>NW_022630999.1:25569478-26169478 GCF_010015895.1 Lontra canadensis
TTGAGCAACTTACTCAACAAATTTATCTGTGTTTCATTAACTTATTAATTGGTCTCAAAAGCCTAGGCTTTGTTTTCTAGTAGATGTCTGGTTTCCTCTTGATCGATACTCCTTTATGCTAAAAAACACAGTGGGTTCTAGTCTAATCATGAAGTGGGAAGACTGTTTCCCTAATCATCCATCTGCTTGCTCTTACTTTTTCAATAAGCCTTTTTTGTCACCTTAATTCTAATTAATTAAGCATGTCTCACTGAGGTGAGCCCAGCAGGTTAGGACAGAATTCTATGAAGGGATATTTTCTATTAAGTGGCAAGGAGTGTCAACAGGTTAACCTCAGTCTCCTCATCTGTAAATTCACAATGTATCTCTTCAGAGAGAAGTCACAAGATCAAAATAAAAATAAAATTTTCATGATATATTAAAAAAAGAACAGAGCAAACCAACCTCCTCTTTTCCATTTCACTCATTTACAGTATTATTAATAGCAACAGGTAACACTGGAGTATGAGACAGATCATTTGCAAACACAGCTGCTACAATTACCCCTATGTTTTGCAACATAAATTGGAAGCTAATCCCGTCGAAGGGTGAAGCCTAGTTTTCCCAACCCGTACGGAGGTGGACTTGTGATTTGCTTTGACCAAAAGAATGTTGAGGATGACTTCTGAAGCCAGAGCATATGAAGATTTGTAGGTTTTGTTTTTATCCTCTTAGAACGATGTCCCAAGATCATTGTGCCATAATGAAAGCTGGAAGGATGATCACGTGGAGAAAGGAATCTAGATACCTCAGTTATCTCAGATGAGTCCAGCCCTCAGTTGATTCTCTAGCAGAGAGCATTCATGAGTGAGCCCAGGGGAGACTGCTCAACCAACAGCCAGAATTATAGACAATAATAAAATGTTTCTTAAAGCTATTAAGCTTTAGGATAGTTTGTTTTACAGCAATAGATAATCAATAGAATTATTGTGGTAAGGATTAGCAGTGAACAACAGAGAAGATCCTTGCTTCATAAATGTATATTCTAGACTCAAAGGTTACAAAAATTGTATTGTAATTGAAACATATATTATGCACTTTTTATTTATGTTACATAAAGGGATGGTATGTAAAAGCATGAGTTTAATATTTTGCTGAGGGTTGTTTGTGATGCTTAGTAGGAAACATACTGGAGTTAATGGCTAAATTTTTTAAAGCTTACTATATAATAGGTTTACAGGTATTTTTACAAGTGTTAACTCACTAAATATGTACAATAATCCTATGTGATATATACCATATATATGTGTGTATATACACTTTGCATTAAAGGAAGCTGAGGCACAGAGGATGATAGCATTATCTAAGTTCACACAGATTGTAAGTATTGGAGTTGGAATTCCAATTCAAGCAATCTAGCTCCAGAGTCTACACCCTTAACTTACGCACACTGTTGAACTAAGCCAACTATTGCATTTACATAGAAATTCTCCCACTTAATTTGGGGAAGGCTAATTTTTATTATAATGTATGAGATAAAAGATAAAGCTGATTAGAGCATAAATCTCTCAGAAATCCCCATTGAATTGTCCCAAGGATGGATATAAGGATTTTTAGTCTTTTTAAACACCACTCAGACTTACCTTCAAGGTGATAAATAAAGTAGAAATTATATTTATTTAAAGCAGACAAATGACACTGGACATTATTATACCAGAGATCAAATAAATCAAATTTTTTTCTGAATAGAGTAATATTTAATGCACTTATTTTGCTCACTCAAAGTCAGTAAACCTGTAAAATGTACACAGTTTTCTACACTATAATCTAGTGACTATTTTGATTAAAGCACAGTACTTACTTCTATCTTAAAGTGAGTTTTGTTGGAACTTAGCTCCCCTAAACGTTTTTTGTTTTTTGTTTTTAATGAGTTTGTTTTCAGCATCATGGACAGAAACCATCTAGGGGGATGATTAGGATTTGCCTGCACCAACCTTAAAGAGCCTACTAAATAGTTGAATTAACTATGGCCCTGCTAGGGGAGGCAAAAAATCTACTGAATTGTAATCTCCAAAAATGGGGATTAGGAACACTAAGCATGTGAATATGTTCCTAAGGTAATTCTGAACATCAGCCAAGTATGGAACACCTGACCTGGCTATTGGTTTTATGAAAAAGTCTTACTTTTCTGCATTACCTATACACTCCCTTTCAACTCTCTGAGGTTATGGAGTTATGCAGAAAAGTTATTATTTTTTTTTAATGTAATGATAGACTTCCAAAAAAGAAGTTCTTGAGGTTTGTAGTCAGTGTCTTGCCTTCCAGTTTATGGTTCTTCCTGTTTGGTTATCCTTTTCTCTTAACTCAGGGACTTATCTGCATGTTATAGTCATTTATTTTAACCCACTCCTGAATACACTAAAATAAGCTATTGATGAACAATTGACATAAACTAAAAGTTCACAGAAGAGGATTACAAGTGGCCAAAAATAAAAATAAATAAATAAATAAATAAATATGCTCAACCACTTAGATTATAAGGTAAATGAAAAAATAAAAAAAAATCAGTTATGTCTTTTTGTAACATATCAGATGGTTAAGAAGCCTGAATTTTCTAGTGTTAGCAAGAAATTGACATTTCCAGTCACTTCTGGGCATTTAACGAACACTGATTATTTTGCTAACCTACACTCATTTCCTATCACTACCTCAACTTAGAGACTACAAATGTAAATACTCATTTCCCTAGCCTTCTTTGTAGCTGTGGTGGTCATATAACATGGTTCTAATTGATAAACATATATTAAAAAGTCTGTTGTGGAGGTATATGAGAAAGTGAGTATTTATTGATAAGAAAATAGAATTGCAGTAAATTCCTCCCGTTTCTGCCTCATTATGTTTTGAATGTAGACATGATACCTGGAGGAATGGTTTTCATTTTGTTATCATAAGGGAAAGGCCAAGGAACTCACCCATAGCAGCTATAATATTTTTAGGTTCTTGAACAAATGCCAGCAGCTGTCCACATACTACTTTTTGAGACAAATAAATCCCCATCTATGTAGATTTCTTTAATTTGATTTTTTTTAATTTAAAGAATTCCTAATTGATACAATGGGATTATAAAGTGATGAAATGTTTTTGGAAGGCAATTTGACATAATCTATCAAATTTTAAATACTCTAAGTATTATTATTGCAATTTAATGTCTACAGTATACAACTTTATCCTGAAGATATATTCACCCATGTATGCAAAGATTAAAGATGTGTGTATATATATATGTATATACATATATATATATATAAACATTCATTTAAGCATTCTTACAATAGCAAATAATTATAAATTGTAAATAACTTGGATGTTTATCATTAAGAAGAATGGTTAAATAAAACATGGGTACTATGCAGCTATTAAAATAAAGAATACACAAACACAGAAAGACCATTAAAATTCAGCGTTAGTTTAAAAAATACATTTAAGAACAATATGTATAATATTGATACCACTTTATACCAGTTAGAATGGCTAAAATTAACAAAGCAGGAAACAACAAATGTTGGTGAGGTTGTGGAGAAAGGGGAATCCTCTTCCAGTGTTGATGGGAATGCAAGGTGGTACAGCCACTCTGGAAACAGCATGGAGAGTCCTCAAGAAGTTAAAAATAGAACTACACTATGACTCATCAATTGCACTACTGGATATTTACCCCAAAGATAGAGATGTAGTGAAAAAAAGGGGTATCTGCACCCCAATGTTCTCAGTAGCAATGTCCACAATACCCGAACTGTGGAAAGAGCTAAGATGTCCTTCAATAGGTAAATGGGTAAATAAGATATGCTTCATATATACAATGGAATATTAGTCAGTTATCAGAAAGGATAAATACTTAACATTTACATCAGTGTGGACGGAACTGGAGGGTATTATGCTAAGTAAAATAAGTCAGTTAGAGAAAGACAATCATCATATGGTTTCACTCATATGTGGAATGTAAGAAATAGCACAGAGGATTATAGGGGAAGGGAGGAAAACTGAATGGGAAGAAATCAGAGTGGGAGACAAATGGTGAGAGACACTGGATTCTGGGAAACAAACTGAGGGTTGTGGAAAAGGAGGTGGGGGGGGATGTGGTAACTGGGGGATGACCATTAAAGAGGACATGTGATGAGATGAGCCCTAGATGTTATAAACAGCTAATGAATCATTGAACACTACATCAAAAACTATATGTTGGGGGGGGGCAAGATGGCAGAGGAGTAGGAGAACTAAATTTCACCAGGAATTCAGCTAGATAGTTATTAAACCCTTCTGGACACCTACAAACTGAACAGAAGATAGAAAAGAATAGCGGCAATTCCAGGAATAGAAAAGTGACCACTTTACAGAAGGTAGGACATGTGGAGAAGTGAATCTGAGGTGATATATGGGAAAACAGACAGCAGGGGGAGGGGCCAGCTCCCAGCATGCGATATAGCAGTGGAGTACAAAGTTGAAACTTTCAGAAGTCTGCTCCATGGAGGAAACTCACTCCAGTGACTAAGGGGGTGGGAGGACCCTCATTGGGTCAGTGTGGTCTCAGGACCCTTGGGGTCACAGAATGACCAGGGGTGCCTGAGTATTGCAAAGCTCCCAGGTATCAGAGCAGGGAAGCCAGCTGCAAAGATGGAGCTGAGGAGGGGGCTTTCAGCTCAGGGTTGCATAAACTGATCCAAGGCAAAGTCAGACCACTAATCTTTGAGCAGGGACCCCACAAGTGGCAGATCCAGGGAGACTCCCCCTTCCTCCACTGGGAGGAATAGCACAGGAGTTTGCTGCAGGATTCTGCTGGATTTGGAGACTCCAAATGGGGCTGTGTGCCAGAGATAGAAATGCTCAGTCACAGGCTGGGTGAGCTTTGGGTGTAGCTGGAGACCAGGGAGACAGGCATGATTGTTATTCTCTGAGGCTCACTGAAGAGGCAGGACTCTGAGCTCTCAGCTCCTCTGGGGCTGGTTTGGGAGTTCACCATTTTCATTCTCATCCTCCAAAGTTATACAGAAAGTTACAGGGAACAAAAGCTACTGAGAGCAAACCGGAGCAGATTGCTTAGCCTGGCCCCTGGCAAAGGACAGTGTAACTCCACCTCAGGCAAAGAAATTTGAGAATCATTGCAACAAGCCCCTCCCCCAGAAAGTCAGCAAAAACATCCAGCCAAGACCAAGTTTACTGATCAATAAGAACTGCAAAACATCAGTGCTAGGGGAATACAGCACATAGAATTCACAGCTTTTGTCCCGTGATTCTTTAGTATTTCAAAGTTAATTTTTAAAAATTTTTGTCATTTTTTTCTATTTCTTTTGAATTTTCCCTCTTTCCTATTTTATCCTGTTTTAACTATTTTAACTTATCAATACCTTTCTAAAAATCTTTTTACATTTTCATTGTTATAGTCATATTCTATCTCTTCATTGTATTTAACCTTATTTTTTGTATATAAAAGTTTTTCTTTCTTTAAAATTTTGGGATATAGTTTCTTTTAACAGATCAAAATATACTCTAAATCTAGCATATGGCTTTGTTCTAGTCTCCAGCCTGATCATATTGTCTCTCTCTTTCTTTTTTAAACCAACTTCTTATCAATTCCTTTTTTTTTTTTTTTTTAGTATATTTTGAGAGAGAGAGATCACAAGTAGGCAGAGAGGCAGGCAGAGAGAGAGGGAAGCAGGCTCCCCACTGAGCAGAGAGCCCGATGTGGGGCTTGATCCCAGGACCCTGAGACCACGACCTGAGCCGAAGGCAGAGGCTTTAACCCACTGAGCCACCCAGGTGCCCCATCAATTCCTTTTTTAAAATCTTTTAAAATTTTCATCTTTACAGTCATATTCTATCCCTTCATCATGTTTACCCTTATATTCATATATATGTAAGTTTTTCTTTCTTTAAAATTTTGGGAGGCAATTTGTTCTAACAGACCAAATACACCCAAAATCAAGTGTGTGGCTCTGTTCGAGTCACCAGCTTAAATATATATATATATATTTTTTTCTTCCCCCTTCCCTCCCCCCCGCCCCTTTCAGGTCTCTTCTGATTTGGTTAATGTATATTTCTCTGGGGTCATTGTTACCCTTTTAGCATTTTGTTCTCTCATTCATCTATTCTTCTCTGGATAAAATGACAAGGCAGAAAAAAAAAACAAGAGGTAGTACCAACGGCTGGACACTTAATCAATATGGGCATTAGTAAGGTGTCAGAACTAGAGTTCAGAATGACAATTATAAAGATGCTAGCTGTACTTGAAAAAACATAGAAGATACTAGAGAATCCCTTTCTGGAGAAATAAAAGAACTAAAATCTAACAAAGTTGAAATTAAAAAAAACTATTAATGAGGTGCAATAAAAAATGGAGGCTCTTACTGCAAGGATAAATGAGGCAGAAGAGAGAATTAGTGATATAGAAGACCAAATAATGGGCAATAAAGAAGTTGAGCAAAAGAGAGACAAACAACTACTGGACCACAAGGGGAGAATTCAAGAGATAAGTGATGCCATAAGATGGAACACTATTACATCAATTATTATGGGATAACAATTATCATGGGATATTTGGGATCCCAGAAGAAGAAAGAGAGAGAGGGGCAGAAAGCATATTGGAACAAATTATAGTAGAGAAGTTTCCTAATTTGGTGAAGGGAACAAACATCAAAATCCAGGAAGCACAGAGAACCCCCCTCAAAATCAATAAAAATAGGTCCACACCCCTTCATCTAATAGTAAATCTTACTAGTCTTAGTGACAAAGAAAATCCTGAAAGCAGCTTGGGACAAGAGGTTCTAACATACAATGGTAGAAATATGAGATTGGCAGCACACCTATCCAGAGACCTGGCAGGTCAGAAAGGACTGGCATGATATATTCAGAGCACTAAATGAGAAAAATATGCAGCCAAGAATACTATACACAGCTAGGCTGTCATTGAAAATACAAGGAAAGATAAAAAGCTTCCAGGACAAACAAAACTTAAAAGAATTTGCAAACACCAAACCAGCCCTATAGGAAATATTGAAAGCACTCCTCTAAGCAAAGAGAGAACCTCAAAGTAACAAACCAGAAAGAAACAGAGACAATATACAGTAATAGTCACCTTATAGACACTACAACGGCACTAAATTCACATCTTTCAATAGCTAACTTAAATGTGTATAGGCTAAATGCCCCAATCAAAAGACACAGTGTATCAGAATGGATAAAAATACAAAGACCCATCGATATGCTGTCTACAAGAAACTCATTTTAGACCCAAAGACACCTCTAGATTTAAAATGAGGTGGTGGAAAACAATTTACCATACTAATGGACATGAAAAGAAAGCTGGGGTGGGAATCCTTATATCAGATAAATTAGATTTTAAGCCAAAGACTATAATAAGAAATGAGGAAGACACTACATCATACTTAAAGTGTCTGTCCAACAACAAGATCTAAAAATTTTAAATATCTATGCTCTTAACATGGGAGCAACCAATTATATAAACCAATTAATAACAAAATCAAAGAACACATTGACAGTAATATAATAATAGTAGGGGACTTTAATAGCACCCTAATTGAAATGGGAAGATCATCTAAGCAAAATATTAACAAGGAATTAAAGGCCCTAAATTAAAGGCACTAGACCAGATGGACATCGCAGGTATATTTAGAACATTCCATCCCAAAACAACAGAATACACATTCTTCTCTAGTGCACATAGAACATTCTCCAGAATAGATCACATCCTGGGTCACAAATCACATCTCATCTGGTACCAAAAGAACAGGATCATTCCCTGCACCCAGTGCTCATCATAACATGTGCCTCCTTAATACCCATCACCTAGTTACCCCACCTGCCAACCCCCCTCCCTTCTGTAAACCTCAGTTTGTTTCCTGGAGTCCAGAGTCTCTCCTGGTTTTTCTCCCTTTCTGATTTCTTCCCATTCAGTTTCCCCTCCCTTTACCTGGGTCCCCCATGCTATTTCCTACATTCCACATATGAATGAAACTATATGATAATTGTCTTTCTCTGCTTGACTTATTTCAGTTAGCATAATCCCCTCCAGTTTCATTATTTTTTGTTTATGGCCAGATAAGTTTAAAAGTTAATACAACTATATCAAAAACTAATGATGTGCTGTATGGTATCTAATATAACATAATTAAAAAATAAAATAAAAAGACAAAAATAAAAATAATGAGTAAATTTTAAAAGGTTAATACAACCAGTATTTGTATAGGAACAGATAAGTGGGAGTAAGGATGAAATCTATTACTAGAATGAGTCATTACTGAAAAAGTGAGGATGAGTGAATAGTGGATCTTTACAATTGTCACAATGTTTTTCATAATACTTAACACATACTGAGCACTTACAAGGTCACTGATGTGAGGTACTCTCTTTACATACACTACCTCATTAAATTCTTAAAACAAGATATAATGTAGATTTCTAGTATTTATCCATTTTACTGAAGTAGCTAGCTGCTACTCAGAAAAATTAAGTAATTTGGCCAATTGAATAATAGACCTAGCATGGAATTCTATCCAAGGTCTTTATGACTCTGGAATTCAAACTGTTCATTATTATCCTTGCAGATCCCAAAGGCATTAAACATGCACTTGCATATGACATAGAGGCTGGGTCAATATATAAGTCCCATATTGACAAGTATATTTTTTGTCTTGTTCAACACTATATCACTAGGACCAGGAATAAAGTAGATGCTTGACTTATATTTGCTAAATGGATGAATAAACATATACATAAATGAAAGGTTAATGATCTGAATATGAAATAAAAATAACTCCTTTTTAAAAAAAATGTTTATAGATTTTATTTTATTTTTTTATTTGACAGAGAGAGAGAGAGAGAGCGAGAAAGCACAAGCAGCAGGAGAGGGAGAAGCAGACTTCCTGCTAAACAGAGAGCCTGAGGTGTGACTTGATCCCAGGGCTCTGAGATTATGACCTCAGCCAAAGGCAGATGCTTAACCAACTGAGCCACCCAGTGCCCCAAAATAACTCCTTCACAAAATCAGATCACCTCTCAGGATGCTATTAAGTGGTTTCCTTCCTTGACTATTTGGCTAGAAATGTTTTTAAGATACCTGTTGTTTAATAATTTTAACATTCTAGGAAATGTTTGTTAGTTCTAGAGAAATAGCCCAAATTGAAGACTAAGTGAATTTTCCACTGGTGGATGGAGAGAGTCCAAGTGGAACAGTGTTTAAAAAAAGCCTCAAAACAGTATGTCCTCCTTTGCATCCTTCTATCAATGGGTCATAAAGAAACAAGCTGAGAATGTTGACTTTGAAGAGCTCCCAAGATAGCTTTCCAGATGACCTCTTGGTCACAAGGGCCTGTTATTTTAAAAGGCATAAGTACCATAGAGAGCAAAGGGAGTGGCTGGAATGTCCTTCTTTGATTGGTGCATTATTTTGAGAATAGCTGATACAGATCATTTTGCCTCAGAGGGAGGGAGCCCAAGCTCCTGGCTTTGCCTAGTTTACAAATCCTGAAACCAATTAATCTTTTAGAACTCCAACAAACTTTCCAAACTGAAGAAAATAAGAATTTCTGTATATATGAGACAAGAAAATAACAACGGAAAATCTAGCATGTATGTGTCAGTACATATTGAGACCATGGGTAGTACTGGCTACCAACAGATCACTTTTTCTAATACATAGCTGGGGAAGAATTAAACCATTTCTCTGCTTAAGCACACTGCTTATGTGTCTCTCTGCTTAGACTCTTTAGAATTGAGTTCTGGGCCCTCTACGTAGCTCCATCTAGCATTATCTCCCACTACTGTCATTATCTCCCACTACATTATCTCCCATAGATTCTTTTCTCCAGACAAAACAAGTTCTTACCCTCTTTCTAAAATAAGCTGCAAGATCCAACATTAACATCTAGCATTTATCAAGCATGTACCATGTGCTAAATATTCTGCTAAATGCTTATGTGGATTATCTCATTTAACCTCATGACTCTGAGGTAAATTACATTTTACAGATAAAGATGTTGAGATATGCAGAGGGTAAGTAGCCTGTCCCTCACACAGCTGTTAGTGGTAAATTTGAACTTTAACTCCAGCAGTTTAACCCTCATTGCTTTAATTATTACCTCTCTCTTATAGAAATAAAATGGTTTAGATCCTTAGTTTTACCCTTTGGCCAGCATATAGCATCACAATCATAAAATGATTACAATATCTCTTTTCTACCTCAAGAAGTTTGAAGATCTGTAGATATCATTTGAATTTGGTTCATTCAGGCTTTTAACAAGTGTTCGTTGAGTACCTCCTATGTGTAGGCACTGTTTTAAGCATGAAAGATACATTAGTGAAGAAAACAGAAATCCTCACCTTCATGGAACTTATATTTTAGTATGTTCCAGTTCCTCAAATTTATCAAAGGTAGCTAAAGTCCTAAATCTAAATATAGAAAAGTTTTTGTCTCTGGCAAGGGATAAGCAGGCATGTAACTACTTTGCTTTCCCTTGGAGGCTGATTACCTAGAAAAAGAGATTTTTTCTGGAGGTGAAAATGATGTTTAGTAATCAAGAGATATCAAACTTTCATACTACAAGGGCCATCTGGGATATGTAGCAGACCCACTTCCTGGGTCAGGAGGTAACTGAGATACACTAAAGAGAACTTATCCAGTCTATACAGGCAGGCCCCTCTCAGCTGCTATGGGCTGTCACCATCCCAGAATGTGGGCTAGTGTTATAAAGCTACCAGATTTCAAGAGAAGACAGAAATCTCATTATTTGTGTGTGTGAGTGAAATATTCAATTTTGTAAATTTTGGAAAATGAATTCAAAGTAAAAACAACAAAATACAAATGCCAAAACTCTGCACCAATTAAAAAAAAAAAAGATCTATTTTAAGGCCAAATAAATGTTTCACAAGTACTGCAAGATTCCCCTTACATGAGGTTTCTAAATTAGTCAAACTCATAGAATCAGAGAGTAGAATTGCAGTTGTCAGGGGTAAGGCAACAGGAAGTGGGAGATTTATAATCAATGGGAATAAAGCCTCAATTATGCAAGGAAAATGATTTCTAGAGCTCTGCTCTACAACAATGTCTCTAAAGTTAGCAACTTGTATTGTACACTTAAAAATTTTATTAAGAAGGTAGATATCATAGTGTTTTTACCACAATAACAAAAAATTGTATACTCTGTGCGTTTGTGTGTGTGTGTGTTGACGTGAAGCAATTAGGAATGCTCCAGCAGTTAGCCCTATGATTGCACTAAAGTAATGTATCACCAGAGGCCTCTATCCTAAGCTAGTAGAATACAGAATGAAGGAGGCCAGGGATCTTGCAAAAGATCCTATAAAAAAAAAAATGAAATAAGGAATTAAATCACTAACAAAAAAAGGTACAAGGAGTGTTTGACAAAAGAATCAGGAGCAATGTCAGTATCAGCAAGTATCTTTCTCCAGAAACATCACATAAAGTTTATTTCAGCCAATGCCACTTCCCTTCAGGTTCTCTGCAGCTTACTGTCTTCCTAGAGACAGGGCAGGTCATTTCTCCTTTGTCCTGGAGCTCTGGTGGTGATAAACTTTTCCTCTGAAACTTCAGAGATGGGGATAGAGAAAGCCTAAAGCTCGTAGAGGAGTTTCTTGCAAAAGAGAAGTTCTACCTTACCCAGATTGGTTCTCTTGCAGGATCTGGGCATTGCTCTAGGCAAGATTTATTTTATCCATCATTTATCTATCTATTTATCTATCTATCTATCTATCTATCTATCTATCTATCATCATCTATCATCTATGTATTTATTGTGGTAAGAACATTTAACATGAGATCTATGTCTTAAGAAATTTTTAAATGCATAATATCATCCTGTTGACTATAGGCACTATGCTTGTACAGATCTCTGGAACTAATTCATCTTGCATAACTAGGCTTTATTTATATGTGACAGGTCTAGGCTTGCATATAGATGTGATATATTATTTCAACTTTTTTTAGGCAGATATGTTAAAAAGTTATTAATTTAAAAATTTTAAACTCTAAAGATACTTGTCTCAAAACATTTCCTTTACAATAACTGAAGTGTCTCCATCTATTTCTATTCCTTCTATCCCCCACCTCCCCCCACCCACCTTTCATGCAGATAAATTATGCTGACTCTAGGAAGGGCTCAAGCTGCATGTCTGAGGATTTATTGGCTGATAATAGTTGGATTCACGAGAGCCTGCTTTGCCCCAAGCTTGTACTCAGTCTTTTTTTTTTTTTTTTTTTTTTTGCCTTAGCTCATTTATTTTGGAGAGAAACTGAGGTTAAAGAAGCTGTAGGCAATCTGCCTATATCCTCACAGCAAGTAACTGAAGAGTGAGAGTCAAACCCAAATCCATCTCCAGGTACATCCTGTTAGAACCAACAGGATGGTCTATAGCATTTTGTAAAGTTAATAGCATTCTTTGATGGCATAACAATTTATGACATAGCATTATATCTCAATATGTGGAGTCTAAACCAGGAGTGGAGATAAAAACAAGTGTGGTTATCTTAGAAAGTGTATCTACCATTCTCTGTCAAAATATTTAACATGTTTTTTGGAATAAATAGACAATTCCACAACTTTAAAAATATCTAAAATATGTTAGTGCTGTCATGTAGAACACAGTCTTAGTTTATGCTATAGTAATTTTTTTAATTAATTAATTTATTGATTTTTAATTTTATTTTTTTAAACATATAATATATTTTTATCCCCAGGGGTACAGGTATGTGAATCGCCAGGTTTACACATTTCACAGCACTCACCATAGCACATACCCTCCCCAATGTCCATAACCCCACCCCCCCAAACCCCCTCCCCCCATCAACCCTCAGTGTGTTTTGTGAGATTAAGAGTCACTTATGGTTTGTCTCCCTCCCAATCTCATCTTGTTTCATTTACTCTTCTCCTCCTAAAATTGGATTTTCATTGTTAGTTCTTTGGAATTAGTCCAAGAATGAAGCAAAGCATGAGACTTCATATATGGACATTTAAATCATTCATATGCATACTAAGAATGCATTTACAGCAATTGACAGTTGTCACTGAAATGACAGCTAATTAGAAGGGCAAAAAATTTTTAAAAAATTAGGAATTAGGAACAATTCAGATTTCTGTTCTATAAGAGGACTCAGCTTCATATCTCAGTTGTGATATACTAGTTCTTTAGTGGTATAAAAAATATGGATTTTCCAGTTAAACAATAAGCAACTATTTTTATGGCATTTAAAAATACAATTTATTTAAACTAAAACAACAACAATAGTTCACTCATGTCTCCCATCCCCCATACCTTAGCTCTGGCAATCACCAATCTGTTCTCTGTATCCATGAACATGGTTTTGTTTTTGTTGTTTTTTCTTTTTTAAGATTCCACATATAAGAGGGATAGATCATACAATATTATTCTTTCCACTTATCTCACTTAACAAATGCCCTTGAGGTCCATCCATGTTGTTGCAAATGTCAGGATTTCATTCTTTTTTATAGCTGAATAATATTCCATGTATATAAATACCACATCTTCTTTATCCATTCTTCCATAGATGAACTCTTGAGTTGTTCCCATACCTTAGCTATTGTAAATAATGCTGCAGTGAACATGGGGGTGCATGTATCTTTTCGAGTTAGTGTTTTCATTTTCTTTGGATAAATACCAGAAATGGAAGTGTTGGATCATATGGTCATTCTAGTTTTAATTAAAAAAAAAAAAAAAAAAAAGCTACCTCCATATCTTTCTGTAGTGGCTGTACCAGTTTATATTCCCACTGACAGTGCACAAGTGTCCCCTGTTCTCTACACCCTTGCCAACACTTATTATTTCTTGTCTTTTTGATATTAGCCATTATAACAAGTATCAGGTGATATCTCATTGGAATTTGATTTTTATTTTCCTGATGATCAATGATGTTGAGCATCTTTCCATGTACCTGTTAACTTTTTGTATGTCTTAGGGAAAATGTCTATTCAGATTAGCCCATTTTTAAATGGATTGCTTGTTTTTTTGCAACTGAACTGTATAAATTCTTTATATATTTTGAGTATTAGCCCCTTTTCAGATATATAACCTGCAAAATTTTTCTCCCGTTCAGTAGGTTGCCTTTTCGTTTTGTTGATGATTTCCTTTCCTGCACAGAAGCTCTTTAGTTTGATATAATCTTACTTGCTTATTATTACTTTGTTTTAGGGTCAGATTAAAAAAATCATTGCCAAAACCTATGCTAAGGCACTCACTGCCTATGCGGTAAGCTATTTTTAAATATTGTAAATGATAGTAGGTTTTAACTACTATTTGAATAAAAGAAAGATAGCAATAAAGATGAAAGGTCAGAAATCTAAGTTGACAAAATAGTGTTATTGTATTTTTAATAGACAGTACCTTCAATCCACATTGAACTGATGTACTGCCAGATCAAAAGTATGCACAACTGGGATGGGAGTCTATAGCTGATTTTAGATAAACATTAAGTTCAGCCATGGAAAAGAGAATATGAAGGCAAATGAAGAACACAGCATAGTGCCCTTTTGACATTTGCCATTTGGTCCTTGAAGTGGAGGAAAAATAAGATAACAATTACATGACATTTGAGGTTAGATTTGAACTGAAAATTTGAATGAGCTCCAAATCTCAGAAAAACAGCAGAATTAGTGAGTAGCAGGATTCTATTGCATTGTGATCAGCACAAGAAAAGGGGGGTGGGAGTAAATGTCTTCTTGAAAAAGAAGATCTGAATGTAAAGGGGAACACTAATCAGTAGAGGATAAATTGATTTGAAGAAATATAGAAATATAGGTAATATTTTTCTTGAATTACAAGATTTTCATAGTTATGCCCTCTTAGAAATTATCCAAGAAATAATCTTTACTGTTCCAAGATTGGATTTTGAGACTTGGTCTGTGTTAAGTTAACTAAAATCAGTATGAACTCAATTGTTCATTCATTCATTCAACAAATAGAAATCTTTAGTTTGTTACCTTTTCTTCTTGGCACAACTTTAAAATTTTATTTTACTACACATATCCTCTTTAATGAACATCAGGTGGCATGGGTTAGGTTCCAGCACCATCTTCTAATTTTAAGAGTGTCCTAGCTCAGCTTAAGCCAATCAACATAATCTGTAATCCTTGACATTAAAGTTGATTCAGGGATGGGCACAGGACAGGCAATTAAAAAACATGAGAAGCTACTGGGCATCTTAGAAATGGGACTTTCCTTTCTCTTCCATAGGAGCAACTAGGAAGAGATTCTTTCTGTGATATGAAGATGTGGAACCTGGAAACACTGAAGTCATTATGCTGGCAAGAGAAGACCCCTAGTCATAGATGGACACTACGCAACCTGTAGTTCATAGGAAGTCCTTTGTCATAGAAATACAACTTCTGAGCTATAGGCTGATGAAGACCCAGATGCTTTCATGTAAGAGACTCAAGCGCTAGAAGAAATTGACTGAGTTAGATTTTTAAAGGGAAATTTTAAGAAAGAAGAAAAATAAATATTTCTTGGGAGGGGAGCATGATATAGAAATGAATAACAAAAGCTTGTGCTACCCCATGCATAGATTGAAAAATAAACCCAAAAAATTACTGAAAGTCTGAAAGGTTTATCTGACTGTGAATCAAACCAGTTTCATTGGAAAACATTTATATATCCTGAAAGCTTTTTGTGCAGAACAGAGGAATTTGGGGTAGTGTCCACAGCTTCTGAGAGCAAAAGCATGCTCTTTCCTCCTACAAATAACTGAGAACAAGATGTTTGCACAGAAATAATCAGATTGGTGTCAAGGAAGAGTTACAAAGCAAGCAACATCTAAGAGATCAACTGTGCTATCTCTATCCTTAAGAACAATTTAAATCATTAAAAGTAGATTGGTTGAATTTTGAGCTCACGGCTATATTCAATTACATCCATTGTCACAGAAAATGTGGCTGAGATTTTAACCTTTCTTTTTCAAAAGAGTAAAGGCAGCCTCCTGGCAAGACCAGGAATGGTTCTTTTTACTTAACACAGAATTGAGATTTATGGTGCTGGGTTATGTAAAAGAAAAAGGAAAATAAATGTATTTATCTTCTGGCTATAAAGAATGATCTCATGGATTTGGCTTTGGACTTCTACATACAAAACAGGGCTGTGTGATATAGAACATAAGACAAACTCTAAAGTACATAGAAATCATGTGGGAATCATTTTGAAATGCAGATTCAGATTCAGGAGATCTAAGTGGGACCTTAGATCTGAATTTTTGACAAGATCCTCCATAATCCTGGTGCTTCCAGGTCCAGGGACCACACTTTGTGAAAGAAAAATATAGAGTAAAGAGCTGGGCTACAGAGGATGTAAGAAGTCTGGGCCTACTTCCAGATCTATCATTAACCAGTTGTGAAAACTTGATAATATCACTCAAACTTTAAGTGCTTCTCATATATAAAATGATGGAGCTGAACTTAGTCATTTCAAAATCAATGACAAAGCTAATCCAACAGGAAAAAGAGGCTCTCTATATTAATCACTGCATTTTAAATCTTCTCTATTCACTTTCCATTGCTCCTTTCCTTCAAGGAAGATATCATCTACCATACTAGCAACATGACTCTTGTCTTTGGCTCTTCTCTCTCCACTGCCTCCCTATATTTAGTTAATCTTCAACTATCATCCAATTCCTTATAAGATAATTGTAGGCTCTTTTACTTGTTTGTTTCTACTTCCACTGGTGCAACTAAAATTCAAGTAACTATCATCTTCCTCTTGACCCCCCTATAACAGTCTTCTAAAAGGTGTCTATTCCTCTGTCTCCATTCCAATCCATTATTCACTCATTTAGTCAGGAAATGAATATTTTTAATAATCTGCTTCATGACATTTCCTGTCTTCTTGGCCATAGTGCTTTTCACGCACTGCAGCATATCTCTCCTCCTATCTTCTCAGCCATGTGGTTAGGTGGGTTCTACCTACCTTCCCATCCCAATACTGAATTTGTATCTAATTACCTCCTGCCCCCATAGGAAATCTTTCAGTGACTTCCCACTTTTTGTAAGGATATGGACTACAGTCTCTATTATGAAGCAGGCCATGCAAGAGCTCACTCTTGTCCTCTCTTTCTCTTCCCTCTCATTCTCACAGTTTAGTCATATTGGACTCTTAAGTTCTTTAAAAGTCTCGTGCTCTTTTTCATCTCAGCTTCGTTGTGCCTGTTATTCCTGCAGCCTGGCATATTCACGCACCTCCTCCCTGATTCACCGAGTGCCTGCTGGTGAATCATTTTGCTGAGCTCTGCTAAAAATGTCACTTTCTGGTTCCCAAGGTTAATTTAGGTCAGGATTCTGATATTAAATGTGCTGGAAGTACTGTACACTTGACCTTCACAATGCTT
This sequence comes from Lontra canadensis, assembly GCF_010015895.1. Classification (NCBI taxonomy): domain Eukaryota; kingdom Metazoa; phylum Chordata; class Mammalia; order Carnivora; family Mustelidae; genus Lontra; species Lontra canadensis. The sequence continues at coordinate 25,586,868 of NW_022630999.1, forward strand.
AGTAACACACATTTAAGTGTTTGTTCAATATCCATGTTTGCCAGCAGACTATATGCTTGATGAGGACAGGTAACCCATCTGCCTTATACAGGGCTGGATTTGAGAATATTTTCAACATTTACTAACAGAATTCAAATAGAGAAATTACAGATAACAATTTGGCTTTCCACCTCTTTAAAGACTAGGTTTTATAGAATATTGGACATTGCTTAGGTACTTTGATCTCCCTGCCTCCAATTTCTCTTTATGTCAATCTTGTCTTTATTACTAGCAATTATTTCAAACCAGAGCTCCAATCATCTTAATCTTTGCCTCAAAAGTTATTTTATGGTTTCTCATTGTCAATGGAGAAATCCCAAAACTCATGCTCTTTATTCAAGTTTCTTCATTAACTATTCTAAGAAACCTTGGAGATACTATGTCCTGCCTAAGCAAATATTCTAATATCCAGCCAAATGGAATAATTAGCTATCTCTCAAACACCTCCCACACTTCCAAGTTCCATGATTTCATTTCTAATATGCCCCTTTTCTAGAATATTTCTATGTGCATAGCTCAAGACAAATTCCATTTAGTTATCAGTCCTTTTTATGTATAACTTGGGTCAAAAATGAGCTCTTCCTCCTTTATATCTTTTAGCAGTTCACCTGTCCCTTCATGATGGAGGTTTAAAGGAGTCTAATCACCCCTGTTCTCTTGTTCCATTTCCAGCCATTGAAATGTACACAGAAAGCCAATAGGGATGATTAATAAATGAGGCTTAAAACTCATAAATGACAAATCTTTCTAGATTGTTAAATATGACTTAGACCTAAGGGCTTCCTTATTCCTCAATCCCTTCCCAAGTCTACATCCCATGTGGAAAAATTAAATCTACTGAGGAGATGCTTATATAGGCAGCTAAATGCAAAATTACAGCTTCCTTCATAAACTCATTCAGGAAAATGACTTAAAGCAGCACTGTGCAGTAGAAATAAAATGCAAGCCACATATACAGTTTTAAAATTTTTAGTAACTATGTAAAAATCCCAAAGAACAAAATTAGTTTTAATAACATATTTAATTTCATCTAATATACCCAAAGTATTATTATTTTAACAGGTAGTCAATATAAAATTACTGATGAAATATTTTGCCTTTTTTTGGTCATGATAAAAATAGTATGTATTTTATACTTGAAAGACATCTAAGTGCTCAGTAGCCACATGTAGCTAATGGCTATTCTATAGCATAGTCTGAGAGAAATATATAGGCCACAATTGCCTTTTTAAAATAAATTTTTATTTTGAACTAATAAATTCAGAAGATGTTGCAAAGAAATGAAGAGTAAGTTTCTATGAATCCTTCAGCTCACATCTCTTAATGTCAATTTCTTTTATAATTATAGTAGAGTAGGAAAACCAGGAAATTATGTTGGTCCACCATTGCCTTTTAAAAACAGTGACCTTAGGAAAAAACAAACAAACAAACAGTGACTTTAAAAAAATTGCTCAGAAGACATGAAGCAATATGGTTTCAAAGAAAATATCCAGAAGGCCAACAGACAAATGAAAAGATGCTCAACATCATTGATCATCAGGGAAATGAAAATGAAAACTATAATGAGATATTGACTCACATCTGTTAGAATGGCTAAAATCAACACAAGAAACCACAAGTGTTGGTGAGGATGTGAAGAAAGGGGAACTCTTGAGCACTATTGATGGGAACTAGTGCAGCCAATCTGGAAAATAGTATGGGGCTTGCTCAAAAACTTAAAAATAGAGCTTAAAATCCAGGAATTGCACTAGTAGACATTTATTCAAAGAACACAAAAATACTAATTCAAAAAGATACATGCATCCCAGTGTTTACAGCAGCATTATCTACAATAGCCAAATTATGGAAACAGTCCAAATGTCCATCAGCTGATGAATGGATAAAGAAGATGTGGTATATATACATAATGGAATATTACTCCACCAAAAAAATGCATTGCACACATCACACTGATATTACACTGTATGTCAACTAATAGGAATTTAAATAAAAACTTTAAAAAAACCCCAAAAATAATAATAAAAGCAGTGGCCTTTTTCTCTCTACCCAGATTTCTCTGAGATCAGCAATGGATAAGTTCTTTTTCCTACAAGGAACGATGAATAATAAGATGGAGAGATGGGATAAAGTTGTCAATTCCAATACTGCTTTCTTCTAGAGAGTGGATCAGATGTCACCTTCCACCTGTGAAAGTGAGAACTGTTTCCCCTACTCACACCAGAATGTCATATTCTGCCCTTTTTTTTAATTTTATTTTTTATAAACATATAATATATTTTTTTCCCCAGGGGTACAGGTCTGTGAATACACCAGGTTTATTCTGCCTTATTTTAAAGTTAATTATTTTCTCATTATACTTTTAGTGAAGAGGTGATAAGATTCTGGGATATAGGGAAACTTATTATTTTCAATATCTTCCACACGTACATTGGTTTGCATAGAGAAGATGCTCAGTGAGTATTTATTGAGGTGGTTTCTTGAAATGATCCAATTGTTACATGAAAGGCATCCATTATTCACATTTTCAAGCTACTCAACGGTTGTATGCCTAAAAGGGAAATGACATAACCTTTGAATAAGTTGGAGGGATGACTTTTCTTAGGCAAGAAAGATTTACAGGGCTCTGAGTAAATTAGCCAGTAGGGAATATTCTATCGATCTAGAGATACAAGCCCTTTTCTTTACCGGGTTTTAATTAGAAATAAGTCTTTGAGGGCTTGTCATCCTTTCTGTAGGTAGTTTTTTTAATTGAGTTTATCATCTCCATACTTCAAAAAGACAAAAGCAGAGATGCAGGGACCTCCCAGCCATACTAGCCTACAAGATTCTTCAGCTAATAATTGGTGCATAAATATAAACCATTGTTTTTTCTGTCTAATTTTTACAGTCTAGATGTGTTAAGCTAAATCAGCTCCAGGAGCTACTGACTTCAAATAGATTAAAACCCAAATACCTTTAAGCTAAAAATTAGCTTAATTTTTAGATCTAGACAGGGCTAGGAACATGGCAGAGACCAAAAAATATATGTTTAATGAATGAATAAATGAATGAATGAATGACGATCTCCTTCAGTGAGACCAAAAAATATATGTTTAATGAATGAATAAATGAATGAATGAATGACGATCTCCTTCAGTGTCACTTTTGAATGTATGTAGGGTAGACTGTGAATTGGAAGGGTACTGGGTAATTTAAAAAAGTGATCTTATAACTCACCAGGAAATGTCACCAGCTTCTCAGTATCTCTTGGCAACAGCCCTCCAAGGGTCTATGCCAAGAAACCTGAGCCTATCTAGGGCCAATGATGATCACTTTCCCTACTTTTATCCAGGGATATCTATATGTTAGAGCTTGGAGTTCTGGTCATCACGGTCTTCTAGGAGTGCTCAAAGTCTGCACAAGAAACAGCAGCATGTCTTCGGATCCTTGCTTACCATTTATTTAGATTTTTCTTCCACCTGCCAACCAGCCCCTCCTCTATTCTTTGACAGAAACCAAGGCATCATCTTTGGTTTTCCCTTTTTACGTAATGCTTCCACATCCAATTTAAAACCAAGTCTTATTGATTTTGACTTTAACTTCTCCTGGAATCTGTCCATTTCTTCTTAATGTGGCCACAACCCATCTCTAATTTAGATAACTGCAACAGTGCCCAGGGAACCCCCTATTTTTCCACTCTGCAGCTCTTCACCTAAAGGGTGCAGGTTGTGTCATGTTAACTTCTCTGTTTCTAACACTTCAATGTCTTCTCACTGGTAACGAGCTACATCTCTAATATGGCTTCAAGGGTCTTGAATGATTTGACCCAGTCCGCTTCTTTAGGCACAACTTTGTCATTCTTCCCCTCATGTACAATACCTGAGCTACACTGGCCTTCCTTCAAGATGTCTAAAAGTAACAAGATTTTCTTCTTCATGTCCTTTACACATGCTCATCCCTCTGACTGAAAGTGTCCTTTGCCCCACTGCCCCACCCTCTTTCATAAGCTGATGCCCATTTATCCTTCAAGATTTCTTTTAAGTATTACTTCTCCGGATCCCTTAATTCAGGTTGGATCTCATTCATGATTCCATTCACAAGTCACATCTCTTCTTTATGACATTCATTGTAATTATAACTTTTGTTTAATATCATTTTTCCTTGTCCTACTATAATTTCCATGAGGCCAGGGTCTGTGAGCATCTTATGAACTATTATTACACAATGCCAACCTGACACAGTACCTGATAGACTGTAGGTGCTCAGTAATTATTTATAAAAGAAATAGTATACATTCTCATCGTTTTCAGTGATCGTTTTCTTTTTTCTTTCACAGACCACTCTTTTCCTCATCCCCAAATTTTTCTATCTTCAAAAATAAGTTATTAATGATCCTTACCTTTACATGCAGTGCAGTGGGAAATATGCCATTGTCAGAAGCTGGAGGGTTTGCCTGGGGAAGCATGTTTGTCTGGTGTAACAAAAAGGGTGCTCAACAGGGAGTTACAACTCCAAGTTTTGATGCCAGGGTTTACCATTAAGTAGCTACATAAACTTCGCCTAGTTCCTTCCTTGCTCCAGGTCTTAATTTACTTTTGTGTAAACTATACAGTAGAGGAACTTTGAACGACTACCTAGGGCTAAAGTTCTATGTTTAAGGGCTTCCCCAAAGAAAACTGTGATAGCTGGCCCTTCAGTTACAAAGAGTAGATGCCACAAAAGTTTTAAAAATAAAGTATAACCACCTTTTGGAAAATCTAAGGAAAAATACTGACATTCTTTCCAGAAAAAAGGAATGTGTGTATGTGTATGACCATTACAAATTTGCTTAGAATTTCAAGTTAAGAAGTATTACTCCGAATCAATTTTATAGATAAGACCATCTCTAGGCAAAGTTTTGAATTCACTGAAGTTTGACTTTTATATATTTTCACCATTCTATTTGCTCTCTCTCTGTTCAGTCACTTATAGGCACCTGGGACTACTTTCCATTTCGGTGTAAAAATCTCAATTTTTTTTTCAATTGCCATGAAATATTACTTATCCAGCAGATAGAAAAATTCCAAAAGGAATTAAAAAGCCTACTAATTATGTAATAATATTAATAATGGTTAACACATATTGAACACTTACTAAATGTCCGGCATTATTATAAATACTTTACTTAACTTCACCGATCCCCTTGATTAGCATCTACTCCAGCCAAACCATTTTTCTTATTCTTTAAACACCCATACACATTCCTACAGCTGAGCCTTTTCTAACATGGTGTCCTCTCTCTGATTCGTATGTGAGTGAATAATTTGTTCCTTTTTTAAAACAAATCATTAACTTTATTTTTTTTAAGTATGTTTAGGTTCACAGCAAAATTGAGTGGACAGTAAAGAGCTCACATATATCAACCACCACCCCCACACATGCACAGTCTCCCCCACTATCAACAATGACCCAGAGTGGTTCATTTGTTACCATTGATGAACCTACACTGACACATTATTACCATCTAAAGTACATAGCTTACATTAGTATTCACCCTAGGTGATATACGTTTCATGTTTTTTGACAAATAAAAAATGATATGTATTCTGTAGCATACAGAATAGTTTCAGTGCCCTAAAACTCCTCTGTGCCCTATTTATTCAACTTCCCGCTTTCACTGAACCACCGCAACCACTAATATTTTTACTGTATTGCCTTTTCCAGAAGGTCATATTGTTGGAATCATATAGTATGGAGTCTTTTTCAGGTTGACTTCTTTCACTTAGAAATATGCACTTTAGTTTCTTCCATGTTTTTTCCTGGCTTGATTATTCATTTCTCTTTAGACCTGAATAATAGTATCCTACTGTTTGGATGTACCACAGTTTATTTATCTACTCACCTACAGATGGGCATCTTGATTGCTTTCAAGTTTTGGCAATTATAAATAAAGCACAGAAACATTTGTGTTTAATCTATTTATTGCTTCCTCATTTGCTGTCTATTTTCTCACTGGATCATAAGGGGAGGGCAGGGATCTTGTTTGCCATGTCTTATGTTATACCCCCTGATATAGTACACTGACTGGTTCACACCTCGTGTTCTGTGGCTATTTGTGGAATGCATGCATGAATGAAATGGTTCCATTTTTTCAACACACATATTCCAATTAGTTTTCAACACACAACCATAATTACCTATATGTCATAAGAGTGAGATGAGGAAACAACATCAGTACATTCTTTGGGTGGGGGGATGTGTCTGGGCCACCAATTCCTAGTGTTTTTTTCTCATTTTCCATTTTGCCCTTTGCATCTTTCAATTTTTAGCACTTGTGGATATACCCTGAAGGATTGAGCTTGCCTGGACATCTTGATGCCTAAATCATAGATTGGATCTTTCTTTATGTTCAGCTTTACTATGTCATCTGAATACCAAAGTTATATAGATTCTATATATGAGGGAGGGGTAAGGCTAAAACCATTCTAAGATCAGAATAGAGGAGAGACTACTGCTAGGTAGCCCAGGCAAGACTAACAGATAAGACAGAAGACTGAAGTATCAACTATAGCAATGCCTTAGTTCTGAAGAACAAAGAAAAGAGAATTTTCATCAGAGTAGATTTGTCTTCACTTAAAAACGGGAGCCTATTATAGCATCCCAATTCTGATAGAACCTTATCTTTCTGTTATTTAAACTCTCCCCAAACTCCTCTCTTCCTCTGTTTCTAAATCATGGTAGCTGAACTAAATATTCTCTGATTCTGCTAACATTCTATGAAGTTTTCATCCAGGTCAAAGAGTCAGTAGTTCCTGATTGTCCCAATCTCTCATGCACAATATATCATAGTCGTTTGTTTGCTTTTACCTCACTAGTACATGAGCTCCCTAAAGTCACTCACCAGGCTTTTTTTTTTTTTCCCCATTAATGTATTCCTGGTACCTATTATAGTAACTGGTATATAGACTGTGAATATTTGTTGAATTATTGAAACATCTATTTATATGGAGCCTCTAGTCCTCATAGCTTATACACATCACTAATCGGTTGTTAGGGCCATAGGACATTACCACTGAAAAGGATTTCTCAAGAAATTCTAGTTGAATTCCTTAACTATATACATGAGAAAATTGAGCTACAGCTAACTAAGAATCTTGGAGAATAGTCTCACACACCCAAGTGGTTAACTTGTATTCTATTCATAAACATGAAAACTTAAGAGAATGTACTTAACAATGCAATCATAGTGCATGCAGTAGAACATTTTCTCAGTAATTCTCCAACCCTGCAAGTTCTTGCAGTTTTTCTGGGTTCTGGATAGGCATGATGATTCTCATGGAGAAATGTGCCAGTTAGTAGAGGTCTGAGGTTTTTTTCCAGTGTCAGATAATAGGGAGCTTGATTTGTTTCTCTGGGTCAGCAAAACAAAACAAAACAAAATAAAACAAAAACCCACCTCTGGGTTGAGCTAATACATTTAATAGTTGTTAATATTTATTTTGTACTTACTTTGTGCCAGACACTTTTCAAAGTGCTTTATGTGAATTAACTCATGGAGTCTATTCTATTCTTATCATTTTCATTCTGCTGGTAAAGAAACTGAGACACAGAAAAGTTACTTTTCTGTAACTTTTTTCTGTAACTTTTCATTATAGAAGAGTAACTTCCCCAAGGCCACACAGCTAGGTAGTGAAAGAGTCAAGATATGAAACCAAGCAAGATATTTAAAATAGCAGAGAAAACAAAGTATTCTCATTCTAGGTGGAGGTTAAATCTGGCTCCCTCCCCCAATTGCTTGCAAAATTGAGATTCAGCTTTCTCATACCCAAGATGTACCTTTGGACTATTGAGTTACATGAATTCATCAGTTCTCTATTGTAATTAAGTCTCTCAGAGCTGGATTTTCTGTTGCTCTTCCTAACTGGTAAGAGTTTGCAAATCAGTTAAATGAGTCAATGTGTACATGGAACTATGCCTAATAACCTGGGGCTTACTAAGCATTCAGTAACTTGTATCATTATTATTCTAACCAGGAGTTGCTCTCTGGTTTTTGCATTTTCTGCCTTCGTTCGCATGTCCAAGGCTCTTCTCAGGTTCTTAAAGCCTCTTGACCTATTGAAATCTCATCTGCTTTAGAGTCCACCTCACTCTTTTCTCTTCTTTGCCCAGGTCCCTGGTATCTGTCTGTAACCAGCTTTAATGAGATGCTCAATGCCTTGTTCTCTGTGCTCAGATAGCATATTCTTCCTCTATCATTTAACAGAGCATTGTAATTATTTGTCTCTGCTCCTTGAAAGCAAAGACTGTGTTTCCTATGGCTGTATTCCTTATAGACTGACAGATAGTAAGTGCTCAATAAATGCAAAAATAATCAAATGAAGTTTCCTTAGGTAAGCTCATCTCAACATGATGCCCCTGGAGTAGGAGCAGGAAAAATGTCAGGAACCCTCCTTAGTATATCAGAGTCACATTAATAATTTATCACTAACAAGCAAAGGAACAACAAAGCAGAGAAAGTTTTCCTAACTATATACTCCTGAAAACAAAGAGGGATTAGTTGACTAGAGTTACTTATAAATGTAGAGTTTCTCGGAGTCTCTGGTAATGATTTGTAAACATCTTTGATTTTTATTTGTCAGGAAAGTATTTCCTCATTCCTTCATCCTAATGCACCATATTTAAAACTCATTTCCCAAATATTGTCAAACTGAAAATTAAGCAGAGGCTCCCAACACACTTACGAAGTCTTTTTTTCTTATCATTTCTACCTGTAATCAGTTAAAAAGCTTTAGTTAAGGATGGGGGTGGGGCAGGAAACTCATTGTCTTACCCGCCTCAGTGGGGATAACTTTAGGTCAAAGTTTTCCTTTTAAATCCTCAAGTTGAAAGGAGTTTCCACATTCTGTGAAAGAACTGGAGATGAGATTGAAGCAGGGTACTGAGGGGAGAAAACGTCCCCCAACAGGGCTTTCCAAGGACACTGAGTGGGTCTCTTACTGTTCAAGAGGAAAAAAGAGAACAGAGACTGTTTGATGCGGAATTTGAGCAGAGTCTCTCTGGGAATGAAAATGCTTCTAGCCGTCTACTTGGTTCTTGAGGTCAACTTCAAAACTTTGCTTCCTGACAGAATCTTGGGTAAAGGAGGCTCCTCTCCTGTGTCCTGCCTCAAAGCCGGACAGCCTGGAGCTGCCTTGTTTCACTGAATAAATATATTTTCTGAGTTAAGCTAGGGATCAGGGTTAGGAAACCAGAGCAATGCCACTCTCCAAATCCAAGGAGTGATGGGACACCTGGGTGGCTCAGTCAGTTAAGTGTCTGCCTTCAGCTCATGTCATGATCCCAGTATCCTGGGATCAAGTCTTTGAGCTCCTTGCTCAGCGGGGAACCTGTTTCTCCCTCTGCCTGCTGCTCTTCCTGCTTGGGCTCTCTTTCTCTCTCTGACAAAAAATAAAATAAAATAAAATAAAATAAAATAAAATAAAATAAAATAAATTTTTTTTAAGTACCAAATCTAAGGAGTGTGAGAAAGTCATCAAATATAGCTATTTAGTCCCAGTGATAATCATTTAGTTATGAACCTGTATGTCAATGCTCCTAATCACTATATGGTATTGGTGGTCTTAGTAAGGCAGGGTTTTTGTTTATTTCTTTAATGGTAGTTGCTCTTTTGCTTTTTAAACCATTTATTCTGTCTCTCTCTTTCTCTTTCCGTGTATGTGTGTCTGTGCTCTCCACTGCATTATCACATGAATGCTTGTCATAGAAATGCCTGGAGGGGCAAATGCAAAGGACTATATGCTTTGTCCTCAAGAAAAAAGGAAATGTAGTACAACAGTAAGGAGTTTCAACTCCAGAGTCATCATCTGGGCCAGAATTTGGACTGTTTCTGTCTAAACATCTATATGGCCTTAGTTTACTGTGAAGATCAAATGACATAATGTTTTATGTACATCATTATAATAAAATTATACATTTATTGTACATTGTTCTACATAAAATTGAACTGTTATGTGTCAGAAACTGCTTATTTTATACACATTATTATATATATTATATACATTGTTGTATATTAAAAAAAGAGTTTCTGACACAAAATAGTTACTCACAAGTAAATGGTGGTCCTGGTGGTGATTTCCATCAAATGAAGTTTTAGACTACATTCTTTCTAGAAAAAAAAAAAAAAAAAATCTCACTACACTTCTTACTTAGGCACCATAATGTCACCATACTTTTTATCCCTCAGTTATCAAGCTTGATAATAATTTCTACCAATTGACATTCTTCTTTCCATTGTGGAGACAGAAAATTGTGTAATGTGGAGAGTGATTGTTTAGTGAGTGAGACTGTAAAATAGAAAAAAGTAAAAAGCCCAGATCCTCTCTACTGGGCCTAGCTGTTACTGTTGGCTGCTAATGAATGACTCATAGCTGCAAACTTTTCTTCAGAAATTTGCCCTAGGGCAATAGAAGCCACTTTCCTCAGGGACACCTGGGAGGATATGCCAACATCCTCCCACCCTTCCCCAGCCAAAGGTGTTAGGGAATAAAACTTGCTCTCTTGATCCAAGGTGGGATTTTGGTAGTGCCACTGTGGCTGTGGAGTTCCCTGTGGGATCAGGCTGAGTCTTTGTTTGGCATCTTCCTCCGCTTGATCTTGCTTCTTAACTCCAAACCGATTTTGTCTGAAAGCCTTCCCTCAATGGCTTACTTGTATACAAATCACTATCTTAGGCTCTGCTTCTAGGGGATTGGATCTAAGGTAACAAGCAGTCATGACAAATTTCAGAGAAAAATTCCCTTTCTATGTCCTGCCCCTTGGCTTAGAGAGGTAGTCCAAAATGAACATTTGTTTTGGCTTCTAGCTGGCAGACAGGAGAATGAATTTCCTAGAACATAGAAGTGAGCTTGGTGAAGCACGCCTGTAGTATCTTTGTGAGGTAAGATTTGGGCAGATAGAAATGAGGGAACAAATCATTATTCAGTAGCAAACACTGTGTTGACACCTTATGTATGCTTTACCTTTTTAAAATTCTAATAATCCTAACATAATGTCTTCTAGGTTCATCCATGTCATTGCATATGATAGGATTTTCTTCTTTTTTAAGGCTGAATAATATTCCATTGTATGTATATATCACATTTTCTTTATTCATTCATCTGTTGATGGACATGGGTTGTTTCCATATCTCAACTATTATGAATAATGCTGCGTGAACTTGAAGGACATTATGCTAAGTGAAATAAGACAGTAACAGAAGGAAAACTATTATATGATCCCATTTACATGAAATATCTAAAATAGTCAAACTCATAAAAACAGAAAGTAGAATGGTGGTTGCCAGGGATAGCAGGAAAGGAGAAATGAGGAATTGTAGTTCAATGTGTATAAAGTTTCAGTTATGCTAGATTAGTAAATTCTAGAAATATGCTATACATCATCGTGTCTATAGTTAAAAATACTGTATTATACATTTAAAAATGTGTTAAGAGGGTAGATTTCATATTAAATGTTCTTAGCACAATAAAAATACATTCTAATAGACCTAAGAGGTGGCTTAATATTTTCATGCTCATTTTGTAGATGAGCAAATTAAAGCATAGCAAAGGATGTGCCCAGGGTTGTATAAGTTTGTATATGGCAGAAGAGGAAATAAAATATATTTGATATGTAGTTAATAGAATTCTTTCTAAATATTGGCATAGTCCTCTTTCAAAACTAATTTTTGGTGAACAGGGGATCATTTTTCTCTACACTGTTTGTTATAACTCAAAACCAAGAATGTGGTGGTAAGTTGAGGAGAAAATCAGGGCAGTAAACCTAGTTAAGAGTCTCTGCTTATCTGGGACTTCTTATCTGAAATGCAGGGTTCTCAGCAATGTTATTTTCAAATCCAGCATGCATGATTTCAGGGAAGCCTTGTGGTTTGGAATAATTTTATGATCTCACCATAGCAACTTATGTGATTGTGCAGATACTGAGAATATAAATCCACAACAAAATTGGTAGGAAGGTAATTTTTTAACACATATATAGTTAGAACTAAATAAAAACGTGTTTTCATGTGGTGATGGTGCACAAAGTGTTAAAAATGAATCTGTTTTTAATACGGGGAACTCTGTAAGTAAAATTCAATGCGAATGACAGGTATAAAAAAGTTCTGAATAAAACAGTGCTTGTATAGCAATGAAAGACCAAGGGCTGCAGGAAGAGCTTGCATGTTAGAGGAAGGTTGAAAATGTACTGAATAGGAGTAGCTGATGAATATTTCAAAAGATTGATGAAAATAATCAGTATAGTGATTATTGGATCATTCCCTTCCCCGGCCTAATGTGCTCAGTTTAGGAGTTTCAAAACTAGGGAATCAAAAACTATTAGTATTGAAAGAGTTCTTAGAGGTCATTTATGATGCTTGACACCCACCCCCACCACACCCTGCAAATTTTCCAGTAAATGATATACCAGTAATATATAGTGGTGGGTGTTGGTTGTTTTGCCTGCATAATCTGTATTCCTTCTTTATTAGTAGCATGTACTATAATTTTCATTGGGAAGCTAGCCTTCCCCATCTTATCCTTCCGTTTGAATGCGTCTGAATCCACCCCAAACTCTGGCTCCTAGGAGGACACATGGCCCAGTTAAGCAGAACACAGCATTCCCAACAAACACAACAATGAGATCAAGCCTGAGCAAAGGCTGAAGCCCAGTAGAAGAGAACTCACTCCGAATACTACTGAACTCTTGGGAAAGAGGCTTTTTCTTTCCACGGGATTTGCTAAGGTGTTAGGATGTAAGCTAAGAGGAGCAGGTATCCATTTTGGCATAAACAGATTAAATTTGCTGGAGAATGAAGGCAAAATACAGAAATATGACCATAAGCCTTGTGAACCCTTGGCAATGCTGACAATGTACTTTATCATTTTCTGAGAGGTCCACTTCAAATCTTTCTCTTCAAGCTTCCAGTATACTTCCCTCACCATTCACTTACATCTGATTATCCTGCTTTTAATTTCAGGGAGAGAATAGAAGCAATCTGCAGAGAATTTCCACTGGCAAATCTATCAGACTACCAGCTTTTGTAGCCATGTTTTATTACAATAGTGATCTGTCCCTGCTCCTGATATCAACCCTCTCTTATGGGCACTGGTTCCCAAATCTGAGTACATACTAATCAAGGAGCTTGTTCCTTTGTTTACCCCTTACTCTCCTTCATTATCAGAGTTCTTCTCTTTACAGTGTTATTGCCACCAATTTATAAATTTCCTAACTTTCCCCAATTTAAGAAATATACACATGAATGAAAAACATCCCTTCCCTGTCACATCTTTCTTCAACTTCTGCCCTATTTCTCTATTATCCATTACTCTGAAGAGTACCCTGTCTCTTCTTTCTCCTCTTATCTCCTTTGGACCTTTACCAATCAGGATCTCATCATCCCACTGAAATCATTCTTGCCATGTCCTGACCTTACTCAACATCTTAGTAACATTTGGCACTATTAGATCACTTCTGTCTCTTGACCTATTGACTTCAGTTGACTTTGAGAGTATCTGCTTTTCCCTTACTGTTCCTTTCTCATTTTTGTGGCTGGATCTTCATCCTCTTTTAGCACAGAGCTGAGTCCTATGCTAAAACATGGTCTATGTACACCCATTGTCTATGGTTTTAAATATTACCTTTTCACCCATCTTTTTATGTTCAGTCTTTACTTCTCCCTTGAAATGGCCTTTATGTGCACCTCTGAGTCTCACAATATACATGTAAAATTATTTTGTGCTTAGACCCTAAAATATCAGTCAGTCTTCACTCTTCTCTTTCTCTTATATCACAATCTGATCCATCATAAAGTTCTGTCTATCACAAACCTGACCACCTCTCTCTACCTTTACATCTTCCCTTAGTCTAAGTTACAACTATCTCTCACTTGGATTATAAGCATAGTCCCCTAACTGTTTCCCTGCTGCTTGGAGTATCTTGCCTCTTTGAGGCAAGAGTTTACTCAGCAGGTAGATGTGTTCCTTAAAATAGAAACCAGATCATGGCACTTCATGGCTCAAAACATCCAACTGTTTTGCATAAAGCATGAAAGCAGGAAGACCAATTGGAAGAAGTCTGAGAAACAAATATAATACGCTATATTTTGAAGGTTACATTTTGAAAGTTGAGTCTATAGGACATGAGGATGGATTGAATGTAAGTATTGAGGAAGAGTGAGTGTCAAAAAGGGAGTCCTTGGTTGAGGACTAGTGCCATTAGAGAGATGATTATGACATTTACCAAAATGAGAAGACATAGTACATAATTGATTGGAGAAGGACCTGGATCTCTAGCATCCAATAAATCCAACAAGATCAATTCACTGAGCAGGAGAACACATTTTACACCTGTGAGTAATCCCAGGCATTCTCCCTAAACATGCCCAAAGAAGTCTTTACATTTTTCATTCTTTATGTGATTGTTTTAGTCTAGATTGTTCCTAGGTTTCTCCCCAGCTCTTCACTTGTTTGATTTATAGCAACACCTGCTTCTCCACAACCTGACACTCATAGGTTCCTGTTTTCACATGGAAAGAGAAGTTCTGGTTCCCAAAGTCAAATGTAGGTGTTCTATTCTTTGTCCTCTTTCTTTCACTTAATTATTTTGCATTTTCCTGCCTTTTTCAGGCAACAGGCCAAATATCAGCTCATATGTATTAAAGTCATGGCTTTTCAGGATACCTAAATTCATCTTTTTGAAACACAGACTTGAAATAGCTTGCTTTATTCAAGTTGGGTCTCCCAACTGGAGTACGTTAGGAATTCATATCTATATCTATATCTATATCTATATCTATATATATGTATATACACACACACACACACACACACATATATATATATATTAGTCAGATGTACTTTTTATTGTAGATCCCTCTAAACTGAAGAGTATTTTCCTGTGGTCAAATTCATCCTAATGAAAGATATCCCAGAAATGGCATAGGTAGCCATTTATAAAAAAGAAGGAGGGTAAAAGTAAACAAAGTAAGAAAGATTAATGTGCCCACCTTTAGGAATAATGTGCCACTTGCCTGAAAAAGAACCAAGTACTGTTGTTTCCAATAATGCTTCCATTAATCAAAATCTGGTTGTAACTGCATAATGAGGCAAAGAAGTTAATGGATATTAGAATATTGCTGTACTTTCTCCTTTACTGTCATGAGTGGCAAGCTCATGGTCTGTACCAGCACCATTCTCTCTGTCCCAAATATTATAGCTGGAGAGAAAGAAAGGA
The DNA here is from genome assembly GCF_010015895.1 of Lontra canadensis. Lineage (NCBI taxonomy): Eukaryota > Metazoa > Chordata > Mammalia > Carnivora > Mustelidae > Lontra > Lontra canadensis. Next base: position 25,602,132 of record NW_022630999.1, read on the forward strand.
CTAGAGCAATTCCCCATCAGGGTTCTACAGATCACTCCCCAGCATTGAAAGATGCTCCAGAAATAAAACAGTTTCTTTGTTTATACATGTAGAAAACTTTGCATACTGTATAATCTTCTTGGATATTTATAAAACATATTACAAAAGTTCATGGTAAAGAAACTTGTTTACTTCTTTTGAATGCAAAATTTCTCAAATGACTTGCTAATATTTTAACAATCTACAGTACACATTGAGATGGGTGGAGTTATTCCCTTTTTACAGTTTCATTTACTTAATTACTAGAATTATCCAATTTGAACTCTACAAGGCTCAATGCCATGGCTTATGTGCTGTCTTTACCTAGGCAGAGTGTTTGGCACAGAACTTGGGTCAAGTAGGCCTCAAAAACAATTCCATTTGAATCATACTCAGTCTAACATTCTGCCTATTGGTGACATGGATTGTCCTTTTCAGTTTCTGTCAAATTGTGGAGACATTTCTTGAAAGCTTAGCTGATCTCCATGTGGAGACTACCTTATAGATCATGTTTGGAACTTATGTAAAGACTCAGTTCAAGAAATTCCACGTATTAAATTCCTAGTTTAAAACCCAGAATTACCTTTTACTTGTTCAAAACCTACTGTTTTTAAGATTCACGGAATTCTCCCTGGCATTTATTATTATGGTGTTTATTTGGTGTAAAGGAAAAGCCACCATTTTAAGGTTTCCAGCTGTTTTCTCTTAAGCTCACAAAGATTTTTGGATCAGCTTTCTTTGTTCTAAGAACAATTTGTCCCTCTGAGGCGAGGCCAGATTCAGAGGCTCACGGTACTTGCAGGAACTGTATAATATGTTGACAGCACCTGAGCAAAGCTGGGGGCGCAAGCTGATTGATTTGCATGGCTTTAAATGATCCTTTTGGAAGAAAAAGGATGGAAACCAACCACTTTCCTTTTGGAGAAGTTATTAGAAATTCCCAGGTAAATTAAAACAGTGCTAAAAAAGATTTTCTATCAAACAAAGGGTCCCAAAAAGGAATTCATCATGAGGAAAGAAAAATCCAGCAGAGAATAGGTGGCCTTTGTGAAGAGCATTCCAGCACTTAGGGCAAGCTTAGAGACCAGGGCTCAACCGATCAGTGTTATATAAAGGACTCACACAGGGTAGGGACTACAGGAATATTAGCACAGCACAGAATTCAGGCATATTATGTGGAGCTAATTTTTTGTAGCCACATTAGAAGAACCTTCACTACAATAGAAGCACCTATGAGTCAAATCTGAAATCTTTTAGAAGAAAAATAACATGTCTAATTTATTCTGTATGGGAATGAACTGACCTATTTGGCTTGAGTAAGCCCCTGGGGAGGCGTAAATTTGAAGCAAAGGATTGCAATGATTAATAGGCTTTTAATAAGATACGTGACTTTATTTTGCATGTGTTCAACTTCTGTTTCAAGAATTGTTCTTATAGCTTCCAAATTCTAACCACTAGGCTCTGTACCCATAGACCCTGTACTGGTCTTTGAATTATTTTAATTTAAATACTTAAACATATTTCTTTTAAAACAATGTTTGTCTTTTGTGTGTGGTGAGATAATATGACATACCTCAAAAAGGAGGATAGATTTTCTACTGAAAAATTTCCTTATCTGATAAAATGGGGAAAATATCTACATTTCTCTGTGGATTATTTTATATAAAAACGTTTTTATTTACTGAAGGAATAATCTATTTGTCATTTTCTCCAATATCTAGCAAAAGTCTGTACATACGTTAAATATTTTAAAAAAACACCTGCTGCTTGATAGAAGGGCAGGAAATATGGCAGTAACAGGATGATATTCATAGAGCAGGCAAAGACAAGACAATCAAAGCAGAGTGGGTATAACAGAATAGAGACACATATAACCACACATAATTTTACTCTGTGATGGGCACTATGCTAATATATCTATTCAAAAACTCACCCAACAAAGCTATGAGAAGGTGCTGTTATTATGCTCACTGTAAGCACTAGTGAGGTTATATACCACAAAGTACAGAGCTGGGAATTTGACCACAGGACCATTTAAATTTAGAATTCAAGTTCTTTTTTTTTAATATAATTTTTTTTATTATGTTATGTTAGTCACCATACAGTACATCATTAATTTTTGATGTTCCATGCTTCATTGTTTGCATATAACCCCCAGTGCTCCATGCAAATTCTTAACAATTTCATTATAATACCTCTCTTATTAAAAATTGAGATTATTTATCATTTCTGATGGCTGTGTAATATTCCATTGCATATATGGACCACATCTTCTTTATCCATTCATCTGTTGAAGGACATCTCAGCTCTTTCCATAGCTTGACAATTGTGGCCATTGCTGCTATGAACACTGGGGTACAGATGGCCCTTCTTTTCACTACATCTGTATCTTTGGGATAAATACCCAGTAGTACAATTGTGGGGTCATAGGGTAGCTCTATTTTTAATTTTTTGAGGCATCTCCACACTGTTTTCCAAAGTGGCTACACCAACTTGCATTCCCACCAATAGTGTAAGAGGGATCCCCTTTCTCTACATCCTCTCCAACACTTGTTGATGAATACCCAGCTTTTGTATCAACATGGATGGGACTGGAGGAGATTATGCTGAGTGAAATAAGTCAAGCAGAGAAAATCAATTATCATATGGTTTCACTTACTTGTGGAGTATAAGGAATAACATGGAGGACATTAGGAGAAGGAAAGAAAAAGTGAATTGGGGAAAATCGGAGTGGAAAACGAAACACGAAAGACTGTGGACTCTCAGAAACAAACTGAGGGTTTTAGAAGAGGGGGTGGGGGATGGGTGAGCCTGGTGGTAGGTATTAAGGAGAGCACATATTGCATGGAGCACTGGGTGTGGTGCATAAACAATAAATCTTGGAACACTGAAAAAAAAAATTAAAATGTCAAAAAAATTTAAATTATTCCTATGTACCTCATGAAGTATCTAAATAAAAATACTTTAAAAATGTATTATAAATATAGATGACCAAATTTATATCCAACAGTAAGATGATTACCCTATTTTATCTCTTTCCCATTGCTCTAGAATGTATCTCTTCTCTTCATTTTCCAACAGTTATGGTAGATGATGTAGATTTTGTATATTATTCTTAAACTTACGAGCAGAGAAAAGCAGATTCCCACACTCATTAATCAACACTATTTGAAGATGGCTTTTCCTTTTCAAACAAGTTGGTATCTATTGTAAGGGGAAAATTCACTTTCTTCGAATGCTTCTACAATTTGACAGACTGTCCTAGGACCTGATGAATCTAGCCAGCACCTGGACACCCCAGCTAAGTTACTCAGCTTTTCATGATTTCAGTTTCCTCTTCTGTATTATGATGGTTGAAGCCAAATTTTGAAAAACCATCTGGCACTAAAATTTTGAAGACCTAGGTTAAGTACAGCATAATTTAAGAGATTATTTTTAGCTTAATCTGGACCAGTTTACCTGCTATTACCAGATGATAAATTCTAACAAAAGAAGCAGTGTGGGCACTTGGGTGGGTCAGTGGGTTAAGCGGCAGCCTTAGGCTCAGGTCATGATCCTGGTGTCCAGGGATGGAGTCCACGCTGGGCTCCCTGCTCAGCGGGAAGTCTGCTTCTCCCTCTGACCCTCCCTGCTCTTGCGCTCTCTCTCTCCCTCATTCTCTCCACAAATAAATAAAATCTTTAAAAACAAACAAATAAATAAGTAATCAATCAGTGCTTAGTTTTTAGAAACGTGTTGATTTTTAGTTAATTCCACTACAGAGAACATTTTGAATGATTTCACTTTTTAAAAATTTGTTGAGATTTGTTTTATGGTCCAGAATATGGTATTTGAAAAGAATGTGAATGAATATTAGGTAGAACAATCTATACATGTCAATTCAGTCAAATTGGTTGATTGTATTGTTCCAGTTTCCTACATCTTTATTGATTTTTCTGTCTACTCATTCTATCAATTACTGTGAAGGGGAATTGAAGCCTCCAACTAGAACTCTGGTTTGTTGATTTTTGCTTCCAGTTTTATCAGTTTTTGCTTCATTTGTCTCGAAGCTCCATTGTTAGGTGTACAACATTTAGGATAGTTGTGACTTCTCAGTGAATCGACACCTTTTATATAATTATTTCTTTATTTAATTCTTTCTTATAATATTTCTGATAATATTTTATTTTCTGATTATATTTTCTTGTTCCGAAGTCTCCTTTTCTGATATTAAAATAGTCATTACGGATTTGTTTTGGTAAGTGTTTGCATGGTAAATATTTTCCATCCTTTTATTTTTAATCAGAAGTATTTACATTTAAGCTGTGTTTCTTATATATAACATAAAATGGGTCTTGATTTTTTTATCCAATTGACAATCTCTATCTTTTCACTGACATGTTAGAACAACTATAATTATTGATATTGTTTGACTTAAACCTATCATCTTGCCAGTTGCCTTCTATTTATTCCATTTGTTCCCTTTCCTCTTTTCTCCTTGCTCTCAAATAGTGTTTTTATTATTCTATTTTATTTCTTCTACTAGCTTGTTATTCAAATCACTATTTTTTATTTTTTAATGTTTGTCTTAAGATTTATGACATGAAGCCTTAATTTATCACAGTATACATTCAAATAATATTGTAGGATTTCACATAGAGTAAGAACCTTACAAGACATTAATTTCTGTTTCACTATCCTATTTTTTTGTTTTCACATTTTACTTTATGTATGTTATAAAACAAAATACATTTTCCTTCTAATATGCTAACCTGATTCTATTACTGCTTAAAACCCTTCAGTGGATCCCCACTGCCTTGAAGCATTGTGGTTGCTACTGATACATAACAAATCACCTAAGGTTAGAATTTCATATATAGCACAATGTGGAGAGCTTGTCTCTGTTCCAGAATGTCTGGGATTTCATCTGGAAATATTTGAAAGCCAGGAGTATCCCAATAAATGAGAGCTGGTATCATGCAGAAGACAATTCACTCACATGTTTGGTGGCACAGACTAGTTAGGGCTTCCTCACTAAATTGTGACTGAGTTTCAAAAGCAAACGTCCCTAGAGAATGATACAGAAGCTCATGGTACTGTATAATCTAGTATCAGAAATCAAAGTGTCCACCCAGTTTCAAGGGGAGGAAGCACATGGCTTCCATGATTTGATCCCTGCTTACATCTCTATGATATTACCCTTACCTGTTTTGAACTCTGCTCTCCAGACATACTAACTACTTTCCTTTAAATCTACCGTACTTATTTGCCTCTTACCTTGTTAATAAGACTACCTCTCTCTCCAAAATAGTTTCCCATCACATACTCCCACCCTCCTCATATTTCCTGGCTGACGTCCTCCTAGATGTTTCCTTTCCTTTGATCTTCCTTCAAATCTGGGTTGCTCCTCTCTTCTTTTATTTCTACATCACCCAGCATAGTGCTTGGAGCATGGTAAGTGTTCAAGAAATATTGTCGAATGAATGGCTATTTCTTCCAAGTTAAGACATTAGTATCCAGCTCACCATGATATACTCTGAGACTAGTACAGTGTTGACCCAGAGTAGGTGCTCAAAAATATTTGTTGAGGGTGCTTGGGTAGCTCAGTGGGTTAAGCAACTGCCTTTGGTTCAGGTCATGATGCTGAGGTCCTGGGATTGATTCCCCTGTCAGGATCCCTGCTCAGTGGGGAGTCTGCTTCTCCCTCTCTCTCTGCTCCTCCCCCACTCATGCTCTCGCTCTCTAATAAATAAATAAAAATCTTAAAAACTATTTACTAAAAGAATAAAGTACTGTGTTTTCTTGGTGATCTATAAGTTGTTTGTTTGTTTTTGAGAATTTATGGGGCTAGGTAGAGCTCTTTGAAGAAGGTATCCTATTGGGCTAGTGCTATACCAGCTGTTGCTAAGAGAACGCTGCAGAGCTAAGTTATGAGTCTATTGTGTTAGCATCTAAAAGCTTCTTCCAAGTTGGTTCTCTTTACCTCTCACTCAGATAAACACAGTCTCTGTTCAAAGGGAAGAAGCTATATCAGTCACAGAAGAACCCACCAAGCAGAGAACATTCTAAGACTGCTGCCAGAAACTTGGGTAGGGTTTGAAAGGAAGAAATTATGCAGGTTTTCCTCTCTCAAATTGGGCAACAGAGCTATGCAAGCTTCTTGATCTTCCTATAAACATCGCTATGGTAACTGACAGGTAATTAGCTATTTATCACACATGCACACATCCATACCCACACAGTTTCAAGCTGGAGTCCTCTGCCTACAACAGTCTGTAAGCATAAGGAAAGGAAGTCAATTTGCACACTGTGCCCAAAATTACATTTTTGGAAAGTCTTTCCATTGTGAACCTTCTCAGGAAACAAAATATTTATGGATGGGCAAGCATCACGAAAAATGATGATTTTCTCAAATGTTCTCTAAACGTTCTCCTTGTCACTCCTCCCCAAATAGAATTGGGGTTTAGAGATATATCTTTAAGTTTGAGCTGAGGAGCTGACAGAAGAGACTGCAAAACAAAGAGATAGAGATAATCATAGAAACACTAATGGTGAACTCACCTATCAAGGAAATGTGCAAAGAAACCAGATTTCCTTTTAGCTAGAGGTCAGAATGACTAATTATTTCCTTTTTAGACTCTAACATGCCCCATAGTGCTAATAAAAAAAGGAATAAATAAGGTGGGTACTAAAAGAGAGCAAATTGCTTATTTTGGTCCTAATCTATATCATTTTATGAGAAGAATACTAAAGCCTATTGTGCATTTTATTCACATAATTTTGAACATATTTGTATATAATAACCTTCCACCCATAAGTAATTACATCTTATTTATGCACAATCAAAAGAGGCATTTGGAAGAAAAAACAGGTTCATAATAAGATCTGTAATAGAGATTAAGAAGGGCCTAATTAAAATTTTTAAGGAGGCATGATCTTTTTCTCAAAGCACCCTTTAATTATGTTATTTAAGTTTTTTGAATCACAACTTTATTCTGAAAAAAAAGAAAGAAAAAAACTCTGAAGCAATTGCCAGAATATATATTTTATCTTGCTTAAAGGAGCATAGCAACAAATATTCCTAACACCTGTAGATGGAACTTAAGCTAGGCCAATATTTATTCAATGATAACACATATCACAGGTCAAATGAGTATAAAGAATGTATTTTAGAAATTGTGCTAATGTCTTTCTCAGCAAGGAGCCTGTGCTCCTTGATCACTTCCCTCCAGGAAGCCAAGTATGGTGTTATACATTAGTAAGGAGTGAGTTTGAAGAAGACAAATCATCAAAACAGAGGCAGGAAAGCTACTTAGTAAACTCTTAAAAGGAGTCATGATTGGAAATCTCAATGGGTAATGTGCCTCTCAATAAACTCTAATATCCTGGGTTATTATTTTCCAGAGGTATATTTAACAGCAAACAAGAAGGAAGTGTGGCTTCTGCTTCCTGAATGTGACACTTGAGAATTATCTTGGTGGTTAAAGCAAGAACCTAGGGCCACTGCCTCTCCTACCATCATTTCAGCTTCATATTTCCCAATCCTAGCCTTGGCCTCCAATGAGATGAGACTGTTCATTTTGGCTTTCTAGATGCAAACATCTGTGAGGAGGGGAAATAATGGGATCCCACAACAACTCCTGTGGCTTATAGTTTGTTAGAAGAGGGCACACACATACACACCCTTATTAAGCCGACCTTGACACAACTCCCATTGGGAAGAGCAGATGCCACATGATTCAGTAATGCTTCCCTTCACCTCTGCTATGGACTAAATCATGAACCTCCCAAAGTCATGTTGAAGCTCTAACCCCCCCAGTGTGACTAGTTGGATACAGTGCAGTAAAGAGGCAATTAAGGTTAGATGAGGTCACAAGTGTAGGTCTCTGATCTTATGGGAAGAGTGTCCTTATAAGAAGAGACAGCAGAGAATTAATTATTTCCCTTGCCACTCCCCAACCAAGTCTGAACACCTAGCACATAGGGAGAAGGTGGCTAGCAAGAGGGTTCCTTTGAATAAGAGATACTGAATTGGTTTATACCTTGATTTTGGCCTAACCAGCTTCCAGAACGGTGAGAAGTAAATTTCTGTTTGTTTGTTTGTTTTAATTAATTATTTTTTTTAATTTCTTTTCAGCATAACAGAATTCATTGTTTATGCCCCACACCCAGTGCTCCATGCCATACGTGCCCTCCATAATACCCACCACCTGGCTCCCCCAATCTCCCACCCCCTGCCCCTTCAAAACCCTCAGATTATTTTTCAGAGTCCAAAATCTCTCATGATTTATCTCCCCTTCCAATTTCCCTCAACTCCCTTCTCCTCTCCATCTCCCTATGTCCTCCATGTTACTTGTTATGCTCCACAAATAAGTGAAACCATATGATAATTGACTCTCTCTGCTTGACTTATTTCATTCAGCATAATCTCTTCCAGTCCCATCCATGTTGCTACAAAAGTTGGGTATTCATCCTTTCTGATGGAGGCATAATACCCCATAGTGTATGTGGACCACATCTTCCTTATCCATTCGTCCGTTGAAGGGCATCTTGGTTCTTTCCACAGTTTGGTGACCGTGGCCATTGCTGTTATAAACATTAGGGTACAGATGGCCCTTCTTTTCACTACATCTGTATCTTTGAGGTAAATACCCAGTAGTGCAATTGCAGGGTCATAGGGAAGCTCTATTTTTAATTTCTTGAGGAATCTCCACACTGTTCTCCAAAGTGGCTGCACCAACTTGCATTCCCACCAACAGTGTAAGAGGGTTCCCCTTTCTCCACATCCTCCCCAACACACGTTGTTTCCTGTCTTGCTAATTTTGGCCATTCTAACTGGTGTAAGGTGGTATCTCACTGTGGTTTTATTTTATTTTTTTAAAGATTTTATTTATTTATTTGGCAGACAGAGATCACAAGTAGGCAGAGAGGCAAGCAGAGAGAGAGGAGGAAGCAGGCTCACTGCCGAGCAGAGAGCCCGATGCTGGGCTCGATCCTAGGACCCTGGGACCATGACCTGAGCTGAAGGCAGAGGCTTTAACCCACTGAGCCACCCAGGCACCCCTCACTGTGGTTTTAATTTGAATCTCCCTGATGGCTAGTGATGATGAACATTTTTTCATGTGTCTGATAGCCATTTGTATGTCTTCATTGGAGAAGTGTCTGTTCATGTCTTCTGCTCATTTTTTGGACATGATTATCTGTTTTGTGTGTGTTGAGTTTGAGAAGTTCTTTATAGAACCTGGATATCAGCCTTTTGTCTGTACTGTCATTTGCAAATAACTTCTCCCATTCCGTGGGTTGCCTCTTTGTTTTGTTGACTGTTTCCTTTGCTGTGCAGAAGTTTTTGATCTTGATGAAGTCCCAAAAGTTCATTTTTGCTTTTGTTTCCTTTGCTTTTGGAGACATATCTTGAAAGAAGTTGCTGTGACTGATATTGAAGAGGTTACTGCCTATGTTCTCCTTTATGATTCTGATGGATTCCTGTCTCACGTTGAGGTCTTTTATCCATTTCAAGTTTATCTTTGTGTATGGTGTAAGAGAATGGTTGAGTTTCATTCTTCTACATATAGCTGTCCAATTATCCCAGCACCATTTATTGAAGAGACTGTCTTTTTTCCACTGGGTATTTTTTCCTGCTTTGTCGAAGGTTATTTGACCATAGAGTTGAGGGTCCATATCGGCTCTCTGCTCTGTTCCACTGGTCTATATATCTGTTTTTATGTCAGTACCATGCTGTCTTGATGATCACAGCTTTGTGGTAAAGCTCAAAATCAGGTAACATGATGACCCCAGTTTTTAAGTCACCCAGTACATGGTATTTTGTTATAGGATCCCAGGCAGATTAATCTAGCCCAAAAATCTCTGATGAAACCACAGCTGGCAATGACACTGTCATTGTATAAGGCACCTTGCTGGATCTGAAAGCTCCAGTCTTGCCATATCACTGCCCTATACTTAGGGTTCCATCAATTAGCACGTCTGATTTAAGAAAAAATTACAAGCATACAGCCTTCCTTGTTCTCTGGCATCAATACTATTCTTGATTGTCATAGGACCTGGGAGGTATGAGGATATAAAGCACTTTCAGTGTCCGTAATCCTTAAAGAATACCTCTGTATACCTCTGCCACTTGCTTTTTCACCTCCAGGAAAACCCATTTCCTTGCACTACCATTCCCTCTGGGAAAGCTCATCACTTTTCATTGTGGTAGCTAAAACAAGAATCATTTCTTTTCCTTGTTATAAGTTTCACAACACTGTGTAGTGTTATAACCTTATCCTCCCAGCTAAAGCAGCTGAGAAGCTCAGCCATTGCCCAAGATCACAAGTGTAGATTCATAATTTGAAACCAGGTTTGGCTGAACTCAAAACTCACAAGACTAATACAATAAATTCATTCCAAGTGTTCTATGGAGCAGATGAAGCTACAGAATGTGGGGCTAATCTAATAAACAAATCCAGACTCAAGGATTAGCTGTTGGCTTAATAAAGTAATCCTGTCTGGCAATATACTTAAATCTTAATAAACACTATTTAGCTCTAGAGATCTTCTCATATTGGGAGTGAGTTTGACATTTTGGCTTTTATAGTTAGATGCATAAGAAATTTTTCTATAAGAGAAACACATAAAAAAATAATGGTCACATTTCTGGTTTCCCCAAACCATGGAAAGGATCCAGAAGACAAAATTCTACTTTCAAAACCAATGCGTTAAATTGGAAAATACCAGATAAAGGTAATGGTGTTAGAACGATGAGTGTATTTTTCTTTGTTTTTCATAATTTCTGTAATGCTATTAATTACCTTCATGATGAAAAAAATTATAAAAATGCTTATTGAAAACTTACTATTAAGGTCTGAATACTTAATGCATAATTAGCTTATTTAATCCTTATAACATCTTGTGAGTTAAATACTATTATTACTATCATCATTTTATAGGTGAGGAAACAGTCCTTGGGAGATTTAGTACTAGTAAGTGGCAGAATCAGGATTTAAAGCCAGGCATTTTTTATCCAGAGAACATGCCCTAAACTTCTCCAGTAAGCTGCTGTTTGAATGATTCAATCTACTAAAAGAGAGAGGGCCAGAGCATTAGAGTTTGGAGGTATAGGATAGGAAAAAAAGAGGGAAGAAGGTGGGACTGGGAAGCTCAGGAGCTAGACAAAGAGCCCTGCTTCAAAAGAGGTGTCAGAAAGCTTTGGTCTGTGGTAGTTTTCTATCTCAAGTTAACATATCATGCTAAATTAATTCCCAACCCTGAAATAAATGAGTGGCTTTATACCCTTATATACTCAGCTCCAATAATCATATTCCATGCTTTATTTCACTCAGTCTCTCATCACAAATTACAAGGTAAATGCCTTTAATGGGTATGCTTCAGCCTCATAATTAGCAACCTTACATAACAAATTATTTTTTTTAGGTAATCCCATCTACAGAGGGCAAAAGCTGTGGTGCTATAGTGATTTGCAAATAATAGAAATGAGATGTGTTGTCTAGAAGCGAGGCACTAAATACTCAAGTCAAGTGAAATAACGTCTTGATATTTTACATTACCCCATTACCACCTCAAAAATAATCACGTAAGCAATATTTACTCGATATGTAATGACGATAATGCAAATCATTGAAGAGCAAGTATTCACCTCCTTAATGGTTTCACAAAGACTGAATTTTACCTTATCTGAGGAGATTGTTTTAGTGATGGGAAAGTCACCATTCAGTTTGTTTAGAAAGAAGAAGAGAGTTAATTAAGTACCTTCATCTACATACCCAAACATTTATTCATCATTCTATTCTATCCACCCATCACTCACCCACTCATCCACCCATCCTTCTATCCACTCCTCCATCCATTCATTCATCTTTTCATCCACTTACCTTCCCCCGCCACAGACTGATCTAGGGAACATTTGTTGAGTGTCTATACTATAGCTCACTCAGAAACTCTACTTCTGCTGCTGTGGATTACTGTTTGGACCCTTTGTCCTCTTTTGCTTTCATTTCATTTTTTTTTTTTTTTAAGTGTAGACTGTGGACCACCTTCTTCAGAATCTGCTATGGTATTAGTAAAAATAATCTCCTAGGTCTTATTAAAAACACATACTCCACACACCCATCTAACTTTACCTACTTTATCAGAATTACTGGCAGGAATTTTTTTTTTTTAATCTTAAAGATAAATTTAATCTGTTAATAAATGACAACCTGGACCAACTCTGTTTCATAAGAATTCTTCTAAAAAGAGATCAGAGAACAGAAAGAACTACAACCATTCTTTCAGAGGTATTTATTAATCTCTAGATGCAAAGAGCTAATGATCTAGAGATAAAGAAATGAGAATAGAATACTGAAGACCTCGAAGAAACATTTGCAGGAGCTGACCTTCCTTAGGCTGGACTACAGAGGTAAGAGCCAGATTGAGAGAGGGTAAAATCAAGGATCTCAAAGCATTCACAGACGGTCATGGCTGTCCATTTATTTACATCTGATGACCTCTGACATTTCACTTCAGAAGCCTGCATAGCTGTCTTTGAGTTTGGAATCAGAATCCCAGTTGACTTGCATGATCATAGACAAGTCACCTAACTTCTCTGATCTTTCTACTCCTTAACTATAAAATGAGAAGAATTGTACCTGTTGAAACATTTGAACATTTTAAAACTAATGTTGACATTACATTTCTTTTGGTTCTGTAGACTTGCTCACCCCTGAATTATGCTGTGCATGGTTTCAGCTACCTCCAGCTCCCTAATTATGCTAGATCTGTTTATTTCTTATTCCTTCTTTGTACTGAACTCTTCTCTCTCTAACCACCTACCTCAAATAGCCCAAATTTGCCTTTTGCATGTAAATTTGTATTAAATAAAGAGTTGTGTCTATCTGTATATCTTCATGCTGAGTTAGCAATCTAATTGTACCCAAGAAGCTGAATTTTTAAAAAATTCAGAATAGGATTTTATGTACAAGACAGTGAGGCAGTAACAAATTTAGAATTTCATAGTAGATATATTAAAAAAAACCCAATGGGAACTTATGCCAAATATGAGTGATAAATGCCAGAAATGCTTCCTATATAAATTTCATCATCAGAATGTCATTCAGGGTCACTCAATCACTTATTTATTCACTCTATCTATCTGTCTTTCTATCAGTCATCTACCTATCTATCTATTGAGTTTCTACAAGTTATACAGTATGTTCGGGGTTGATGTTTCAACAATGAATAAGAGTTAGAACACTAGGACACCTGCTCTCAAAGAGCTGATAGTTTAGTGAGAGAGTAGAACCACTTACTTTATGTATGTATACAGAAAGAACAAGCCCTTGAGAATAAATGTTAGTGATATTCCAGGAAATCAGGTTTGTCTATAGGTGGAAATTAAACTTGAATCACTAAGTAGATCTATGGAGGATGGAAAAGGGATCAGGATGGGGAAAAAAAATGGAGAGAGAGGTTAATATTTTCATAAGAGTAAAGGTAATAATTTTTAGGACTGTTTGTTCTCTAAATCTATAATGATTATAGTTTATAGAGTTAGCACAGCAGTTCCCATGTTCATGTCCAAAATTCCTCTCACTCAGATAGCTTTGATACATCAACTAAAGTGGTGGGTGACCCCTCAGAGGTAGAGGTATTTGGTGTGTATTTTTTGCAGTGGAATGAAGTGGTCTGAAAACTAGCATTGAGCTTTCTGTTCTGAAGCCGAAGTGACAAATAGCCCATTGTGAAGGTTAGGATGACTGGATGAGTTAGGATGACTGGATGAGAGGAAACAATACCCATCAACATGCCCTAGTTCAGGGGCTCATTCCCCATCATACTGGGGTGCACAAAGTTGACAACTATCAGCTTCACGATCAGTAAGTTGACATGTCCAAAAGAGGGAAGTGTCTTATCCAAGGACATGAAGCAAGTTGTCAAGAGAGCCAAGGTGAAAGCACAAGCCTCTCAATTTTCAATCTAGTGTTCTTTTGGCCGCATCTCAGCACATCCAGGCACTGAACCTTTATGCTCCTGTCCCAGAGGATACTCATCTTTCTCTGGAAACTGCTGACAAAGAACCCATTTTTCAATGAAAATGTAACATGCAAGTGAAAGACCCATACCAGATGGCCCATTACCTTAGCACCCAGCACATCAGCCAAGGTTTGCCTCCTATGGTGAGAAGACACCGCACAGAGCAAGACACTCTGAATCTCGGGCTGCAGCTCACATCAAGTAAAGCTCCATTCAAAAGGCATTGTGCCATGAAATGGACACCTATCATCTTCCTCATTACTGTGAGTGTTAAAGACATCAGCACTGCCCACACAACTGACATTCATGTGTGACAGACACTTCATATGGTAAAAAATTCAAATGACATAATATATACCTATATTCTTACTCAACATGCATGATTTCAACTCTGCACCCTTCTCCTCATTCCCCACTCCCCAAAATATGTGTAGGGGGAGAGACAGAGGCAGAAGAGGAAGAGACAAAGGACAAAAAATAACGTTAAATAATACTGGCAATTTTACCCTCTCATCCCCAAATGTCTTTGACACTTGGCAGAAATAATGACTAATCCTACACATGAGATTCTTCTCTTCAGGTAAAATTTTTGACAAATCGTACCTTGCTCGCATAAGGGAGAAATGCTGACACTGGGCACTCACTTTATGCCAGGTCTTCTGTGAAAAGTTCTCATACACGTTGTCTCATTTAATCTTTCTAACAGGCTTATGAGCCAACTGATAACTTGCATAGCCAAAGTTCTAGAATCATGAAACACAGAAAATGTTTGTATGACAATATTAGCTTTTACTTGTGTTAGAATTTATGGTTTTCAAAACATATCCACATCTATAACCATACTGAATACAATTAGTTTCCAGACGAGGAGACAGGAGAAACTGTGGCTGTTTTTCTGACAAGTATCCTTTTCTTTGATGACTATCTCCTTTCCCCTTTCACGTAGTCTTGGAGATGTCAGTCGAGTAGCTACTCTGCTCTGCCACCCTTCTGGGATACACGGTTGGGCATGTTACCAGCCTGACTTCTCAGAGGTTGCATCCCCTGGTTCCTTGAGTTTTCATAGATAGACAAAAGAGAGATGGAGAGATCTTTCTTCCTTTTAGATAATAAATTAAGACAAAAATCTTGGAGCTCTTTATGGCCATATTTGTTACCACCTGGGGAGAGTTAATGTAAGAAGACTGTTTAAAAAGGTTTAGAGTTGAATTTGACCGAAAGAAGAATTTGAGAGATGGAGGGAAGACTGAAGCTTGCTGTTATTGCTAACCCCTTGGATGATTTCCTTCATAAGCTGGTTTAGCCTGCGTTTCTGTAAATTCCAACTAAAGAATTCATGACTAGTGCACCCACAGAACAGGAACCAGAATCAAAATCTTGGTCCTTTCTGTCTAGGCTAGCCCTCTGTCTCTAGGGAAATCCAGTGCCTGAGAAATCATGTAGAGTGGACATATCAGATGAAAATACTCTGCTTTTAAAGGGTAGGGGAAGAGGAAGAATAAGTGTGGAACTGATCACTCAAATTAAAAAGACAAAATGAATAGGACTAGGAAATGAGCCCAATAAATATAAGTATACTTCTTCCCTAATTCTGCCAGTAGCTACCCTTAAAAATTAAACTTAATCTGCCATTCACTGCTGACTCCAAGGCAATGATCCTTGTCAAGGAATTCACAGCTTCATTACTTAGGCATGGTAACTAAAACGGGAGTGGTTTCACCTTTCTTTCCATCTTTGCCACTGTTTTCTACAACTGGGCCTTCTGACCTGCTTAGAATATGTTAATTTACAAAATGTAGTCATTTCCCTTATCAGCCCCTCCAGGCAGTTGGCAAGAAGTATTTTCAGCTACAGACCTTGCAATCAGCCACTCAGACCTGCTGGCTTTCTGTGCCCTGACAGATAGAGCTAATTAGCACTCAGCAGCTTTTAGGCATTATCTCTGGCTCCAGAACATCCCCATAAATGAGGGGCAGGCCTGTCTCCACCCCTAAGGGACAAGAAGAAAATCTCAAATATTTGGAGGTTAAACAACTTCCTTAAAAGTTCCTCCCTTGACTGCAATTCCATTTCTCCTTTAATGGCCAGCTAATGTCCCATCTTATCTGAGCAGCTTTAGGGGATTACATCAACCTTTTTGTGGTGCTTCTTTGTCATGTGGATTTGTATATAATTTTCCTACATTGCCATTACCATACACCGTGCAAGAATTGGTGGCATAATCCTTATTC
This sequence comes from Lontra canadensis, assembly GCF_010015895.1. Classification (NCBI taxonomy): domain Eukaryota; kingdom Metazoa; phylum Chordata; class Mammalia; order Carnivora; family Mustelidae; genus Lontra; species Lontra canadensis. Next base: position 25,618,385 of record NW_022630999.1, read on the forward strand.
ATCCATCCATCCATCTATCCAGTCCACCAGCATTTCTTGAATCTATGGTCTATGCCATGTACAGTAGAAATTCATAGAACCACGCACAAAAGATAGTTTTGCTATACAGTACTTGTGAGAGACAGACAATGGATAAGAAAACAAATTACCAGGGTTATTATGTATCATGATGAGAGCTACTGAGTTAACAAAATCAAATAAAGATTTGCAGAGTGAAGGGAGGTTTGTGTGGTTAGAGAAAGCCTCTCTGGGGAGGTGACGTGCAAGTCCAGATAAGAGCCAGCTATGCAGACATGCAGGGATGGACATATTCCAGGAAGAAGAAAGCGAGTCCATGGTCTCCATGTGGAAATGAGGCCTGAGTCCTGTGCATTTGAGAAACAGAAGGACAATAAGTGTGGCTGGAGCATAATGAGGTAGGGAGAGGTTGGCTTGAGAAGAAGTAAAAGATTCACCCCTTCTTTGAATTATCTTCTAACTCCTATGGAGGGTCACTGGAAGGTTTTTGTACCACTGTGGACCAGAAACTGATTTACCTTTTCAAAAGCTCATAACTAGCCATCAGGGAGATTCAAATTAAAACCACAGTGAGATACCACCTTACACCAGTTAGAATGACCAAAATTAGCAAGACAGGAAACAACATGTGTTGGAGGGGATGTGGAGAAAGGGGAACCCTCTTACACTTTTGGTGGGAATGCAAGTTGGTGCAGCCATTTTGGAGAACAGTGTGGAGATTCCTCAAGAAATTAAAAATAGAGCTTCCCTATGACCCTGCAATTGCACTACTGGGTATTTACCTCAAAGATACAGATGTAGTGAAAAGAAGGGCCATCTGTACCCTAATGTTTATAACAGCAATGGCCACGGTCACCAAACTGTGGAAAGAGCCAAGATGCCCTTCAACGGACGAATGGATAAGGGAGATGTGGTCCATAAACACTATGGAGTATTACGCCTCCATCAGAAAGGATGAATACCCAACTTTTGTAGCAACATGGGTGGGACTGGAAGAGATTATGCTGAGTGAAATAAGTCAAGCAGAGAGAGCCAATTATCATATGGTTTTACTTATTTGTGGAGCATAACAAATAGCATGGAGGACAAGGGGAGATGGAGAGGAGAAGGGAGTTGAGGGAAATTGGTAGGGGAGGTGAACAATGAGAGACTATGGACTCTGGAAAACAATCCGAGGGTTTTGAAGGGGCGGGGGGGAGGGAGGTTGGGGGAACCAAGTGGTGAGTATTAGAGAGGGCACGGATTGCATGGAGCACTGGGTGCGGTGCAAAAACAATGAATACTGTTACGCTGAAAAGAAATAAAAAATTAAAACAAAAAAAATAAGCTCACTCTGGATGCTAAGTGGGGAATGGACTGCAGGGGGCAGAAGAGAAGGACAAGCCACAGAGCAGTTTGGCTCCCTTTCCGGAGTTTACACTGTGCCTGAAACTGTGCCGAGGGCTCCTAGGTTCTTCTTAGATCCCTTTAGAGCCTGAAGAAGCATTGATTATTTTTGCATTTTATAGATGAGGAACCAATTGAGAATTCCGCCAAATCATAAATATTCAGAGTTTGAGCTGGGGCTTGCAGCTATATCAAAATAGCTCCAGAGCCTTTGCTCTTAAAGGCTTTATTTAATGTATCATACTGTGCCATGGACCCTTGACCTTCAGAGATTCAACAATCAAGGTTTTGATACATTGTAAGAAATCCTACTATCCCGTGATGTATTAATTTTAATTTTGTGGAAGCTCCCACCTGTGTACACTATAAAGATGGTATGTGGCAGGGAGGCACTTAAAGGGTGAATGGTTCTTCTGCCAAGAATATGCAGTAACTCTTGTGGAATATCTCTCTAGAGGCTAAGCATAAGAAACATATTCTCCAGGGAACTGTGATTCAAGAACAATTTTTCTGATATATAGAATTAAGAATGTGAAAAGAACAGTTATATTTTTCACATACTACTGTTTTTTTAAGAGAATTTATTTGCTGTGGAAGTATTTGCAAATTGGAGAACTCTGAACATCAGTAGATATACTTTTCAGATTGTCAAAGGTTTGTAACATATCTATAAATAAAGGTTTGGGAATACCCATCACTATGTCCCTTCAGTAAAGCTGCCAAACTTTTTTCTGTCAATCTCACTTCTCTGTAATTTACACATAAAAACTTGAATTTGATTACAGAATTTAATAGCCATGAACTCCAGGTAAAATTAAAATAAACTATGCAAACTTTTGTAATTATTCTTAAAACTGGTACCAAGATCTTGGAATCATCAAAATATTTGGGTGTTTTTCTTTTTAAAAGGAAAAATGACAAGGTGAAGTGAGGCCCAACTTAGAGGTCCTTGAGTAGAAAGGAATTCTTTTTATGAATTTCCAAGGGAAATAGCAAAATACCAGTCCCTAGCCACTTGTTGGAGTTAGAGTTAATTGTGGGAATAGACGAAATTCACATAGTCTCTGGCACCAACGGTTAAGTCCTTCTTAAAGTGGGGAGAGTACCATCCCACAATGCACCCTTTATACCTGTCCAAACCTCTGCTCCTCTCCTTAGAAACCAACTGCAATAGGTCTTTTCTTTCTGGAAACCAAGGACTCATATGTCTTAGAGTATATGTAACCACCCTGGTTAGGACAATGGTATTGTACCAGTGATTTACAAGACCTATCCCACAGACCCAGATGCCCAGGCAGCACTGTGGATAATGTCTGGATAGCCAGACAGGCTACATGGTTTTTCTAGCTACCATATTTATTCAAGGAATGCAGTTATTTATTAAGAACCATGCCAGTTATTTATGAAGTATTGTGCAATATTAGAAAATCTTCAAACACTAAGTAGTATCTAAATAATGGAAAAGTCATCTGGAAAGTTCTCGTATTAGCAAATAGCCTTCATTTTGCTCCCTATATTTTATTTACCCAACAAACTGTTATTAAGACTCTTATATAATAGGAACTTATTATGTAATAGGAACTTTTCTTGGTTCTCGGGGCACATTAGTGAATAAATGGACAAAAATCTCTGCCCCCTATTTAATAGCTAAGAGATGGAAACAACTGAAATGTTTACCAATAGATAAATGGATTTTTAAAATGTGGTCTATACATACAATGGAATACTAGGAAGACTTATTGTTTTAATTTTTTAAAAAAGATTTTATTTATTTGAGAGAAGAGAGTGAGTAGAGAGGGAACAGAAAGGAAGAGGGACAAGCAGACTCTGTGTTGAGTTTGGAGCCCAAAGCAGTCTTGACCTCATGACCCTGACATCGTGACCCCCAGATACTGACTTGAGCCAAAATCAAGAGTCAGATGCTTAACGGATGAAGCCACCCAGGTGTCCCACGACAAAGCCTCAAAAAGGCAGGTCTGACATGGATGGATCTTGAGATCATTATGCTAAATGAAATAATCTACTCACAAAAGGATGAATGATGTATGATTCCAAGTATAGAAGATATCTAAAATAGTCAAATTCATGGAAATAGAAAGTTAAGTGATGGTTACCAGGAGCTGAGCAGAGGGAGAAAAGGGGTTATTTAGTGTAGTGGGTATGAGTTTCAGTTCGGCAAGATTAAAAAAAAAAGTCTGGAGATCTGTTTCACAACTATGTATATATATATCTATATATATATAGTGTGTATGTGCTGAAATGGGATTGAACCGTCAAAATATTCTTAACACTACTCAACTGCACATAAAACATAGTAAAGATGGTAAATTTTATATATGTTTTTACACAGTTAAAATAAAACACCTCTGCCTTGTGGAGCTTACATTCTAGTGAGACTAGGGGTATGGTAGGGTTAAGTGACAATATAATAAGCATAATAAATAAATTATAGAGTATGTTAAAAAATGATAAGTACTATCTAAAAAAGTAAAATGTAAAATAAGTAAGAGCGGACTTGAAGCGCTAGTTGCAGAGTGAAGTTCAGTGTTAATAGCATTTAAGACCTCAATTAAAAGTGATATTTGGGAAAAACCTTGAAGCAAAACGAGTGACTTCGCTATACAGGTAACTGAGGAAAAGGCAAAAATTTCAGGCAAAAGGAACAGGTGGAGTAGACCTAATGGAGAGAACATGCTGATTGCATTAGAGGAACAGCAAAAAAGCTAGTATATTTGCCCCTTTGAGATACTCATAATGCTGGTGCCATTCAACAAAGGTGTGTGTCCTTGTGGAGAAGATTATTAAAACTTACTCTAATGCCAACCACTCATTCATTCATTCATTTGTTGCAAATTTTGCTCTTTATAAGGTTCCCAATATTGTGCTGGGGTATAAAGATAAAGTGGTAAGCAAGACAAACACAACCTTGTTGCGGGTAGGGGAGAGGAACGGCTCTCCAGGCAAGAGTAGTAACTGGTCGGTGATTTATAGGGATGTATGAGGACTTACTCTACCTGGGAGGTCAGAGAAGGCCTCCCTGAAGGTAAAATGGACCTTTTCACCAAGACAGCTAGGAGTGGAAGTTAGCCAGAAAATGAGCAAGAGGAATAGCGCTCTGGGGTGGGAGGGGGCAGGGGTGAGGTAGGGTGGTGAAAGCCCTGAGGCAATATGACAGAGCATAGGAGAAACTCAAACAAGTCTGGCATGAGTTGAGTATAGAGGGAAATGGTACATAGCGAGCACAGTGAGGAAGAAAGATGCAGGGAGACATCACTGGGAACTTGAAAGCTATTTTAAGGATTTTTTTTAATTAAAAAAAATAGAGCGTTGCAAAGAGGAAAATGATGTAACCAAATTTTGTCTGTATTCTTTTTTTTTTTTTTCCCCTGTACTAAATTGGTTTCTTCAAGATCTTTGGCTCATTACCATATTCTACATCATTGACCTATGTGTGGCCCTCTTTCATTGATTATTTATTTGCTAGATACAGTAATAATCTTTGGACTCAAAGCTATGAAGTTTTGACAGTATCCTTCAATTACTTATATAATTGTCTCCAATTGCCCTGTTCCATACCCCTGTCCTTCCCAGTTCAAAGTAATCATTACCCTAGGTTCTGAGTTTATCTTTCTTTTATTTTCTGTTCTGTGTTTTTATTGGTGGTGTTGTTATTCCTGTTTAATTAAATTTTGAAATTATGGCTAAAAACCTTAAACATAAAATTTACCACCTTAACCATTGTTGTGTATAGTTTAGAAGTGTTAAGTGTATTTGCATTGTTGTGAAATAGATCTCCAGAATTATTTTATATTGCAAACTAAAATTGTATCCATTTGACAACCCTCAGTGTTCTCCATCCTACTCTCGTTTTCTGTGATTCTGACTGCTTCATATCTCACATATAAGGAATCATACAGTATTTGTCTTTTTTGACTAGCTTATTTTATTTAGCATAAATCCTCAAGGTTCATCTATGTTACAGCATGTAACATAGCATGTGATGGAATTTCCTTCTTCTTTTTAAGCTAAATAATAGTCTTTATACCACATTGCTTCAAGAATTCTTAAAAGGTATACTTTTATTTTGGCAAGAGTACTCTGGCTTCTATTGCTGTTTTAACGGAGACGAGATAGTCCACAGGAAGGCTGTGATGTCCAAATTGCACTAGTGACATCAGTCCTTGTATCCTAAGCATTCCCATATAAAAATGTCGGTTAACTAGAGTTCCCTAGTCTAGTGTATCACATATTTTTGGCATGCTGTTTGGTGCCTGGCAATTATCCTCTCTTCTGTAAATCTGCCATAATTTATGGAAATCTACTAATTTCTCACTGTGTGAGATCAGAGATCTCTAGCTGAAACCTGCAGGGTTCTAAAAGTTACCAATGGGCAGAAAGACCCCCTGGACTTCCTCAAATGATCAGGATTTTCTTCTTCTTTTTTTTTTTTTCTACCAGAAAAATCTTGAAATTTAGTACCAGACACAGAAATGAAAATTTTAATAGTATCTTCCTTTCCTTCTCATTAATTCATACGTGACCTCTTTCTGGAATGCTTATGAGTAAACAGGAATTCAATGGGGTCAGGGAGGATGAAGATGGAGCTCTTATAGAACAAAATACTAGGGAGGGGGCAGGGAAGGGGACAAAAAACAAGGAAGAAGAGAAAGAACAGTGTATGGCCAGAGAAGTAGTCAGTCAGTGGGATGCAGAAGGAATTACGCAGGGGAGAATATTTACTGGGGCACAGAGCGTTACAAAAGCAGCAAAAACAAGTAGGAGAGGAGGTGGGAGAGACAAAGAGAGGGCAGAGAAAGTGAAATTGTGCCAACTCCCAGGGAGATTGCTGAGGGGTTCCAACCTGCAAATCCATCTGTCTCCTCGGATTCTAGGGCAAACCTCATTAATGTGAGGAGGCACCCCATGGCTCCATCCCTACCCCGGGGGACCTCAGATCCCCATCTGGCAAGCTAAGGAAACAAGTGTATTTGCTCTGCCATGGGGTTTGGATTCTCTTGCATACTTTTTCTAATAAGAAAAATGAACCTTTTCCACTATTTATTAGCTTTTATTGCCTAGTCCATGCTATGTTATCCTAGCCCCTAGGGGTCACAGTAACTTGATTTTAAGTTGATTATTGAAGGAGGCTAATAACTTAACTCTTTGTTCAATTAAACTCTGAAAAGCAAATCTTCAATTTCAGTCATCCTACCTGGCAGGTGGTCAGAGACATCTACGAGACTTCCAAACGGTGGTTCCTTGGATGTGGGCCAGATGATGCAGGACTGGGGTTACTCAGAAGGCCAAAGGGTCATGGGCTTGATGAGACGTTCTATTTCTTCCTGGAAAGAAGTGGGAGAAGTTAGGGGACCACTACAAATCTAGAAATTTACATTTCTAGAAGTGAAAATGCTATTCATAAGAACCATAAAGGAAGAGAAAATATAACTGAAACTTATTTAAGAAGCATTCATGCACATACGAAGGCTTATTTGAAGATGGTTAAAATCTCTCAAAGGTTAATTTCCCTCTGTCATGGCAGCATATTCATTCTTATCAGGGATTTGAGGACTTGGCACTCTCTTTGCATTAATTAAGTCATTTATGTATTCAACAAGTAGGTATCAACTACTCACCCAGTGCCAGTATTGTGATATATATTGGGGCTATATTCATGTAAAAGATAGACTTTTTTTTTCCTGCCCTCATGGAGCTTGCAATTTCTTATGGTAATTGAGAATGCATAAAGAGAGGGAAATTGTCAAGAACGCATGCAGAAGATACAATCACTTTGTCTTTGGGATAGTTGAAGACATGACACCAGATTCTTCTCTATCCTCAATTAACTTCACATTGAAACAAGGGAAAGAAGATGCAGTGGGAACCCCAGTGCCTGCCTCATATTTCCACCTCCTCTACTTTGTTGACTTTGAGCGTGGCATATAACCTTTCTGAGACTTCATTTTTCTCATCTCTAAAATCCAGTCTGCCAGATTTACTTACTTCAGAAAGCTGTGTAGTTGAAATAAAATCAAATTTGGGAAGCACTTTGTAAATTTTATGGTATTATACAATGAGGTGTTCTCAAATGCCATTCTTCCCTTAGGCCTTGGTTTCAAGCCCTTGGATGGACAAATCCTTACTCTGTCACATCCAGTTGTGTGACCTTGCATATTTTTATGACACTTTCCAAGACCTTTTTTTCCTAATCTATGAAGTGGATATTATAGCATTTTGCCCACACATTAGCAAGCATTAAACAAAGCTGACAATGTGAAGTCCTACTCTGTAAGGCAGAAAGTGTGGTGTCCTTGATAAATGGTATTTCAACGCTTCCCTCTATTTTTGTTCTCTTTGCTTTCTCCCACCCTCTCACTTGACCTCTAAAAACCACTATGGATAAAAGATCAAAGTTCACAAAGTTATTGTTGGTGGAAGGGAAACTGTATAAGTTAGTTTTCGTCCTCAGTAACAAATCTTAAGCACTTAACCTCTTTCTTCTCTTGCAAAGCTATGGTCACTAGAATGGCGGTAAACAACAATGTTAGAATAACAATAGCAGACAGCCGAGTTAACTGTGGAATTATGACTAAGCACTTTATAAGAAAATCTCATTTAATTTTCTACTATCTAAATCAGACTCTATTATTATAAGGAAAATGAGGCACAGAGAAGTTAAATAACCCAACCAAGATTATGCGGTTGGAGCCAGAACTTGAGCCCAGGCACTCTGACAGAATCCGTGTTCTCAGCCACTTGGCATGCTGGGTTCCTGGTCACTATGTTTTATAAAGACTAAACAATTCAAGGAAAATTGACACCTTTTCTGGATTTCTCATTCAGGTGCTACAATTAATTTTTTATAAAAGAATTACAAATAAATATTGGATGATGATTACAAATAAAAAAGGATGGATGAAAGGATGGTTGGTGGGTGCCTGGGTGGCTCAGTCATTAAGCTTCTGCCTTCCCCTCAGGTCATGATCCCAGGGTTCTGGAATCCAGCCTGGCATTGAGCTCTCTGCTCAGCAGGAAGCCTGCTTCTCCCTCTCCCACTCCCCATGCTTGTGTTCCCTCTCTCTCTCTCTGTCTCTCTCTCTGTGTCAAATAAATAAATAAAATCTTTAAAAAAAAAAAAAAAAGCAAGCGTGGTTGGGTAGGTGGGGATGGGAGATGGAGGGATGAACAGTCCCTGAAAGCTTCAAATAGTATGTAGTTCTTCCAGGCTTTAATGTAGTTCTTCCAAAATCTTTAAGATTTTGATCATTCTAGGCAAAATCTGTCATGTTCCAGAATTTTCTTTGTCCTTTTTTTTTTTTTTTTTGTTCTTATTCTTTCTCTACCTTTGTTTCAGAGAAGAACTACTAACTCCCTTCTTATAGGAAAGTTACTAGCTGCTGCCACTGTAGGCTCAGCTGTTTTTAGCTCTGTTGATTTATTCAGCTCCTTTGATCTAAATCAGTTTGGTTCAAGCACTGCAAATCACCATTGCTTGCTTTTCATCTTTAAGGAACAGGATGGGAATAGCAGAGAGGCTGCTGATAATCAGTTTGTTACTAATACAACTGATAACATAATCATCTGAGAGTCCTCTGGAAGCCAGGGATTGCGATAGACTATTTTATCATTTTATTTTATCTGCATTAATTGTCCTGCTTAAGTGTTATTCTGTCCATTTTACAGATAAGAACATCAAGTTCAGAGCCCCTGACCACAGGTAGTATACAATGCAACAAGGTTACAAGCCCAGGTCTGGCCTGTGCTCTTTCTTTTATGCTAAACAACTTCCCACTCTCCTCTCAGTTTCAAGTTCTGATCAGTGAAATGTTAAATGGATCACTACTTTTCAGGGCTCAAGATGATCTTTTTGAAAGGATGCAAAATTGCTTTTTATCTGCTTCTAGTCTCAAAATTATTCTTTTCTTTCTTATAAAAATTGGAAGAGCCACCTCCTGATTCCGACATTCTCTGTATACCTGTGACACCCAAGAGCTTTGACTCATTCTTATATTTTTATATTCATATCACTTTTACCCTTGCATAATGTTTACATACCTCTTTTAGCATTGGAATGAAAAAAATCACATAAAATTCTCTTCTTTACCATGAATGACGTGTTGTGACAGTAAGTATAAATAGCTTAAATTTATTCCATGTGTCAGGTCTATTTCAGTGAATACCTGATGTGAATATTTATTATAAATGTTTGAATACTGATGTCATCTCTCCACTGGGCAGGAAAAGCCAGGATAAAAGATGTGACCTTTACTTTGGCAATTATACAGTAGAGACGTGTTTCTATGCCATGGCTGTACTTCTTGGGGGAGGAGCATGTGCATGAGAATGTGGTAAAATAACCTTTTTCATAATCTTCAGGTGAAAGTGATGCTTCATTCTCTGTCTTCTTCCTGCTTTGGATAAATCAAAGGTGTTTAGAAAACTGTTAAAGAAGGTGAGTGTGGTCCCTGCTTTGGAATGAGATCTGTATTAACTGGGTCCTCTGGAAGCAGAAGATGAGGTGGAATTAGGAGAACAAGAGGTTGGTTGTGTGAGAAAGATAAAAGGAAAATAAACCGTATTGGGCACAGAAAGCTTCCAACCATGTTGTAGATTGGACAAAAGTCTTGGTCAACTGAATGCCAACCATGTTGTGGATTGGACAAAAGTCTTGGTCAACTGAATGGAGGAACTCTAGAGGAAATATGTCCCATTAGAGGAGTGTAGTCTTGCACAGAAGTGTCCAGGCTCTAAGATCCCACTGGAGCTGCCCAGGAAGAGGATGACACCAGTTTGAAAGCTGGAGAAGGTTCTGAGGTTGTAAACAGTTGGAAGTTAGTTTATTGCAACCCTTGCAACTGCATGGCAAGTTCTTTCTTGAAAGCAGAGTCAAGTAGTGCACCCCTGTGGCTGTTCTAATCCATTTGAAGTCTTTTAATCCCATTCTTACCTGTTACTGTGTAGTCCTAAAATCTTCTAAAAAATTCTTGGGCATCCTGCAGCTTCTTCAAATGCTTTGCATTTTTTAAAGTTTTCTTAGGGACTCCAATGTGCATATTTATTTTTTGCAGCCCAATTAGAAATAATATAGTACTTTTTCACACAAAATGCAGAAACTTATACCCCAATCCTGTGTGTTGTAATGATCTTTTATGTATCTCTACAGATGTTACAAATCCCACAAGACAATTTAAGCTTTGCTTTAAATTTACAAAGTAATTATGAGAAATCGTAAGAAAGAATAAAATAATTTTTTTAATTCATCCAGATATTTTACCATTTCCAATGTTCTTCACTGTATTTGAGGATCTGAATTTGCATCTGGTATCATTTCTTTTCAGTCTGTAGAATTTCCTTAACCATTTTTACTGGCACAGAATTCTCCAAAATGTCTTGGACTATTATTTATTAAATGCTTTGGTTGTCATAATGTTTTCTTTCTTCTCCTTTTGAGATTCCAATGTTTGTTGAACCAGCTATTATTTTACAGGTTTTTAAGACTTTATCCATTTTACTTAATTTTATTTCTATTTCTCTTGTTTTATTTCTTGTATTTTTCCCTTCTCTCCTTTCTTCAAATTAGATAATTTCTACTAATGTACTTTTCATTTAGCTTACCTAATTTCTGTCATCACCATATATTTAATCTTTGATTAAGTTGCTCTGAGTCTAGCCATACATGTCTGGTCCAGGGAACAATAGGGATGTGGGAAGAAAGAACATGGCGATCCTCTTTTTCCTTTGAGAAAAATCACTCCCATCGACCTCAGCAGTAATGTTTCCTAAGCAAGGAAAAAATGCATTCTTTTTCCCAACAGCCCCCTTGCCACCTCACATGAGCCATACCAACTGCACTTAGCCCTAGGCTAAAAGCTTTGAAAACAACTTACTTTATATGCCTCCCTGGCCCCCTTGCTCTGAAAGAACACTCCCTACCAATCTGTCTTCTTCTGTTCAGTCTGCAGAGCCTCAGATATTTGCTTTTTTTCTTTCTCTTTTTTTTATTAAGTTCAAGTTTTATAGCCATTTTCTGCAGGGGAGTCGTCAGGTAGGGTCTTACTCTGCCATTGTTAGATGCTGCTAACCAAAGGCTTAAAAAAAAAAAAAATCTCAACTATGGTTCAACTACATATGACTTAGTTAATTTTGCTCCCTGAATACTTCTTGAATTTGGTCAGATCCTTTCGGGTTATTGGCCACTTAAATGGTATTACTTCTGTCCTGTTCAACTAGTTTCTTTGAATATACTCTTATGTGAAGAGCCCCAATGGCAAATATACCGCATGATGGCCAGAGAGATCCAGTTATCGTCCAATGTAACTAGGTCACTTTCTTATTTAAAACCTTTAAATGTATCCCCAATACTTTTAGAATAAAATTTAAAATCCATACATACATTTGTATCTTTAGGATAAATACCCAGCAGTGCAATTGCTGGGTCATAGGGTAGTTCTATTTTCAACATTTTGAGGAACCTCCATGCTGTTTTCCAGAGTGGCTGCACCAGCTTGCAAATCCCACCAACAGTGTAGGAGGGTTCCCCTTTCTCCGCATCCTCGCCAGCATCTGTCATTTGCTGACTTGTTAATTTTAGCCATTCTGACTGGTGTGAGGTGGTATCTCATTGTGGTTTTGATTTGTATTTCCCTGATGCCGAGTGATATGGAGCACTTTTTCATGTGTCTGTTGGCCATCTGGATGTCTTCTTTGCAGAAATGTCTGTTCATGTCTTCTGCCCATTTCTTGATTGGATTATTTGTTCTTTGGGTATTGAGTTTGCTAAGTTCTTTATAGATTTTGGACACTAGCCCTTTATCTGATATGTCGTTTGCAAATATCTTCTCCCATTCTGTCAGTTGTCTTTTGGTTTTGTTAACTGTTTCCTTTGCTGTGCAAAAGCTTTTGATCTTGATAAAATCCCAATAGTTCATTTTTGCCCTTGCTTCCCTTGCCTTTGGCGATGTTCCTAGGAAGATGTTGCTGTGGCTGAGGTCGAAGAGGTTGCTGCCTGTGTTCTCCTCAAGGTACAAACGTAGTGATCCGAAGGGGCACGTGCACCCGAATGTTTATAGCAGCAATGTCTACAATAGCCAAACTATGGAAAGAACCTAGATGTCCATCAACAGATGAATGGATAAAGAAGATGTGGTATATATACACAATGGAATACTATGCAGCCATCAAAAGAAATGAAATCTTGCCATTTGCGACAATGTGGATGGAACTAGAGGGTATCATGCTTAGTGAAATAAGTCAATCAGAGAAAGGCAACTATCATATGATCTCCCTGATATGAGGGAGAGGAGATGCAACATGGGGGGTTAAGGGGGTAGGAGAAGAGTAAATGAAACAAGATGGGATTGGGAGGGAGACAAACCATAAGTGACTCTTAATCTCACAAAACAAACTGAGGGTTAATGGGGGGAGGGGGGTTGGGTGAGGGGGGGTGGGGTTATGGACATTGGGGAGGGTATGTGCTATGTGAGTGCTGTGAAGTGTGTAAACCTGGCGATTCACAGAACTGTACCCATGGGGATAAAAATATATTATATGTTTATAAAAAATAAAATTAAATTAAAAAAAATAAAATCCATACATAAACAAAACCCTACATAGAATGGCTCTTGCTTATTTGTCTTGACTAGATCCCTATTTCTTATGAGCTCCAGCCACATAGTCTTCTTTCTTCTTTTTCAGTGACATGAATTTTCATGGTCATAGTCTATACACAAAGGGAATATACTTTTGGACAGGAATACTCTTCTTTTGTTCTTTGCTGAGTAACTTCAGTTCCTCCTCCAGATGTTAGCTCAAATAGCAGCTTCTCCAAGAGGTCCTTTTGTCCTTCAGATTAGCAAAGGGTCCCTTGTGATAGACTTTCATTGTACATGATTGCTTGATTATCACTAGTGTGTTATCCTCAGCTTTTTCCATTTGAAACATCATCTTCCAATACTATACTATTTGATTTAATGTTCAGGGTTTTGAGCCAAGGTTACTTCTGAGTAGATTCTGGTCCTTTACTGTTTCTGTAGATTGAAGCTATCTTTCATGGGCTGCAGTTTTGCTGAAGCATTGAAGGCACCATGAATTATAATAATTAGAGAATTGAACATTTTTTGGCACTCAGGACATAAGTGTGTTGGCTCTCAATGTTGTACTCTTGGAAATTGGGACCCTGTTCTTATATATTCATTCTCAGCTGCTTTCAAATACGATTATCATTTCAGATTTGATGACTCTAAATGCTTTCATATGATTCAGGCCCAGGGCTAAATTATTTTTATTTTGCATATTTATTTTTGAAACAAAGTTGAAGCATCTTGAGACTCAGAAAACTTCAGTTTGAAAAGATGTCAGGGCTTTGCAGCTGGAGCCTTGGAAACATGAACGTGGAATAAAGCCCTCTGGAAGGGGTGGGTGAGGTGGGAGAATTGGATTTGGTGGAAAACTTTGGATCTCTCCAAAGTTTTTACATTTAGGGGAAAAGTACCGTTTTACATCCCATGGAGATGTCTGACTTCAGCTTCCATTTCTGTTAAGAGGACTGAAGAAATCTGATCTTCCGGAATATTTTTTTTAAATAGACTTACTTAATAGATGGAAATGGGCAGTATTGGAAAATTGGGCCTAAGGCATTCTTATTCTTTATCTTGTTTGCACTTGTTTTATAGCAACTAAAGAAAAAAAAAAGGGAAGATGTGCTGTAAACAAGTCAGCATCAGGATCCAAAACTGCAGGTCCTTCTTTTATTGAAGCAAAACCCATATAACATAAAATTAACCACTTTAAGGTGTATAATTAAGTGAAATTTAGTACACTCATAATGTTATGCTACTATCACCTCTAGGTAGTTCCAAAAACTTTCATCACCACAGAAGGAAACCTCATACTCATTAAGCAGTCATTTCCATTCATCTTGTCTCCTCCTTCAACCCCTAATTAACTCTTGTCTATGGATTTACCTATTTGGTATATTTCATATAAATGGAACCAATCATTTTATTTGTGACCTTTTGTGTCTGGCTTCTTTCACATTATGGCATGTATCAGCACTTTATTCCTTTTTTTTAAATGACCAAATGATATTCCATTGTATGTATATACCACAATTTGTTTACCTATATCCCACTGTATCTACATACCACAATTTGTTCACCTATTTATCTGTTTTGTACTTTTTGGCTATTGTGAATAGTACTATTGTGAGTATTTGTGTAGAAGGTTTTGTTTGAATATCTATTTTAATTATTTTGGGGTATATACCTAGGATGGGATTGTCAATCATACAGTAATTGTATGTTTGTTTTGACAACCCACAGGACTATTTTTCACAGTGGCCATACCATTTTACATTCCCACAAACAGTGTATAGGGACTCCATTATCTCTACATCATCACCAAAGCTTATTTTTCATTTTATTATTTTTTAAATTAAAACCTAGCAGGGAGTATGAAGCAGTATTTCATTGTAGTTTTATTTGCATTTCTTTAAGGACATTGATATTAAATAATGTTGTCTGTGCTTGTTGGTTATTTATATATCTTCTTTGAAGAAATATCTATTCAATCACTTCACTTTTTTGTTATTGAGTTGTAAGATTGTTTTATGTATTCTAGATATGAGACATTTATCATATATATGATTTGCAAACATTTTCCTCATTATTGTGTGTTGTCTTTTCACTTTCTTGACAGTGTCCTTTGATGCACAAAAGTTTTAATTTTGGTGAAATCCAGTCCGTTTATTTTTCTTTTGTTGCTTATTATGCTTTTGGTGTCATATTCTAGCATCCATCGCCAAAATCAAGTTTATGAAGGTCTACCATATATTGTCTTCTAAAAGTTTGAGTTTTAGCTCATATGTTTTGGTGTTTTTCTATTTGGAGTTAATACTTGTATACGGAAGAAGGTATAGGTCTAACTCCATGCTTTTGCATGTAGATACTTAATTGTTGAGACACCATTTGTTGAAGAGATTTCCTTTTCCTATTGAATGGCCTTGGCATGCTTGTCAAAAATCAATTGCCCATAAATGTGTAAGGTAATGCATTCTTGTTCATCAGTGTTTTTACACTCATAAACATTATCTTTCCCTTGGGTAATAGAATCAAGATACATTTAATATTTGTCTTTGGAAATCAATCCAACCTCTGCATTTTACTTGCTAGAATAAATATTGATATTCTTATTGTAATATATTACACTGTTCTTTTGTTCTACCACTTATTCTTTTCCTTATAAAATTGTGGCTTTTCCCATTGAATCCAAAGTCATTGATGGGCCTACATCTACACTTGCTATATTGGTTCTTAAACTGTGTTAAATGTCAAAAGAAATGCTCATAACATCTATCTTGAGTGTTGGCCTATTATAAAGCAGTTATTAAGATGTCTCTCAGAAATACCATTAATATTGGACATTTGAACACATTGAATATCTAATATTTTCTTCATTACCAGTTTTTAAACTTAATGCTGAAATTGAGGTCTTTTGATTACACTTTATATACTACATTATTTCTGTTCAGTTTCATTGTTTTTTTTTTTTTTTAAAGATTTTATTTATTTATTTGACACAGAGAGAGAGTACAAGTAGCGGAGGCAGCAGGCTCCCCACTGAGCAGAGAGTCCGACATGGGGCTTGATCTCACGGATCCCTGAGATCATGACCTGAGCTGAAGGCAGACACAACTGACTGAGCCACCCAGGCACTCCTCAGTTGCATTATGTTAAGATAAAATAGATTTTCTTTCCCTTAAAGTCCCATACTGAATACAAATAAGTACTTATTTAATTTATATTTTATGAAATGTGGTCTAAAGACTCTTTTCTTAATTCTGACTCTAGTGAAGAAAATAGTTCTAAATATATGAGTATTTATAATATAAAAGTATTGTTAAAAAAATGTAGGGATATTAATGTATCTTGTAAGTTTTTGTAAATTACTTTGTAAATTATTTGTAAATTGTTCTGCATTTACTTCAATTTTTGTTAATATGATTGGCTAGATATTGGATCATAGCCTTCTGTTACGTGTATATATGTGTGTGTATACATATATACATATGTGTATAAACTAGTATTTTCTTTATTATAAGTTATTTCTAAACTACTGTGTCATTATACTTAAAGTGAGTTTCTTGTAGACAACAAAGAGTTGGGTCCTCTATTAAGTCTGATCTAATAGTCATTGTTTTTTAATTGGGGTGTTTAGTCCATTAAAATTTAGCTATCAGTATTGTTGGACTTAACCATCATTTCACAATTTGTTTTCTGTTTTCCTTTCCATTTTTTGCTGTTGTTGTTCTTTCCTCCTCTCATATTTTCTTAGGGGTGTTAATAAATATTTTTAATATTCCATTTTAATGCCTCTGCTGGCTTATTAGCCAACATATTAGCATTATTTTAATGGCTACTCTAGAATGATAATATGTATCCTTAACTTATCACAGTGTTCTTGAATCAATTTGCACCACATATAGTAAAATGTAAGAATGTTGCAACAGTATAGTTTCAATTGCTCTCTGGACTTTGTGATATTGTTACTTTACATAATATGTAGGAATATAATAATACATCACATAATACATGTTATAATTTTTTCCCAATAGTCATATATCTTTCAAAGAAATTAAGGGAAGAAAAAAAATCATATATTGAACATTTTCAGTGTACTCTCTTGCTGTATATACAAGTTTACATCCTATATTTCCTTGGTGTTAGTCAAGCTTAAAGAATTTTCCATAATATTTTTTGGAGTTCAAGTCAGATTACTGATAATGAATCATTTAAGTTTTTGTTACTGAAACTTTCATCTACCAACCTGCCATTAAATCTATCCAGCAAATTTGTCATTTTCGATATTATATTTTATAATTCTAAAATTTCCATTTGGTTCTTATAGTTTCTATTTCTATTCTGGGCTTTCGCATAATTCTTCTCATTATAAATATATTTTCCTTTAAGTCTTAAGTCTTTAAATGTAGAATAAGACTCAAAATCCAAACTCTGTCTTGCTTATGATGGGCAACAGTTGTTAACTATTCAACTCTTTCAGTTTTCCATCTGTTACTTTACACTGAGAACTCTGGAGCTTCACTTACAGTTCAGAGATGACCAGAGAAGTTGAGCAGAGTTTATTTGCAGATTTTCAGAGTTTTGTGGCAACTTTTTCAAAACTGTCACATTTATTTTCCAGGTTCTCTGAAATGAATTTCATTGTCTAACTCCTTAAGATTGTAAGCCCAGGACTAGAAATGCCTATTTAGTTTTGGAGTGTTTAGATGAAATAATAAATCACTCATATACTTCTTTTTGTCTTAAACTGGTTTGATTTGATTTTTCATCTATTGCAACAGAAGAAGGCCTGATTAATATAAAAGGTTTTGCTAATTAGCAGATCCTCTTAAAAAAAAAATGGAGTTTCTTCAGTGGAGAGTCATCAATCCCAATCCTCTAATTCATGTCAAATTCAAATTATGTAGGAACACTGTACCTTCACCAGGTTAGAGTAGTAAAAAATGTAACGGATTATTTGTTTAATTTCTGGGTTTTGTTTGTTTTGTTTTGTTGTTTGTTTGTTTTTGCTAGACTGTGGTGAGATTCTTAATGACAGCAGAAACATCTTATTTGCTTCTGTATTCCCGCTGAATAGCATGGAGGGTTTGACAAATATTTGTTGAATGATTAAATTTTGATATTTGAATTTAGTAAGTAAGGTTCAAATTATTATCTAACCAAGCACTTACTGAGTCAGAGATTTATTTATTTACTTAGCATTAATTTTTATTAATTTTTAATTATATAATTTTTAAGCTTTATACATCGAAAAAACTTGTTTATAGGTAATATACCTGGTGGTGTGGTTACATTTCTGTACTCTATATGTACAACTATTTTGTTTATTTATTTTATATATTTCACCATGTTGTAATATATTTCCCCCAGTATATTTAATAAACACAAGGTAATGTATTATATTTTTTCATGTGTCTCTATTCATAATTCAGTTCCATCTACAAACTATTTAGTCAATAATTGCTTGTAAAACCAAATAAATGCAGAGTTATTCAATTTCTCTGCAGATAATTATCTGCAGAGAAGTCAGAGATTTATTAATCAACCCATTCTCTACACTAAAGGTAAAATGATCTTTAAAGAGTTAAAGTAAGATATTTCATAGAGGACTTAAAAACCACCCACTGGTTTCCCATTGCACTCAACATAAAATGTAACCTTACTTCTAGGGTCTAGAAAATGTACTGTGTTCTGGGCCTTTCCTCTCTAATCTCATTTCTTACTACTCTCACTTTTCATCATGCACTGAAACATTGGCTTTCTTTCTGTTTCAAGATTTTATTGTCTCTAACTTTATTCTGACTCAGAACGTTTTACTTGCCATTCAGACCTCCTAGAATATTTTTCCCACACATTTTCATATAGCTGGTTCCTCATCATTCACATCTCAAAAGCTGACCTTTGCAGAGAACTTTTCCTGGATCTCTCCACTTCATATAATACAAATGCATGAGCACCTTCCTCCTAAACTCTATATAGTGCATTCCTTTATTTTTTATAATTTATAGCATTACTTAATTATGAAGTCATCCTATTTATTTTCTTTTTAATGGTCTTTTTCATGTCATAAAATATAATCTCCATAAAAGCAGAGATCTTTTCTGCCTGTTCACCCTTATATCTCCAGTGTCTGTAACAGCGCTTGCTGGGTGAATAAATTTGGTGAATAAATGAATTTAATTATAACAATTAAATCAAGGGTGATTGTAAATAATCTGATTTTAAAATGGCCAATTAACTAGAAAAATAAGCAAAAGCAGTTATTTGGAATCATGAAATGAAACTGTTGTTTCTCTGGTTCTGTAAGGCCAGGGATTAGGTGAGCCACAAAAATATAGCCATCATGTAAGAAAAATTGCAAAGGACCAGCCTAAGTTGTTTTATTGCTCTTTTTGAAGTAGAATTTATACATAAAAATGAGAACCATTAAAGTTAATGCTCTCACACAGCCTGGTCATATTGATTTTTCTCCACAATTGATCTCGTTCATTTTGGGCATTTACTATTTACTAGGTATTCATGTAGGGGTAGACATTAACCTCTATGTTCACTGTGATCATTTTTATTGTTAACTTTTCTGTACTGTTGCTCCAAACACACTCACATGAATGCTTTTGGTGATTTTTACTGTAAACCTGCCATTTCTTCCAATGAAGACCTCATTTCAGCTATCTGTTCATAAACACGATAGCCAGTGTACAGCCCTGGTTGCACATTTATTCTACTTATTATACAAGTGTGTATGGAGATGGAATATACTATGAAGGTTTTAGTAGTGTTATGCAGGAATCAAGGCAAGTGTAGGTCACAGACTCTTTCTTCTATTTGCTTTGCAGACCTTCCAATTCTGGAGAGAGATTTCTCCTTTATATGCAAGTGACTTGTGAACAAATTTGATCATTGATCACAAAAAAAGCATCATGTTTTCTCCACTTGTTCTGATCTCCTTCTAGGGGATGTCCTAAGACGTCTGCATCTTCACATCTTTTGGGAAACACTGCTGTTTCCATAAGTTCTAACTGCTTGCTTTCTCTGAGCATTACCATGTGCTGTTGCTGCCTCCACTGTCACTCATGCTTCTGTCAATGGCATGACCCACCACAGCCCCCAACATGACAGGGCTATGCATTTCAGACAGAGGCAGGATTGATTTTTTTCCTTTTTTGTAGCCTTCTTTGCCACACAACCTCCAACAGAGAATTCTGTGTCTTCTAAAATTTCCTGGTGAGTTAGCTGCTTTTGATTTCACTTAGGGTTCCTGATCCTAACCTCTATAGATTCTGATTGTTGCATGAACCCATATGGGAATCTATATTGAAGTAAAAATTATGTAATAATTGTGCTCCTCCTCTGATAACTAAGCCATTGTTACTGAACCATGTATATTTGTCTGACTCAATGCCAGCTACTAACACTTACAGAGCACTAGACACATGCTTTTTGTCTCTTCATCTCAGCTCAATCCCATAAGGCAGATGCTGTCATCTGCAAGAGAGCAGAGATTTTTGTCTGTTTTGTCCCCTTCTATATCCCCAACACCTAGAACAGAATCTGGAACAAGTAATTACTCAATAAATATTTGTTGGATGAATGAATCTTCATTTCATTCATGAGAAAATTGAGGTTTAGCAAGGTAAAGTAATTTAATCAAGGATGTGGCAGCATCAGGATTTGAATTCAGGCCTATCTGACATTGAAATCCTCACTCAGAACCTTCTGAAGATTGCTTGGTCTCACGTAGAGATTTCTGTCAGACCCAGAACACCAGACACACACATCTAAATCTCAGCATAGAATTGGACCAGGCTCTAGTGAGAACTCTGCTAATACTCATTTTGTGAAGAAAATGGAAAAGTTCATATGGAGTTGAACATTTTTAAAAAAATAAAATACTAACACCTGACAAGAATAAATAGATTGTTTAGCCATTCCTAAGCACATTCTCCCTCCTACCAGCCTAAGTTCCTGTTTACTGTTAGTCTGGTCTCAAAAACTGTAATCAGTTACACTAATCCCTCACCAGGAAAGCCTTTACTTTCCTCCTATCCAACTGTTCCCATCCTCAATGATCAACTCAAAAAGAATCATGCTAGTACAATTTTAACTTCTTTGGTGTAAAGTTAGTTCTTTCTTCTACTTGAGCTTAGTCTTTGTTTGCCTAACATTATTGTGAAATTGCTGAATAAACAATAGCTATTTATATTAATTGAGTAAACTGAATAGCTCAAATTGAGTAGAATTTATTGTATTGCTTGCTTGTTAATTATATGCTATTTTGAATTTCATTTGTGCACGTGTCTTCTCTCTACAACTGAATCTCAGGAAACTTGAGGAGAGGGTGTGTGTCTTTTTCTTGCTTCACAATGCATACAGTGCAGAGACTATTGTTAGACTCTAAACTTTTGCTAGTGCTGAGACTGATTAGCAGATCTGGTGATTACAGCTGGACAGGGTCTTGAAAAAGGCACTGTTGTCTTTGGCATCCCTATGCTTACCTTACACTCCATTGTGTTGATCCTCAAGGTTTACATAACTCAAAGTCAGAGTACGACATCTCCAATTAGAGAGTTTTATATGTAAATGGTTTTGCTCAATAGAGATTTTCATTTTTGATGTAAACTTTTAGTTGTTCAGTTGCCTGTAGAAATTCCAAAGTACCTGAGAAGTTCATTAATGACAGAGGCAGATATCTTGTCCAGGGAAATCCAGATACTGATTATTTTTCCTTGGATGAGGATTTGGCCTGATTTGGTTGATTTACAAGGGTCTAGAAATGTCTCAATATTCTCTTAAATGGAAGTATCAGACAGTTAATTTAAGTTCTTCCTGAAGGGTGATAAAACTCACTGCAAACAGGGTTTTTCTCAAGTCCACTGTGACCTTATTCTGGAAGAATTGCCATCAACATCTAACCCTTCCACGAGGATGCACCTGCCCAGTGGAAGCCTGGATGAAATATACTGCAGCTACATGTGCTGCTGAGTTTTTATAACTTTATTGGACTAAACATAAATTAGGGTATTTGTGCATTTCCATGGCATTTACAAATGAACCAATAACAAATCTGAAATACTTAAGGATGTCATTTACATGTCTAAATCTGAGAAGAAAAGTATTATCTGTTAACTCCTTCATCAACTATATGCTTCATTTAAATCAACATATTCTGCTTTGCATATTTTCAATAAAAGCGTGAGTTTTTTGTCCTAGATTATTGGGGTAATTCCCTATTTTCTAAACTCCTTTCTGTTTTAAGCACAGTCAAAAATGAGAAAACAATATCCCCAAGTTCCTAAGGATGTTACCTTTACTTGGCTTTGTATTTATGAAGGCAATTTGAAGTTACAATTCTTGGCTGCTAGAAAAGTCCTTAATCTCAAATTGCATTATCTCAAGACATCCTAAAAATCTTCTAGCTCATCAATGACAGCTCTGAAATAACAGGTGTAGAGGCAGACAAAAACAAGTTATCCCAAACAGATCACCCTAGACAGGACTCAGGAGAAGAAACAGATTAAAAAATAAATGACAACTGCAAAAGTACACAAAGATGCTAAAGCATACTTGTAGAACTCAGCGGTCTGGACATTCAGATTTATAAGCATTCACTTCATGACTATCTTCTAAGATAAAATATACATGCCTGTAATCTGTCTTCTTAAGCCCCATGTATGTGTTAAAATGTACTATAGTGGGGTGCCTGGGTGGCTAAGTGAGTTAAAGCCTCTGCCTTCAGCTAAGGTCACGATGACAGGGTCCTGGGATCGAGCCCCACATTGGGTTCTCTGCTCGGTGGGGAGCCTGCTTCCCTGAACTCTCTCTCTCTCTGCCTGCCTCTATGCCTACTTGTGATCTCTGTCTGCCAAATACATAAATAAAATCTTAAACAAAATAAAATTTACTGTAGTTTGCAAATATATTTTACATATGCTATTTAATTTGACCTTCCCAACTAATGTATAAACCTGACAGAATTATATCTGTGTCAAGATGTGGAAATTGAAATATGAAGAGATGAAACTGGCATGGAGAGTCTGGTTTGAGTTTTGGCTCTACCCAGAGACCTCTTCTAATTATTAAGTAAAGTCAAGTACCTTAATCTCATTGAGGTATAACTTACTTATATATTAAACAAGGGGAAGTTCTACATGCCTGATTGTTTCAAGGAGTAAATTAGGTAAAGGGTGCAGAGTGCTTCCTAAGCATAATGTTTGGCACATAGTATGTGACCTGATATTATTGGCATTTTCAAGGTTACTAAGCTAATAAATCACAGAGCGAGGCCCAAGACATCAATACTTATTGAGAAGTAAATAGTCTAGATATTGAAACTTAGTATAATATGATCTGTCCATTTACCCTTGACAACTTTTTGAAATTGATGTCAGTGACTCCCACTATGAGGATGATGTTACAGCTGGTACCTTGGCATTTTCACTGCATTTGATATTTTTATAAAGGCTTCCTAGCAGTGATTTTTTTTTTCTTCACAAGTATACTGTGTAGTAAGACAGATTATATACTGATTTTCCAAACAGTTCAGGGAATTAAAATCTAGACCCATCAGGTTCTCTCTCCATGGCACTCAGTGGCCCAGTAATATGCCTGAATGATACGCCTTTGTTCTAAAGGGGCCATGAGGCCTTTTCTCAGTGCCTCTTCAAATCTGAGATTGGGATTCAGTGGACTGATTTTCCTTATCTTCCTTTTTCCTGAAGGTAAGTATTTTTGGATTCAGATTTTAAAGAGGATTTCATCCCCCTATTCCTATCCTGGTGAGAACCCTGGACCAAGCCAAAGTTCTTCTCTTGGGCTTCTGCAACAGACATCTAAGTGGACTTCCCTGTTTTCATTTTTATTCCCCTCCAATTTGTCCATCATGTGCAAAGTGACTACTTTCAAGGTACATCATGTAATGTTTTCACCCTCTAATGACTTGCCACACTCTTAGGAAAGAGTTTCAAATTCCCACTGTGGCCTTAAGGGCCCTCATGTCTGGCTCCCAGGCACTTTTCCCTTATGTCAGCCCACTCTCCCACATGCCCATCAAGCTCCTGCCACACTGGATGACTCTCACATTCTTAAACCCAGCACGTTCTTCTCTAGTTCAGTCTTTGCAAATGTTGTTCCTTCTCCTAAAATTCATATTCTCTTAGCATCACCTGCATAAGCATATTGATATGGCTGGTTCTTCCCACTCTTTCAACCTTGGCAAAAATGTCCCTTTCACAGAGTGGCTGTCTCTGACTTCCCTGACTATGGTTCTGAATGGTTATTTTCTTACACTGCTTCTTTTACATTTATCATAGATTATGGTATTATCGTTATCATGCCTCCCCCATTAGATGGAAAAATCCTTTGAAAGCAAGGGCCAGGATTGTTTTATTTATCAATGTATGTCTAGCACATATAACATTACCTTTTGCTATATGTAGAACATCAAAATATAATTATTGCATGAATGTTTAAACCAACATACACTTGTTTGCTAGGCCATATAGTCTCAGGCCTCAAAGAGAGTTGAGAGACTACATAGTGGTCCCTCATAAATAGTGCTGTTTGGAGACCTTGGTTTGATGTTTGTGACTTAAGGCAGAGCTGATTTCCAAATAGTGTGCCATAAATTGGCTTCAGATGTGCCCAAGTCTCCCCCACCTCAACCCTGCAGTGGCTCTAAGGGTCAGCTAAAACATTTAAGCCATTAACTTTCAACCTGTCCTGTCAGTAGCCTGCCCGTTTGTCTCAGCAAGTTACACAAATACTATCATCAATTCTTGCATGTTCCAGGAAATAGAAAGATTACCTTAAATCGGGGTGAAGGTGAAGATAGAAGAAAGCAGGTGAGTATAATGGTTTGGTCCTAAGGTCATCTTCCTTCCAACACACAAATGCTTCCTGGTACCCACATTCAACGTGAGAATCAGAGCAGTCATAATCTTATCAGCTTTATAAAGTGAAGCTTCTGGTTCAAATTTACTCTTTAGATTTTTTTTTTTTCTTTCACACAAAGAAATATGCTTCTTAAATGGTGTTTGAAAAATATTAGTAAAAGGACCTCATTTGACAAATAAGGGAACTTAGACAAGCAATCTTCTGTGCTGGCCTGTCTTTATTTCCTCTTAGAAAGGCTTTATAGGGCTGCCTGGGTGGCTCAGTTGGTTAAGCAGCTGCCTTCGGCTCAGGTCATGATCCTGCAGTCCTGGGATCAAGTCCCATATCGGGCTCCCGGCTCCATGGGGAGTCTGCTTCTCCCTCTGACCTTCTCCCCTCTTATTCTCTCTCTCACACACTCTCTCTCAAATAAATAAATAAAATCTTTTAAAAAAAGGCTTTATAAAGCACAGGCTCTCAATCTAAAAGTCTAAATCTAAAATCTAGGAATTTGTTGAGAAACTTTAAAAAATTCTTATGTTAGGCAATACCTCACACTAATGAAATCAGAATTTTTGGAAGTAGGACTGAGGTATGAAGATATTAAAATAAGAAAACACTTGTTGAGATTAGTTTTAATAATAAATATACTTAATTTCTAACCTTTCATCTCATTAGTGACTGGTTTCAGAAACAATGCAAAAAATGGCAATAAAACTAGCAAAATACAAATAGCATTTTAACGGACTTAAAGATATTTTTGGGAAAATATTCTTAAAAATTGAAAAAGTAATAATTTTTTTGATAGCAGAAGAGCTCTGTAATTGAGAATAGATTTCTGGAAAAAGAAAGTATCTGTCAAGCTTACCGATTAGTTGCATAATTGCAGATGACTGCTAACCTCTTTCTTGGAAGGCAACATTAGGTTTTGTCATGTTTGGTAATAAGAAATTGGCATGTTGCATAGGCTAGAGTACATGATGCTAATTTCAGATTCATGGGAAAATGTTACTTAATCCTATTAGTGTGAGTTATATATGGCTATTTACAGCCTAAGTGCTGCGAAGTGAGGCTTTGTCAAAGTTCTGTCTCTTCCACCAAGCAGGGTGATAAGCAATATGGAAATTTCCTTCTAAAACCATCACCCTCTGAAGCTGGGACAAGAGGAGTCCTTTGTGAGGTTGTTGTGAGGATCAAACATGGAAATATAAAAAGCATTTAAACACAATGCTTGGCAGGTAACATGGGCACTAAATGGTATCATTCTTATAGGTTATTATTCTTATGCAAGATTCCATCTAATTGGCTAACTGGTTGAAATCCTGACCATTTCATCAAATTTTCAGGTTATTACAAGGAAAATACTAGAAATTTTACACACATTATCCTCTTACTGTCAACATTGAAAAATTTTGATATGTCTTCAGTGACATAAAAGACTCCATTGAAGTAAGAAGGTGAGGAACTAGGGGATATATCACACTTAAGAGAGAGAATATAAGGTCAGTACAGGTCCGTTTTAAATTGCATATCATAAAACACCATTATCACTCTGCTAAACTCAGGACCTGATACTAAAAGGATAATACAAGAGTGGGGACACAACTGTTAAGTTGTTTAACAGCATTTAACTATCCTAACTGCCTGGACACATATACAGAAAGGCATACATATGAATGTCTAAATAATAAAAGTATGTTAAATCAATACATCAACATAAGAGCAACAACTAAATTGTATCATTCTGTAAAGTAGTATAATCATTAGGAAGTTAAAGTTAGAATCAGTGGAGAAAATGTTTCCTTGAAATGGGAGTAACTCTAAATTACCCAATGCATTTTTGATGACTAAATTCATCATACTGAGTTTTCAATCAGGAGCTAGAGGTATGGGTTTTGTAGTGACCTCAATGCCACTCCCTCACTTCAAAGCAGGGGCATATATCTCTCACAGTTCTGTTTTCTTCCTCTCTCATCTTTTTCTTTCTTTCCTTGCAAATGGTGAGATACCCGGTTGTGGGCAGGAGTACCCAGTCAGCAGTCTTACGAGCAATAGTTAGCTTGTCTGTTCAGCCACAATGATCCCCTTAACTGCCCCTTATATAAGCAGGTTTCCCCAGTGGCCACGCTGTATGACATCACCCCAACATTTTTCATTCAGAAGTGGACATTCATTCAAGTGAAGCAATGGTCTCCTTCACTGGAATTTAGGATGAGGTAAAGAGATGGAAAGAAGAAAATGTAGGAGAGCGTGATGTCTCCTCATCACTCAGGTTTCCACTAACATGTCCCTCCCTTGTAAAACTCTTTCCTGACCATCCAAGTTAGAAAAGCCCACTTCAATCACTCTCTATTTGACATCCTCCTGTTTTACCTCATTTTTGTCACTTATCAGTATGTGGAATAATCTTATTCTTGTTTATATATCTATTACTGATATCCCCTCTCTGATGATAACTGTGCAGGTGGGCACCTTTATTTCCTTGTTTTTATGCCTTTGGAGAATAATACCTGACACATATGGACACTCAAATGCTGAATGAGTTCATGAAAAGGATGACAGACAGGATTTTTTTTTTTCCTGTGTCAGAAGCTATAAGCCAGTATTTCTTTATCCATTTGGAATAATTGTACTTGATGCCATAAGGATAATTCAATTAAAACTGACAAAAGTTAAGTTCATGCACAGATCTTATTCCCTTTCCCCCAAATCATGTTCTCCTTCATTTTCTATCTCAGTAAAAGATACCACTCAGGATATAAAAATGATTTTCTAGAATAATTTCACTCAAATCTTTAATGATTACAAGCATCCTACCATTTTCTTTCCCAATTCTCATAGTTAAAAAGAAACATGACTTAATTCTCTAATTCTGAACAAGGAAAAAAAGCCTAGAGAAGAAAAGGAAAAAATTCATATCAACTTAAATTTTACAGACACTTGGCCTCCCTTACCAAGTAACATCGATCCTTTAAATAAACTCTCTCCTATAGGATATAAACTAGTTACAGTGTAGCAGACCAATTCATTCTTCATTTAAGCGAACTTTGTTTTTGAGACCTATCCTGTGCAGGGAACTATTCCAAATAAGATATGCAAAAAAGAACAAAGCCATATTTTTCTCCAGGAGCTGTTAATCTAAGCATGCATTCTGGATAAGCACAAAATAGTTACAAAGAACATAGAGTAAAAGTGCAAAAATATACAGAACATAAAAGGAGCTATGGACATCCATAAGTATAAGTGTTCAGTTTTGCTGGTAGGATAGTCTACATATATTTCTGAACTAATGTCTGCCTCTGTGCAATGATTATGTACTAGGCCCAGGGTGGATAAACCAGAATTGGTCTTATGGAATTTATTATTTAGTAGAGGAGACTAAGTAAGAGAGAAACAAGTACAGATTGTAGTAAATGCTATGGTGGAAAAGAATAGGGTAATATGAGAAAAATATCTTAGGATACCTACATTAAGTGAGAGGCAAAATAAAAGAGGTCTTGAAAGGCTTGTCTGAAGATATGACACTGAAGCTTAATACCTAAGGCAAGGGAATTGACCCGTTCAGGAAGGGGATGGATACAATGCAGGCAGAGGGAAGTAATCACCTTGGCATGTTAGAGGAAATGAAAAAAAGTCACATAGCCAGAAAAGGGAGAGCAGAATAGCCTGAGATGTGTTGGGAAATGTTGGCTGATCAGGCAAAGCTTTGCAAGGTATTGTAAAGAGTCCATCTAGTTAAGCAAATTGAAAATTAACTAGGTATATCATTATTTAGATCTTAAATAATTAATAACTACTGACAAGGCACAGTACTAGGCACTGTTTCCTGGCAAGTTGACACGAGTAGACCTCATATGAGTGTGTCTGAAACAAACTCTCTGTGATTACGGGAGACCCAAGGACTTGGCTTAGAACACAGTGCCTTTACTCTTAAGTCCAGTCCTCACCCTTGGTCTCATTAAGGGTCTTCAGAGATATGAATAGCCTCATCTATTCTCTGCTCATTATTAGTAAGAGGAAATTACAAAAGAGGAAAAAATGCCTGCATCAGAAGAAACTCCTTTAATCTAGTTATAACTAGATAATGTTTTACATCTGCTTCTGAGGTTTCCCAAAGGGAGGCCTTTTATTATTAGCATTGCCAGAGTTGTACTAAGTCTGCTGTATGCCAAATGCTTTAGAAAATCCCACTGACATCCATGGCTGTTGTGATGTTGGGAAATTATAAGCAGTGATAAGATGTCAGGAGTCCCACCTGCTCTAATGACTAGGAAGAGGCTAAAATATACTTTGAGGAAAATAAGTTTAAAGAAAAATTAGCATGTTTCCTTTGATGCCCTGAGAGTGGGGAGGGAAAATTCTAAACATTTGTATAGCTAGCCATTTCCTCTTTGATGTGGGATGTTATATTTTAAAGACTTGGGAGAACAAAGCATGATTTAGATTTCTCTAGCCTGCTGGAATCGTTAATCTTTCTAAAAACGTCACTTATTTGATTTTTCTAATTGAGGTATAATATAGTATAACAT
The DNA here is from genome assembly GCF_010015895.1 of Lontra canadensis. Classification (NCBI taxonomy): domain Eukaryota; kingdom Metazoa; phylum Chordata; class Mammalia; order Carnivora; family Mustelidae; genus Lontra; species Lontra canadensis. Next base: position 25,647,765 of record NW_022630999.1, read on the forward strand.
TATACTAGTTTCAGGTGTACAATGTAACAATTTGATTTTTATATATATTCTGTGAAATTATCACCACAGTAAGTCTAGTCAATATCTGTCACCGTATATAGTTAAAAAATTTTGTTCTTGTCTTGAGAACTTTGAAGATTTACTCTCTTAGCAACTTCCAAATATATAATACAGTGTTATTAATTATAGTCACCATATTGTATTTTTGATCCCCATAACTTATTTATATTATAAGTGGAAATTTGTACCTTTTGATGCGCTTTAGCTATACTGTCCCCCACACCCACCAGGTGCTTATTGCTAAGCACCAATCTGTTTCCTGGATTCATGAGTTCAGTTATCTGTCTATTTATTTACTTTAGATTCCACATGTAAGTGAGATCATATGGTATTTATCTTTCTTTGTCTGACTTATTTCACTTGGCATAATGCCCTCAAGTTCCATTCATGCTGTCACACATAGTAGCCTGCTAGAATCTTGGCAGAGCTTTTTTAACTTTAATGTGCATGTGACTCACTTGGGGATCTTAAGATGCAGATTTTTGCTTCAGGAAGTTACAGGTGGGGCCTGACATTTTGCATTTCTAACAAGCTCCTAGGGATGCAGGAGATGCTGGTCCATGAGTCAAAATTAAAAAGCTATATAATTTATTTTGGAATGAGGGTGATGCAGAGCTGTTGAGAGCTATTGGTAAGACAACTGTCTTCTAAATGTATTTCCTACTTAGGAGTCTTGGACCCCTGAATGTCCTTAATGAGTGATTTACTCCTGTGTGTTTTAACCTCTTCTTGTTTTCTCTTTCAAATGCAAATACTTTATGAACTGAAATATATCAAAGTTCACTGAATTCTGTTGACTTTATTTCCTAATATCTGTATCACAGCCTCTTAAATTTTTACATCCTTTTTTCATACCTTTAGCATATTTTTCCCTGCACCTCCCCCACCCCACCCCCTGCAAACTGGATTGCTCCAAGGGCATCTTACCTAGACATTTTGCCTCTTGTATCCATTATGACTTTTCATGTAGGAGCCAGAGCTTTCTTCTAAAATGTGAATTATGTGTAATGACCTATCCTCAAATCTTTCAATGGCTCCATATTGCCATCAGGATAAAATTTAACAGGATTCTGAGAGGGATTTTTCCCTCTTACTCTGAAATAACAGTAAGACCCAAAGTTGAAGATTATAGGCACTAGGTTTCTCACATTCTAGATTAAAATAGCTGGTGGGAGAGTTTAACCAATCATAGATAGACAGATAAAGGGATTTTTAAATTGGCCTTAAGCAATTGTTGAAGTTGGTCAAACAGTGTAAGGCTCTTGTCTCTGTGTTTTGTGGTAAGGTTAGATGGATGTAAAGTAGGGGGATGAAGAGCAAACTGGAAACCACAAGCTTAAGCTGGACCCCCGTGAGACAGACTAAAACCCAGTCAGTCTCTGTCTTTGACCATGGTGACAACAGTGTCCTATAGAATCCAGGGTCCATCACAAAACTAAATATGCATACTTTGCTTAGAAGTAGGAGAAGCTGAAAAGGATCCATGGGAAGACAGAACAGTTTCTATCCCAGCTCCTGCTTCATGAGAACAAAGTTAATCAGCAGATATTAAATATTTGCATGAGCTACATAATGGATGCAGTTTCCCTTTTATCTTCTAGATCACCCAGGAACCATTCCCATCATACACCCTAACTGGAGACATGCAAGAAAGTAAATACTGGAAAATGTAGTTCAGTTTAGTTGTTGACACATTACAAAGTTATCATAATGGCTTTGTTTTTTAAAAAACAAGCTCATAGGACCACATTCCTTTTTCTCAGAGTATTTGTCTTAGACTTTGGAAATATATTTCTTCTTCACAAGGTATTAAGCCTTGTTAAGGCAGAAGATATACTTGATTTTGCCCCCACCATATTCATAGTGACCAGTAGAAGGCCTCACAGTAAAAGACACTCACACATTTATTGAATAACAAATGGAAGAATGTATGGACGAATAAAATGCAATAAAATTATAGGAGTAAAATGTATTTCATTTGTGTCAGATTTCTGAAATGTAGAATCCTGGGACCATGGGATATTTGCAATCATATTAAAAAAGAATTCTTTTTAGATGTAAACTGATTTCAGCCAATATGGTATAGCAGAGATCATACTTACCTTTCCCCAAAAACATTTAAGAATGAGCAACATAAATATACAGAACAACAATTTTTAAGACACTGAATATCAGGCAACAAGGACCAGTAATCCTTAGAAACAAGAAACAAGTGAGGTAAGCCCCATGTGAGAAACAAGAAACAAGTGAGGTAACCATGAGCTTAATTTCCTTGTGAGAGTTTCTAGACCATGCTGCATTGGGAGGAAACACAGGCAGAGCCACACAGATTCTGGGAGTTGAGGGGACAGAACTGAAAGTCCAAGGAAAGTCCAAGACAGAGTTCACAGGACTGAATACCAGAGAGGAGAAACCTGTACAGAGAGATAACTGCAGAGATCTGTGGTGTCTCCGTAGAGTGTACAGTAGAGTACTGATCAGAGCATGAGAATGGGAAAATTTCCTGATGAAAGGAAGAACCATCCAAAAGGACCAAAGATTAAAGATAAAAGCATTTACACAGGGCTGGAAGAAGCAACAGAACTGACAGATTTTAGAATTAGCCCATAAGAACTTTAAAACAGTGATTACAATGTATACTTCCAAAAAGTTAAGTGGAGACAGGGAAGTTATAAAAACCAGTCAAGTTAAACTTCCACAAAAGAACACAAAAATGACCCAGGGGAAAAATATACCAAACTGATTTAAGGGCAGATAAATGTTTCAGTACAGGATAGGAATTTGAAGAGTCATCAATGGAACCTATACAGAATGAAACCAAGTAAGAAGAAAAGAAAAGGAACAAAAAAGAGAGCATTAGACAATGGGACAACTTAAAGCAACCTAAGGTATATGTAGAGCATTCAAAGAAGAGGAGAAAAATTATATAAAGAAATAATGACTGAAAATTTCCCCAATTTGATGGAAATTATGAACATATAGATATAAAAAACTAAAAATTCTCAATCACAAAAAACATGAAGAAAACTACACTGAGACACATCATAATCAAATTGTTTAAAGCCAATAATAGAAAAGATCTGTGTACAAGGGAGCAAAGTTAAAGATAATAATGTACTTCTTACCAGAAAGTGTGTAATCATGCAAATGAAAAGATATCTTTAAAGTTCTGGGGGTAAAACGTGTCAGCTGAGAAATCAATACTCAATGAAACTATTTTAAAAAATTAAGGTGAAATAAAAAGGATTATGAGATAACAGTAAGAATGTTTGTGTATCAACAAATGAAGTAACAGAGAAAACAGACAAATTCTTAGAGACAAGCTACTTAAATATACTAAAAATGAAATCTAATAAATCTATAATAAGAAAAGAGATTGAATAATAAGAAAAGATTAATTGAATTAAAAGAAAGCCCAAGACCATGTGGCTTAAATGGTAAATTCTGCCAAATATTGAAAGATGAATTACACAAGTTCTTCACAAACTCTTCATCTCTTCATATATCTATCTTTCTATCTATCTGTATATGAATGAGGGGGAAGCACTCCCCTTCATTCTATGAGGACAATATGATTTTGATACCAAAATATTAAAGGAAAACTACAGACTAATATCCCTTATGAATATAGATTCAAAAATCCTCAACAAATAATAGAAAAGAGAATCTAGCAATATAAAAAAAAACAGAAAAAGATTATATACCATTACCAAGTGAAATTTACCCCAGAAATGCAAGATTGGTCCAAGATATGGAAATCAACCAATGTAACACAGCTTATTAATAGAATAAAGGACAAAAAAATGTGATCATTTCATTTGATGCAGAATAAGCATTTGAAAAAATCCAAACCCCTTTCCTGATAAAATATTTCAACAAACTAACAATAGGAGTGAACTTCTCAACCTGATAAAGGGCATGGCACTTATGGGATAACCCATAGATAGCATCATGCTTAAAGGTGGAAGACTGAAAGTTTCCCCCTTTATATCAGGAACATGACAAGGACACCCACTCTTTTGTCTCCTTCTTAGCGTTGGAATGGAACTTCTAGTCAGCTTAATTAGGAAAAATAAAGAAATTTAAGGCATCCAGATTGCAAAGGAATAAGTAAAATGATCTCCTTTGCAAATGGTCTTACATATGTAAAGTCCCAAGGAATACACACACACACACACACACACACACACACACACAGACAACTATTAGAGGTGATAAAAAGTTCAGCAAATTTACAGAATACTGGATAAATATGCAATAATCAGTTGTACATCTACATACTATCAATAAGTTCTCTAGAAATAAAATTATGAAGTAATTACATTTGTACTATAATCAAAAAGCATATTTTATGCTTAGGAATAAATTCAACTAAAGATGTGTAGACTTACACACTTAAAACTACAGAAATTATTGAATAATATTAAAGAACTAAACAAATAGAAAGACATCCCATGTTCATAGACTGGAAGACAACATGGTTACAATGCCAACATTCCTCAAATTATAGATTCAATTCAATCCTTATCAAAGTCCTGGCTGGCTTTTTACAGAAGTTAGCAAACTGATTCCAAGATTTGCATGGAAATTTAAGGGACCCACAGTAGCCGCACAACCTTGAAAAAGAAGAACAGACGGAGAAGATTCACACTTTTCAATTTCAAACTTCCTATAAGCTATAGTAATCAAGACTGTGGGGATACTAGCATAAGGCTAGACATAAATCAATGGAAAAGAAAAAAGAGTACAGAAATAGCCCATTAATTTATAGCTAAATAATTTTGAAAGTCACCCCAAATCAATTGGGAAAGAATAGTCTTTTGAAACAAGTCATATTGGGACAACTGGATGGTGGCATGTCAGTTAATTTGGACCTCCCTACCTCAAACCACATTAAAAAATAACATAAAAATGGAACAAAGATCTAAAAGTGAGCACTAAAACTATAAAAGTTTTAGAAGAAAACATAGATAAATCTTCATGGCCTTGGTATAGGTTATAGTTTCTTAGACATAATACTAAAAGCACAAGCAATCAAAGAAAAAATAGATAACTTTGATTTCATCAAGATTCAAAACTTTTGTGCTCAGATTGTACTATTAAGAAAATGAAAAAGCAGGGGTGCCTGGGTGGCTCAGTCAGGTAAGCGTCTGCCTTCAGCTCAAGTCAAGATCTCAGGGTCCTGGGATAGAGCCCTGCATTAGGCTCCCTGCTCAGCAGAGAAGTCTGCTGCTTCTTCTCCCTTTGTCCCTCCTCTCAGCTTGTGTGCATCCTCTCTCTCTCTCTCTCTCTCAAATAAATAATCTTAAAAAAAAAGAAAATAGAAAAGAAACCCAAAGAATTAGAGAAAATACTTGTAAATCATGTATCTGATAAGAGTCAAATGTACAACATTCTTCCAACTCAACAATAAAAGGACAAATAGCCCAATTTAAAAAATTGGCAAATAATTTGAATAGACATTACTCTACAAAGATATATATAAATGACCAATAAGTACATCAAAAGATGTTCAGTATCATTGGTCAATACAGAAATGTAATTCCAAATAACAATGAGATACTACTTTATACTTGCTAGGAGAGAGAAAGGGAGAGAGAGAGAGAGAGAGAGAGAGGGAGAAAGGAAAGAAAGAAAAAGAAAAGAAAAAGAAAAAGAGAGAGAGAAAGAAAATAAGTGTTGGTAAGGATATGAAATTAGAAACTTATATACTGCCAGTGGTGTTATATAATGATAAAGCCCCTCTAAAAAGTAATTTGATACTTCCTCAAAATATTAAACATAGATATACTTATAATGACCCAGTAATTCTGCTTTTAGGTATATACCCATTAAGATTGAAAACATATGTTGACATAAAAACTTACATACAAATGTGTGTATAAACATTACTCCTAATAGTTTAACAATGGGGAAAAAGTGTCCATGATCTAATGAATGGATAAACAAAATGTGGTATATTCACGATGGTTTATTTTTCCATCATAAAAAGTAATTAAATGCTAATATATGCTACAAGAGATGAAACATGAGAACACTAAGTGAAAGAAGCCAGACATAAAATGTCACAAATTATACAATTCCATTCTGTAAAATGTCTAGAATAAGCAAATGTATAGAAGTAGAAAGTAGATTAGTAATTAGTAGCTTATAGATTACTGGTTAAGGTGGGGGGGTAATAATGGTCAGTAACTGTAAATAGAAACAGATATTTTTTTGAAGTGATGTAAATAGACTGGCATGCAGTACTTCTACTCAATGATAATCAACACTATTAGTGAGGTAATCTATGTATCCATGAAAGCATATGCCCTTCAATATTTTGTACAAATATTAACATACTATAAATATCATATGCAAGTTGAAGGGGAAAAAAGCCAGAGATTAGGAAAAAATATTTGCTTAACATATATCTGATAAAGGACTTACACTTAAAATAGCTCTTTAAGCTCAACAATAAGAAAGTAAAAAACTCAAAGAAAAATACTGGCTTGAACAGACATCTCACTAAAGACATAAAGATGGTAAAAAGACATGAAAAGATTTCAATATCATTTGTCATTAGGAAATTGCAAATTAAAACCATAATGAGATACCTATCCACATCTATTAGAATGGCCAAAAATAAGAAAAGACTTGACTCTACCAGTTGTAGGTGAGAATGGAGAAGATTTAAAACTCTCATACATTGCTGTTAGGATTGTAATAGGATATTCACCCTGGAAAAGGCTTTAGCAGTGTGCTAAAGTGTTAACAGACACTTACCATATTATACAGCCATTTCACTCCCAGATACAATCCCAAGAGAAAAGAAAATATATATGTCCTTGCAAAGATTTATACATGAGTGACTATAGTTTTTTATTTGCAATAGACAAAACTCAATACAAAACAACCCATTTTTAAAAACTAGGCAGAAAATCTGAATCAATAAATACATGAAAAGTTGCTTAATAACTGTAGTCAATAAATAAATGCAAAAATTAAGTGCGCAATGGGAAAACATTACATACCTTTCAGAATGGCTAAAATTAAAAAGACAGACCATGCTAAGTGTTGACAAGGATGTGAAGGATTTGGAACTCATACATTGCTGCTGGGATTATAAAATAGTATAATCACTTTGGAAAATAGTTTACAGTTTCTTTAAAACTGAAGCGTCCTACTACCATATGATCTAACCATTCCACTCCAAGGTACTTATCCAACAGAAATCAAAGCAAAAGTGCCTATACGGACTTGTACAAAGATGTTCATAGCAGCTGTATTTGTAATAGTCCTAAGCTGGAAACATTCAAATATCCATGAATAACTGCCAAATTATGGGATATCCATAAAATGAATTCTACTCAGGAATGAAAGGGAATGAACAATTAATACATGCAACATGAATGAATCTCAATTATGCTAAATGAAAGAAGGGAGGAGAAAAAGAATATATACTATATGATTCTATGATTACATTTGGAAATACAAATTAATGTACAGTTACAGAAAGGAGATTAGTGATTGCCTGGGGGAGGAGTGCGAGGAGGGGTGGGAAGAAAGGTTAACAAGGGATCATGAGGCACCTTCTGTGGGTCTTGAAAATATTCATTATCTGACTGTGGTCATGGTTTCATGGGTATATATAGATGTCAAAACTTAAGAAATTGTACACTTTGATTTGTATAGTGTATTGTATAACAATTATCCCTCAATAAAGCTGTGATTTTTTTTGTATCAATTTTGTTCTTTCAGGTAGCACAAATTTTAAATGATTCTATCATTTGATTCAGTCATAAAACTTCTAAATCAGCATTACAACTGACACTAAAGGGAACAGAAATGCTCAAAACACTCATGACATCTCATTATCCACTGCCTTCAGAATCCAATAAAGTAGCTCCCCACAGGTATAGTCAGGTCCTCTTAGAAGTTCTTCATTCAGTTAAAGGATCCCCCCACCTTTTTTTTTCCGTGAAATGAAGAGTGAAAACTGGCAAGGATTTAAAAAGTTATTAAATGTATTTCTATAATACATTTTCAGTCTTCATGCCAATATGAAGTTCTTTCCCAATTTAAATTTAAATCCAAAGCTTTTAATATCAAATTTTGTGAAACACCTGTTAATTTCTGATATGCTATTATTTGAATGATTGGAGCATTACAAATATTATTAAAATAACAGAAAAAGTTATTACAGCATCACTGCACAAGATTTGTATTATATATATCTCAAACTTAGGTTTTTCATTTTCCAAGTAGGTTTCAAACTTCTGTGATTAAAAAAAAAAAGCAAGAATAACAAAATAAACCAGAATGTTTCTGTTTTCTGTAATGGCACATATTCAGCAAAAGATGAACTGTTACTTCCCATAGAAATAACTGTGATGGTACCATTAGTCAATATGCTAGCCTTTTAGTTGATCTATGTTTATTACTTCCATATCTGCTCAAAGTGATTTATTGTAAAATCCCCACATTTTATTATCATCTCATACATTTTTCAATGAGGAACTGACTGTAATTCCTTATGGTGGTATTAACAATAAAAGAAATCTATTAGGACAGTGTTCTCCAGAGACTATTTAAAGTTAATAATATCTAGGTAAGTTCAGTGATCTGTGGATTGCAAGTTATGAAGGAAATTCTAAAGATAAATTCCTAACTGAAAATTTAGATGTGGGGAGGTTGCCTTGTTATCACACCTTAACATCAACTAATTCACTAGGACTTTGAAGCAGGAATTGAAAATAAGTCTGAAGCATAGAAAGAGAAGTTCATCTTCTGGTTGTACCAGTCTTATAGGTCAAGGTTTTATCTATCCTTTGTACTTTTATATATCTTTTTCAAATTTTTATTTAAAATTTTGTTAACATGTATCTTAATATTTTTTTAATAAATTTTATTTTTTTAAACATATAATATATTTTATCCCCAGGGGTACAGGTCTGTGAATCGCCAGGTTTACACATTTCACAGCACTCACCATAGCACATACCCTCCCCAATATCCATAACCCCAACCCCCCTCTCCCAACCTCCCTCCCCACATCAACCCTCAGTTTGTTTTGTGAGATTAAGAGTCACTTATGGTTCTTAATATTTATTTCAGGCATAGAATGTAGTGGTTCATTACTTATATCTAACTCCCAGTGCTCATCGCAAGTGGCCTCCTTAATACCCATCACTCATCTAACCCATGTCCCCCCTACCTCCCTCCATCAACCTTCAGTTTGTTATCTATAATTTTTAACATCTATCTATCATCTATTTATCTAATTTATCTTTCCTTCCATCTTCCCTCTATCTTCCCTCTATCCTTCCCTCTATCTTCCTTCCTTCCCTCATTCCTTCCTTCTTCCTTTCCTCCTTCCTTCCATCCACCCATCCATCCACCCCTCCGTCCATCCATCCATATTTTATCTCTTCCTTCCCTCTCTTCTGTTTTTCCTTCCTTGTATCCATTCACTCCCTCTTTCCCTTCCCTTCCCAACAAATGGGTATTTCTTCTCAGTAGTTCTTCAGAGTTGGAACATCAAAGAGGAGTCTTTCCTAGGAAGGGAATAACTCACACATAGGGTTTTACACAATGGATGAATAAAGGAAAATATATAAGACAAGGTTTGTCATATACACGACAAAGACTGTTACCTAAAGAGATTTAGAGCAATATCATGAATGTATAAATGTGGAGTAATATAAAATTGGATTCCAGTACTGGTTTTGGATGACCCACCCATCACAACCCCCAGAGTGGGCTCTGAGCAATTATTTAACCTCTTAAACTTTTGTTTTCCTTTCTTTAATTTCATAGAATTATTGTGTTATTAAATCAAATGATCCATGCAAAGTGCTTAACACTGTGTCTAATACTTAGTAAGACTCAATAAATATTTATTGAATGGTCAGTATTTGTTAGAACTATCCTATAAGAATGAATAACAAATATAGAAGATCTGAGGACCAGCACATTTGATTCTCACTCTTTCTATATATAATCTATATAGACAAATAAATAAATCTCATATACCTCACATATGTGTAAATGTCTATATTTTTATATAATTACTGCATCTGATATACAAAATATACAGTATTTTCAAGTACACAGAGGACATTTACAAAAATTAACTCTATAGTGGGCAATATAATAAGTCATAACACACATTAAAAGATTAAAATTATTGTAATAGATACAATGCAATTATTCTGGATGACTAGAAAATATGAGTTGAAAATATACATATAAGTAGAATGCAAGAATATTTCTAAATAACCTATGGGTTAAATATTAAATGTTAATAGAAATTAGAGGGTGCTTTTAATAGAAAAATAATAAACATGTTTATAAAAATGTGTGCAATGTACCTATGAAGTACTCAAAGGGAAATCTGAGGTTTAAACTCACATAGGACAAAAGAAAGGCTGAAATTATTGAGCCAAAATCCATCTTAGGAATTTAGAGAGATAACAGCAAATTAAATCCAAAAGATATAGTAAGAAGGACAGTGAGGAGATATGAGCAGAAATTCAACAGAAAATAAACATAAACCAAAAAAAAACGAAAAAGAAAATAAGCATAAACCATACTAAATAAAGATCAACAAAGCCAAAGTTGGTTCTTTAAAGTTGATTCTTAAAATTGACAAACCTGTAGGTGAGAGCCATTGGTATATGCATGCATGTACACACATACACACCCCAATAACCATCAAGAATGGAAAAGGGGACCTCATTATAGATTCTAGTGACATTTAAAAAATTGAAGGAGGTATTATAAAGGACAAAAATCTAGATGAAAGAGAGAAATTCTTAGAAAATCATAATTTAACAAAACTGATACTAGAATATAGTGGCATGAAGGAACACGGGCAGATAATCTAGCCAGTAAATTTTCCTTCATTACTGAAAAATCATAATTTTTGAAATATTTTGAAATTGCAAATAATGGTAGAGGCATGAGGCTCTTTTTTAATCAAAATTAATCCAAAGGGAGAGTACTTTTAAAAGACCGAAGACCATTGGCATCTATGTCATACAAGCAATTTTTAGTGGGCTTATTTATGAAGCCAACCTAAAAACATGGTAAAGTATAAGTGTTCTGTATCTGAGGTAGCATTGGTGTCCTATACCAGATGGGTGTACTATAATTTAACTCAATTCTGACACTAATTGCTTGAAGACAGCATCAGATCCCACAGGTTAAAGGCTTAGTCACTTACCCACTCCCACTTCAGGTGCCAATTTCAAGCCTATGTTGATAGCTGTGCTTCTGACCAACAGGTCACACAAACCTATTCTTAGATGTTGGGGAACGTCACCACAAAGACGTGACTGCTAATTTTCCCCTGAGATGGACCTGGGCACTCAGAAGCTCTTACCCCACTGTTGTCCTTGGAATTTAGATTCTTCTTATCTTTCCTGCTCCCAGAGGCTGCTCCAAGAATAGAGCCTTGAGATGGTGATGGCAGATACTGAATACCTGCACAGTATGTGTGACTAAGCCCAATTAGGTCCCATTCCAGTGGACTGGTATGGGGTCAGCTCATTTTGCTGTCACACAAGACAAGCCTCCTACTTAAGTTCCCTTTCTTTATTAAAATTGTTACCTACCAACTTAAAGTGGCCTGCCTCTTTCTTTGGTTTCTCCCTGCCCTCTGAGTGTAGGAACCAGTTTCAGCTTACATCTGGGAATCTCCTGGAAGGGTTGCGAACAAACACTGGGTTTGATCAATTTGCTAAAGTAGCTCATAGAATTCAGAAAAAAATCATTTTACCAAATTGTCAGTTTTTTATAAAAGGATATAACTTAGAAAAAGCCAGATGAAAGAGATGCTTAGATCAAGACTTGGGGAAAGTGTGTGGCTCTTCCATTGCCCTCTCTAGGTCTGCCACTCTCCCTGTGTCTCCAGGTGTTACCCAACTTGGAAGCTCTCTGAACCTTGACCTTTTGGATTTTTTTTTTTTTTTGGCAGCTTCTCTACATAGGCATAATTGATTAGATCAGTGGTCACTGATGATTGATTCAAGCTCCAGTCATCCCCTGAGGTCAGGAGTGTTGGACTGATATTTCTTATCCTCTAGTCGTATGGTTTGTTCACCAGGCAACTGGCCCCCATCTTTAGGAAAGGTCTAGAAATGACCTCATTAACAAAATAAGAGACATCTTTATGGTTCTCAATGCCTAGAAAATTTCCATGGGTATTAGGAGCTCTGAGCCAGGAGCAATAGATGAAGACCAAAAATATATTAATTAAATAATCACAATACTACAATAACATAACCTAATTCTTCCATAGTTATTTCATGTTTTGTGTGTGTTTGTGCGTGTGTGTGTATGTTTTGTGTTTTTGTTTTTGTTTTTTTGTGATCCAGTGTTTATGAGAACTGAGGCTCGGGCAGCCAAGAATCTTGCCCAAGGTTACATACCTTGTGTATGATGGAGGCTCGATCTCAAACAAGAGTCCCTGTTTATAAATCCAGTATTCTTTTTTGTTGTAGCTGTTTCTTAAATCTATATCCTTTATGTTGGTTTTAGATTAGGGAATTGAAATAAATTAATTTAAGTTTGTGACATTAGTTTGTGTTTTGTAATTTTGCTTTGTGTTTCTCATTTTCAATAATATATAACCTTTTTTGGGAGTCCTATTCAAGACCAATTCTGCATCAGCTTTAGTTCAGCTTTCAGATTTTTTTCCATTCTTGGATAAGGCACCAAAAATAGTCATCTGTCTTTGAATATAACTGGAAGGGCCACTAATCCTTTTCTAGTTCCTTCTAGTTAGTATAGGAATGAGGACAACAAGTAAACAGATTTAACTGTCTTTCTCTTACTTCCAGGCTAAATGACTGGTATTACCAGTTTTCTTTCTTTCTTCCTTTCCTCCTTCTTTTCTCTTTTCATTTCTTCCTTCCCTTCACTCTTCCTTTCTTCCTTCCTTTGTTTCTACCTATTTGCATCTAAGGTTCATAAAATCATGTATTTTTTTAAAAGATTTTATTTATTTGACAGAGAGAGGGGCACAAGTAAGCAGAGTGGCAGGCAGAGGGAGAGAGAGAAGCGCACTCTCTGCTGAGCAGGGAGCCTGATGCAGGGCTCAATTCCAGAACCCTGGAATCATGACCTGAGCCAAAGGCAGCCGCTTAACCAACTGAGCCACCCAGGTGCTCCATCATATATTTTTAAAATACACAGGATTCTACTTGCTAACATTCAAAGTGATTTATGAAGACCAAAAATTGCAGCCTAGTGTCAAGGAATATAAGAAGGAAGCAATTACTTGAAACATAATATGATAAGGAATAGAGGAGTGCTCAGTACAGAAATGGTAAAAACACTAAAAATGACCAAGAGAGCTCAACTCTTCTATTCAAAGAACAGATAAATTTTTCAAAAACACAAGAGTAAACAGTCAACCAGAAAATCAGTAGTAGGCTTCATGAGACCAAACAAATTTCTTTCACTGAACAAGTATTTGCTGACCAAAAACTATGTGTCCAACACCTATTTAATCCTTGGGAATTCTGCAGTAACCAAAACAGAACAGGGTTTGTTTTTGAAGTTTGTATTTTAGTGGGAAAGGAAAATAAGAGATAATTAAACACACACACACACACACACACACACACACGCACATGCATGCATGCAAACACACACAGTCAAATATGAGTACAATGAAGAATAAAGCAGGGGCAGAGTGAAGGGTAGTGAGTGAACACAGAATGATGCTAATTTATATAGGCTCAGTGAATTCTTCTCTGATATATCTGGATGCAGTTTTGACATTTGAATGAAAGCATCAGCTAGGTTAGGGTACTAGCTGGTGTGGATATCAAGGGAAATACTGCATAAAACAGAGAAAAGAGAAAGTGCAAAGACTCTGAGGTACAAGCCTGGCTGACATATTTTAGCATCACTGAGAAAGCCCACATGCCTGGAATGCGATGAACTTGGTGGAGAGTTATGGGAAGTGTGGCAGGAGAGGCAGTGAGAGTATTTAAGCTCTCAGGGTCTGTACCTGTCATTACAAGGATTTGGATGGACGTTTCCCATATTGTACTTAAATAATACTTTTAATAAAGAGCAATGAAGAATATTTAAAAAATGAATCAAAGTGAGGCTATTCTGATTCATGTGGAAATTTTAAGTTATATGCAGATTTTTTTACTCTCATAAATTAATGGTTTCAAGAACCTAGTTGTAGAAACATTATTTTCTTGTTAACAACTTAATATTCCACTTTTTTTCTTTTGTGGGAGTCCACATTTTAGCCTTAAGTATTACTTTCTAATGGGGACAAAATAAAGGAGATTTTTTTTTAAACAGGGAAGTTAGGATTTTACATATTAAAAAGCCAAAAAAATCTATAAATATTAACAGTATGTCATCATTAAGGTGAGGGATATGATGTCACTTGACTCAGTGTGTCACCCTAACAAGTATTTAATGAAAACCTGCTAGGTCATACATCCTTTAGCAATACAGCACTGAACATAACAGTGTCATGTTTGCACAACAGCTACAAAGCAGAAATGATGGTAATTTTGCCACCGGTGCCACTGGAAACCTAAATGCTACTGCTCCCTTGTCTGCCTCCCCTGCTTTCCTTGAATCACTAGTTTCTGTTTCAGGTTTTTGCTTTTCACAAGCAAAGCCTAGGCCCCATGTATGTGTCTGAGCTTCAAGAGGCCTGGGTAAGCTCTTGTCTAGACATTGTTTCTCCCACAAAGTCTCAAAAGATGGAAAATTTCCTGCACCACAATACAAGAAAGAGTTTCTAATTATGGAGAGAGAGAGAGAAGTCCATCAAAATGCTGAGCATTTCTAGCATTCACTAGAAACAGTGAAGTTGATATATATCCATGATATTAAGAGATGCCCTGAATGTAGCAGAAATGAACGACTTGTTTGAACCTTGCCTGTGACTGTTTTTGCCACCACCTGGCTGATGCTTCTTGACCCTTGCTTTCCCCAGGACCATATTGTAAATATTCAGCAGAAAGCCTTTTGGATACTTTGTGAACTTTTGGAGACTCTATGCAATTTTCTTATGGCACCAGATGGCATGAAAGGGGGTCCTCAATACAAACCATAGTTTATGAAGAATATTATCATTTGACAAAATTCAGGAAGAGCAAATCAAATAGCACATCTATTTCTTAGTAGTTTCTGAGTGAGTGAGCAGCAACCAAAATTCATCATTAAGAACAAAAATTACTGATATTCTACATATATTTATTTGGAGAGAGAAGGACAACTCCAAGCCACACTTGTCCAAAATATATCCTAAAAACAAATAGACTTTGCATACCCCAAATATACACAGTTTTTTTTTTTAAGATTTTTTTTTTTTATTTGACAGATCACAAGTAGGCAGAGAGGCAGGCAGAGAGAGACAGGAGGAGGAGGCAGGCTCCCTGCTGAGCAGAGAGCCTGATGAGGGACTTGATCCCAGGACCCTGAGATCATGACCTGAGCCGAAGGCAGAGGCTTTAACCACTGAGCCACCCAGGCGCCCCCCAAATATACACAGCTTAAGTGATTAAAAGAATGTGAAAAGTTTAATTCTGACCATGTCACACTTTTTACTACCAACATGTCTTCCTTATTAATCAGTCTGGTTTGGACCACTCTTCCTCTGGGATTTTTTTGGGGGTTGGTTTGGTGTATTTGTTTTTCTTATTGCAGAGGTGCCACTGAGAGGCTGAGAAGTGCTTTTTGATGGCCTGCTGTGTGAGAAGAACAGTATATAACACCCAAGTTCCCCAAATGTAGATCATGATGGTGAGCTCTCTCAATTTGTGCAGGGTCCCGAGAATACTGCAGAATTACACAGCCTGCATATATATTGCAGCATATATACAATGATTTCAATTCCTGAAATTAGATTGAGGTTAGCCCAAGGTGCCAATGCTCCCCAAGAGACCCTTAATTCTCTTAGGCCAAATGTAAGTCTTTCCTAAAAGAGGGTAATGTATTTCTAGAGCTCAAATTATTTATGAATATACTTTCTCAAACACAATGCCTACTACACTTTATGAAACAAAGAGGCACACTGGTAGACCATACAACATTAATGACACTACAGGAAAATAAATAATATAAACAGACACACAGAGACTCCAGTTGTGGGAGCCTCCATATACAGTCACTTAAGTAAATACGCTTTCTATACAAAAAGAAATAAGCAATTGACAGTTTTTAGAGAAAACAGAAACTATGAAAATAAAAAAAAAATTAGCGTGGAGATTCCTCAAAAAATTAAAAATAGAGCTACCCTACAACCCAGCAATTATGCTACTGGGTATTTACCACAAAGATAGAGATGTAGTGAAAAGAAGGACCATATGCATCCCAGGGTTCATAGCAGCAATGTCCACAATAGCCAAAATGTGGAAGGAGTCAAGATGCCCTTCAACAGATGGATAAAGAAGATGTGGTCCATATACACAATGGAATATTACTCAGCCATCAGCAAGGATGAATACCCAACTTTTGCATCAACATGGATGGGACTGGAGGAGGTTGTGTTGAGTGAAATAAGTCAAACAGAGAAAGCCAATTATCATATGGTTTCATTTATTTGTGGCACATAAGGAATAGCATGGAGGACATTAGGAGAAGGGGAAAATAAAGGAGGAGGAATTAGAGTGGGAGACAACCATGAGAGACTATGGATTCTGAGAAACAAACTGCAGGTTTTAAAAGGAAGGGGGTAGAGGGATGGGTGAGCCTGGTGATGGGTATTAATGAGGGCACAGATTGCATGGAGCACTGGGTGTTATATGCAAACAATAAATCAAGGAACAATACATCAAAAACTAATGATGTACTGATCGGTGGGTAACATAACAAAATAAAAAAATAAAAAAATTAAAAAATTCAGTAGCTAAATAATAAATTATGTGAAATGGACTCAAAGGATAGGTTAAAATCAGAATTCAGACAAAAAAAGAAAATCAGTATACCAGAACATATGTAAAAATATGTATCAAATAACCAGAAGGAAACAGAGTCAAAATAATTAGTAACATTAAAAAGAGTTCAATCATTTGTGCTATTAATGTCCCAGAAAAGGAAAAGAGAATAGAAAGAAGATAATATTTGCAAAGATAATGGCTGAAAACTGATGGACATTAAGCCACAAAACAGAGTCTTAAAAGGTTTTTATCCTAAGTATTAACTCAAAAGAAGTGAAATATATGTCTATACAAAGACTTGTACTCATATGTTCATAGGGTTTTATTTGTAATAGTTCCAAAATGGAAAGAAAAATGCCTAGAAGTCCATAAATAGGTCAATGGTAATTTATGATATATCTTTATAATAGACTACTACTCAGCAATAAAATGGAGCTATAGACACACAGAATAACATGTATTAATCTCTAAATCACATTTTAAGCTACAAAATCTGGGCAAAAAAATAATATGAACCATTTGATTTCATGTATAGAAAACTGAACCATTTGTACTGACATAAAGCAGATGGATAGTGATTGCAGATAGGCATGGAGGGAGGGATGGATTATGGAGAGGCATGAAAACACTTTTGTGGGTGGTGTAAACATTCTTCATTATATTGATTATGGTGATATACATTTTATGTGTATTTTGGACATGTCAATTATACTTCCATAAAGTTCTCTCTCTTTCTCTGTAGGTAGATGTCTATCTATCAGAACTAAATAAAAGAGTTGATGTAGCTGTATCTAAAGTAAATTTTAGATGATAAAATTTAAATATCAGAAATGAGAACATTTTCAATTCATCAAAAAAAAAGTTCAAAATCAGACACAGAATTTGACAGAAATAGAAGAAACAACCAACTCAACAATTACTGTGGAAAAATTTTAATCATTTATGTCAATAATATATAGAAAAAGCAAACAAAAAATCAGTAACATAGAATATTTGCATAGCACTGTCAAGAAACTAAACCTAACATATCTATATAGAACAAAATGATGTACATGCATTCATTTCAAAACCAAAAGTGTAACTTCAAAAAACTGACCACATGCCAAGCTGCCAAAGGGAAGCTTTTTTTAAAAAAATTTATTTATTTATTTGACAGAGAGAGATCACAAATAGGCAGAGAGGCGGGGGGGGGGGCAGGAAACAAGCTCCCTGCTCAGAAGAGAGCCGGATAGGGATTAGCCCAATGTGGGGCTCGATCCCAGGACCCTGGGATCATGACCTGAGCAGAAGACAGAGGTTTAACCCACTGAGCCACCCAGGCACCCCTAAAAAGCAATTCTAAAAACATTTTAAGGAATTGAAATTTATCCTGTTTTCTAGCCATACTGCAATGCAAAATTATAAGTTGGAAAACTTCATGTTTTGGACATTAAGAAATATTCTTCTTAAAAACCCCAAGTGTCAAAGCAGGAAAAATAATGGAAATTAAAATATATTTTGGAGTGAATGAGAATGAATATGTCAAAAAGTAAGCCTTGTAGGGTACAGATAAAGCCATGCTCAGATGTAAAATTATGATTTTTTTTATTTTAAAGGATTTTATTTATTTGTTTGAAAGAGACAGAGAGATCACACATAGAAAGAGAGAGAAGGGGAAGCAGGCTCCCTGCTGAGCAGACAGCCTGATGTAGGGCTCAATCCCAGGACCCCGAGATCATGATGCGAGCTGAAGGGAGAGGCTTAGCCCACTGAGCCACCAGGCGCCCCTAATATTATGATTTTAATGAAAATATTAGTATATGAATATAAGATGAAATCAACAAGCTAAGTTCTATTTCAAGGAAAAAACCTGCAAAGTAAACCCAAAATAAGTAGAAAGAAGAAAATGATAAATACAAGACTAGAAACTGATAAAATAGAAAGCAAACATAAAATAGAGAAGATTAATAGAGTTAAAACTTGATTATTTAAAAAGACTAACAACATTGGTAAATTTCAGATGATAGTAAATGAAAGAGAAAAAGGGAAGTCTTGTAATTTTTCATTTTAAATATTCACTTTAACCCAGAGTTGTTTTAACAAAGATGTTTTATTTTTGTTCTCTGCTTTGTTCTTGTTTGACTGCTTGTTTTGATTCTAGTGGAAGTACTTTTTGTGATTTTCTTTTATTTCAATCCTTTATTGATTTCTAACTTTATGCCACTATGATCATAGAAATATTGCTTGAATTACATTTTGGGGGAATGTAGTGAAGCTTATTTTGGGGTATAATATGCAAACAGTTTTCACAAATATTCTACATGTAGTTGTAAAGTTAGAATTTATGTTGTCAGGATTTATATTTTTATCTATGTCTCTTTTACACACTTACTGATTATATTGTTTAGGTCTTTTACATTATTAGTCATGGTTTCTTGAGCTGATTCAGATTGGTGTATATGTTAAAGAAAACAATTATCATAAGACCTTGTTATACATGTTAGTTTCATCATACCTATATTTCTTTCTGTTAACATATTTTGGCTTGCTTTCACACGTATACATTCTAATATAATCTTACATAAACATGTACATGCATATGAAAGAGTTGTCACTGTTTTCAATAAAAATGTTATAAATTTTTAAAAATTTTTGAATAAAAAATAAGTAAACTAAACCATTGTCAGTTTATCTATCTATTTCTGTTTACATTGCTTATAGTATCTTTCTAAAGTTTGTGGTGTATTACCTGGTGCAAAGACATGAATAATTGTATCTTCTTTGTATACTGTGGTGTTCAGCATTGTAAAATGCCATTCCTTGTCTGATGTTATTTGATAGCAAGATAATGACCATTACCTTTTCTTATGAAGTGGTAGATATTTGCTGCCCTTTTATTTTTGGATTCTTTTTAGATTCTTTCTGGATTCATTTTAAGTTATGCAACTCATATCTAATGAAATTATATTTTGCTTTGTTAGCCAATTTGAAAATGAAGTGAGTACACTAGCTGTACTCACATGAGATAATGTTTGTTCTTGGTTCTGAATTTATTTTATGATTTATTTAGAGCATATGTAACTTTTCATTGTGGTTGATTTTCCCTGTTTTAAAAAAAAAACATTTAATAGTTAGGAAAGTTTACATTTTTACTCTCTTCATTCTCTTAGTTTTCCTTTAATTTTAACACTTTCTGTAGTTTTTTACTATAAGGAATAATGAAATTAATTAACAGCCACTTCTTTCTTCCTCTAGCTAATGATAGGATAACTTGAGCATTAAAAAGAACGATGGCTGAATTTCTGTTTTGTATCTGTTTAATCGTAATCAAGTCAGCAAATTCCAAGATGTAGGAAAATCAACAGGACTTAAAAGCTAATTTCTGTGTCTTCTCAGATAAAGGGCTGGTTTCCAAAATCTATAACTTACCAAATTCAACACCAAAGAACAAATAATCCAATGAAGAAGGGCCATCTGTACCCCAATGTTTATAGCAGCAATGGCCACAGTCGCCAAACTGTGGAAAGAACCAAGATGCCCTTCAACGGATGAATGGATAGGGAAGATGTGGTCCATATACACTATGGAGTAATATGCCTCCATCAGAAAGGATGAATACCCAACTTTTGTAGCAACATGGACGGGACTGGAAGAGATTATGCTGAGTGAAATAAGTCAAGCAGAGAGAGTCAATTATCATATGGTTTTACTTATTTGTGGAGCATAACAAACAGCATGGAAGACAAGGAGAGATGGAGAGGAGAAGAGAGTTGAGGGAAATTGGAAGGGGAGGTGAACCATGAGAGACTATGGACTCTGAAAAACAATCTGAGGGTTTTGAAGGGGCGGGGGGGGTGGGAGGTTGGGGGAACCAGGTGGTGGGTATTGGAGAGAGCACGGATTGCATAGAGCACTGGGTGTGGTGCAAAAACAATGAATACTGTTATGCTGAAAATAAATTAAAAAAAAATCATGGATTAAAAAAAAGAAAGAAAGCAGTGTAGGAGTTATCCATGTATGTGCATATCTGTGTGTGTGTGTGTGTGTGTGTGTGTGTGTGTGTGTGTGTGTGATAGGAGCATGAAGGATTCTTCTGGTGTCCTGATAATGTTTTATTTTTGTTATTGTCATAGCTGTTTAATTTGTATTCTAATTTCATAGTTGTGTTCGAGTTGTAAAAATGTATGATGTATTCATTTTTAATATGTGTATTATGCTTCAATAATAAGTTTTAAACACCACAAAAGGGGAGAAACAAAAACAAAAACAAAACAAAACAAAAAAAGAAATGGGCAGAAGACATGAACAGACATTTCACCAAAGAAGACATACAAATTACTAACAGACACATGAAAAAATGCTCAACATCACTCAGTATCAGGGAAATACAAATCAAAGCCACAGTGAGCAGCTACCACCTCACATGGGTCAGAATGGCTAAAATTAACAAGTCAGGGATCAACAGATATTGGCAAAGATGTGGAGAAAGAGGAACCCTTTTACACTCTTTTTTTTTTTTTAAGATTTTATTTATTTACCTGACAGACAGATCACAAGTAGGCAGAGAGGAAGGCAGAGAGAGAGAGGAGGAAAGAGGCTCCCTGCTGAGTGGAGAGCCCTATGTGGGGCTCGATCCCAGGACCCTGGGATCATGACCTGAGCCGAAGGCAGAGGCTTTAACCCACTAAGCCACCCAGATGCCCCACCTTTTACACTCTTGATGGGAATGTAAGCTGGTACAGCCACTCTGGAAAAGAGTGTGGAGGATTCCTCAAAAAGTTGAAAATAGAGCTACCTTATGATCCAGCAATTGCACTCCTAGGTACTTACCCCCAAGATACAAATGTGGTGATCTAAAGAGGCACCTGCACCCCAATGTTTATAGCAGCAATGTCCACAATAGCTGAATTATGGGAAGAGTCAAGATGTCCATCAACAGATGAATGGATAAAGAAGATGTGTTATACACACACACACAACACACGTGTGTGTGCATGTGCATGCATGTGTGTGCTCATGCACACACAATGGAATATTATTCAGGCATCAAAAAGAATGAAATCTTGCCATTTGCAACAATGTGGATGGGACTACAGGGCAACTGAACTTATGCTAAGTGAAAGAAGTCAATCAGAAAAAGAAAACTGTCATATGATATGACTCACATGTAGAATTTAAGAAATAAAACAGAGAAGCATAGGAGAAGGGAGGGAAAAATAAAACAAGACCAAGTCAGAGAGGGATAGGAAGAAAAGCCATAAGAGACTCTTAGTCACACAAAACAAACTGAGGGTTGCTAGAGGGGAGAGCGGGGAATGGGTAACTGAGTGATGGGCATTAAGGAGGACACGTGATATAATGAGCACTGGGTGTTATATACAACTAATGAATCACTGAACTCCACTTCTGAAAGTGATAATATACTATATTCTAATTAATTAAATTTTTTTTAGGAAACCTAATTTCTTCAAAAAAACATAGCAAGAAAGGAAATAGCCAAAGGAGAAAACTCAAAATTAAAAGAGAATTAGGAGATATATCAAACAATTTATTGGCCTTATTTGGATTCTAACTCAAACAAGCAAAATGTAAACACATAACATACATTTGCAAGAGAACTGAGGAGATAAGAATACTGACTGGTTATCCAATGAGTCTGAGAAATTATAGTGATGCTTGTAACAATGTTATTGTGGACATGATCTGATTTTGGAATGAGTTTCTTTTTATCAGAGAAACATACTAAACATCTATGGAACAAATGTATATCTACACCTTACTTCTAAATAATATGGATAGGGTACATAGAGTGTGTACCTAGAGATTAAAAAACATGGTTTGCTATAAATTGCTAATTATTGTTAAAGCTAGATGATAAATACATGAATTTATTTATTTTTTATTTTTAAGATTTTATTTATTTATGTGTCAGAGAGAGAGAAAGCACAAACAGGGGAGCAGCAGGCAGAGGGAGAAGCAGGCATGAGGCAGGACTTGATCCCAAGATCCTGGGATCATGACCTGAGATGAAGACAGATGCTTAACCAACTGAGTCACTCAGATTTCCCTTGATATATGAATTTACTATTACTATCATCTTAATCATTGTATACATTTGTAGTTTTCATTGTGAAACAGTCACAAAAAAGAATAATGGCTTTAATTCATTAGAAGACATTAATATATTTTAAACCGCCATGAGTTCATAGGAAAACATACTCTTCCTCACAAAAATAAGACTGCAAAAACAAAATACAAGTAAAAAAAAATACAAGTCATTGAACACCATTTCAGATGGCTAAGATACTAACCATTACTCTGAACATTGATAACTACAGGTAAGTAAATAAGTATATTGCTTTTGCCTTGTGAGCCCTACTTTAGGGGATTTAAATAGTCCTGGTAAATGGGAGGGATTTCTTTTATAAATAAATATATAATAAGTGCAAAAGAGTTGGCAAAATTAGAAAAAAAAACAACAACAACAAACACCATTTTGCAATCCATAACAAAATAGCCGATTCAAGTACATGATCATCAAAACCATTCAGTGAAATTATTGAGGGCTTTTAGAGGAAGAACCAGACTGCCATCACCTATAATCACAGATCAATCTTAGCATCACTGAAAGTGAGGATGTCTCTTCAAAAAATATAAACTATTATGAATTCTTGAAAATTGAAATTCTTCCTGAATTTGGTCAGAGTTGGAGCTCCATATTCCAGTCCATAGAAAATGGAGTCATGATAAATAAATTCAGCTATACTATGAGGAAACGATCTGCCAAACCTAAAACATAGAGTAGTACACTTTATCTGAATTTTTTAACAGATCAGTGGCATGACAAATGGGAGTGGAGAAGATCCAATGTTCAGTCTTAAAAAAGACTTAAATGACAACTACATTATTAGCCACTTCATGCAATTAGTGCTTCCTGCTTAAATACTAATTTCATTAGATAAATAAATTTAATTAGATAAATAAATTAAATAAACAAATCTCATTAGAAAAACTTGAATATAGGTTGAAGGAGAGGCAAGAAGCAGAGGAATAGAGGACTGAAATGACATCAGGTTCCAGGAGTTCAGCTAGATAGTTACCAAACCATTCCAAACACCTACAAACTCAAGGAGATAAAAGAGAAGAAGAGCAACATTTCTAGGAACATAAAATCAACCACTTTCTGGAAGGTAGGATGTACAGAGAAGTGAATCTAAGGTGACTGGAAGATAGACTGCAGGGGGAGGGGCCGGCTCCCAGCAAACAGTGGAGCAATGGAGCACAAAATCCAAACTTTTAGAAGTCTGCTCCACTAATGGACATTGCTCCAGAGGCTAAGCGGGGGTGGAGCCCTCACAGGGACAGTGTGGTCTCAGGACCCAAATGTCACTGAAAGATCAGGGGTGTCTTTGCAGAGCTCCCAGGGGAAGAGCCAGAGGAGTGAGCTCTCAGCTCAGGGTTATCTTAAACCGTGATCTGCGGCACAGTTGGGCTACTGCTCTTTGAGCAGGGACTCCACAGGTGTCACATCCAGGGAGACTCACCTTCCTCCTCAGGAGGCAGGAATCTACTGGGTTTGGAGACTCCAAATGGGGCCATGTTTCAGAGACAGAAACTCTCAGTCACAGGCTCGGTGAGCTCAGAGCGCAGCCAGAGACCAGGGATATGGGAATGATTGACCACTTTCCTCTGAGGTGCATTTAGGAGTGGGGCCCCGAGTTCTTGGCTCCTCCAGCCGGAGATTGTGAGGCTGCCATTTTCATTCCTATCCTCCAGAGCTCTACAGAAAGCTTTCAGGAAACAAAACTTCCTGAGAGCAAATCCCAGCAGATTACTTAGCCCAGCCATGGGCAGTGCAATTCTGCCTTGGGCAAAGACATTTGAGAATCACTACAATAGGCCCCTCCCCCAGAAGATCAGCAAGAACATCAGCCAAGACCAAGCTCACCAATGAAGGAGAATAGCAGAGCTCCAGAGATACAGGAAAGCAATGCATGGAATTCATGGCTTTATCCCCATGATTCTTTAGTCTTGCAAAGTTAAATTAAAATTTTTTTACTTTTTTTTTCTTATTCTAATATTTTTAACTATTCCTCTTTCCTCTTTTAACATTTTTTTTAAAACTGGTTTATCTTAACAATACCTTTCTAAAAAATTTTTTTAAACCTCCATTATTATAGTCATATTTTATCCTTCATTGTATTTAACCTTATTTTTTGTATACATATGAGGTTTTTTTCTCTAAAAAAATTTGGGATACAATTTCTTCCAATAGATCAAAATATATCCTAAATCTAGCACACGGCTTTGTTCTAGTCTCCAGCCTGAACACATTCTCTCCCTCCCCCCTTTTTTCTTCTTTCTTTTTCTAACCAACTTGTCTTATCAATTCCTTTTTTAGAATTTTTAAAAATTTCCATCTTTACAGTCATATTCCATCCCTTCATCATGTTTACCCTTATTTATATATATATATATATATATGTGTGTGTGTGTGTGTGTGTGTGTGTGTGTGTGTGTTTCTTTCTTTAAAATTTTGGGAGGTAGTTTCTTCTAAGAGACCAAAATACACCCAAAATCAAGTGGGTGGCTCTATTTTATTCATCAGTCTAATATATATATATATATATATATATATATATATATATATATTTATACACACACACATATATATATATGTGTGTATAAATATATATATATAAAATGTAATATGTATTATTATATATATATGTGTGTGTGTGTGTACATTTTTTTTAATTTCTTTTTACCCCCTTTCTTCTCCCCCCAGTTTGGGGTCTCCTCTGATTTGGTCAGGGTACATTTTTCTGGGGTCTTTGCCAGAAGACATAGTATTTTATTCTCTGATTCATTCTCTCATTCGTATATTCTTATCTGGATAAAATGACAAGGTGGAAAAGTCACCACAAAATAAAAAGAACAAGAGGCAGTACTGATGGCTAGGGACCTAATCAATACAGACATTGGTAATGTGTCAGATCCAGGGTTCAAAATGACGGTTTTCAAGGTGCTAGCTGGGCTTGTAAAAGGCATGGAAGATATTAGAGAAACCCTGTCTGGAAATAAAATCCCTTTCTGGAGAAATAAAAGAAGAAAAATCTAAAATCAAAAAAGGAATTAATGGGGTGCAATCAAGAATGGAGGCTCTTACTGCTAGGATAAATGAGGCAGAAGAGAGAATTAGTGATATAGAAGACCAAATGATGGGGAATAAAGAAGCTGAGCAAATGAGAGACAAACAACTACTGGATCATGAGAAGAGAATTCGAGAGATAAGTGATACCATAAAATGAAACAATATTAGAATAATTGGGATTCCAGAAGAAGAAGAAAGAGAGAGAGGGGAAGAAGGTATATTGGAACAAATTATAATAGAGAATTTCACTAATATGGCAAAGGGAACAAACATCAAAATCCAGGAGGCACAGAGAACCCCCCCTTAAAATCAACTAAAATAGTTTCATACCTCATCATCTAATAGTAAAACTTACTAATCTTAGTGACAAAGAGAAAATCCTGAAAGATACTCATGACAAGAAGTCTGTAGCATACAGGTAGAAAAGTTAGACTGGCAGCAGACTTATCCACAGAGACCAGGCAGGCCAGAAAGAACTGGCATGATATATTCAGAGCACTAAAGGAGAAAAATACGCAGCCAAGAATACTATATCCAGCTAAGCTACCGTTGAAAATAGAAGGAGAGATAAAAAAACTTCCAGGGCAAAGAAAACTTAAAAGAATTTGCAAACACCAAACCAGCCCTACAGGAAATATAGAAAGGGCTCCTCTAAGCAAAGAGAGAGCCTAAAAGAAACAGACCAGAAAAGAACAGAGACAATATGCAGTAAAAGTCACCTTACAGGCAATACAATGGCACAAAATTCATATCTTTCAATAGTTACCCTGAATGTAAATGGGCTAAATGCCCCAATCAAAAGACAAAGGGTATCAGAATGGATAAAAAAACAAGACCCATTGATATGCTGTCTGCAAAAACTCATTTTAGACCCAAAGACACCTCCAGATTTAAAGTGATGGGGTGGCAAATAATTTACCATGCTAATGGACATCAAAAGAAAGCTGGGGTGGCAATCCTTATATCAGATAAATTAGATTTTAAGCCAACGACTATAATGAGATGAGGAAGGACACTATATCATAATTAAAGGGTCTGTCCAACAAGAAGATCTAACAGTTTTAAATATCTATACCCCTAACATGGGAGCTGCCAAATATATAAACCAATTAATAACAAAATCAAAGAAACCCATTGACAATAATACAATAATAGTAGGTGACTTTAACACCCCCCTCACTGAAATGGGCAGATCATCCAAGCAAAAGATCAACAGGGAAATAAAGGCCTTAAATGACACACTGTACCAAATGGACATCACAGATATATTCAGAACATTCTATCCCAAAGCAACAGTATACACATTCTTCTCTAGTGCACATGGAACATTCTCCAAAAGAGATCACATTCTGGGTCACAAATCAGGTCTCAATTGGTACCAAAAGATTGGGATAATTCCCTGCATATTTTCAGACCTGCAATGCTCTGTAGTAGAACTCAATCATAAGAGGAAAGTTGGAAAGAACTCAAATACATGGAGGCTAAAGAGCATCCTACTGAAGAATGAATGGGTCAACCAGGAAATTAAAGAAGAATTTAAAAAAAAATTAATGGAAACAAATGATAATGAAAACATAGCTGTTCAGAATCTTTGGAAAACAGCAAAGGTGGTCCTCAGAGGAAGCTATATAGCCATACAAACATTTTTCAAGAAACAAGAAAAGTCTAATTACACAACCTAACCCTACACCTAAAGGAGCTGGAGAAAGAACAACAAAGAAAGCCTAAACCCAGCAGGAGAAGAGAAATCATAAAGATTAGAGCAGAAATCAATGAAATAGAAACCAAAAGAACAGTAGAACAAATCAACGAAACTAGGAGCTGGTTCTTTGAAAGAATTAATAAGATTGATAAAACCCTGGCCAGACTTTTCAAAAAGAAAAGAGAAAGGACCCAAATAAATAAAATCATGAATGACAGAGGAGAGATCATAACCAACATGAAAGAAATGTGAACAATTATAAGAACATATTATGAGCAACTATATGCCAGCAAATTTGACAATCTGGAAGAAATGGATGCATTCCTAGAGACATATAAACCACCAAAAATGAACCAAGAAGAAACAGAAAACCTGAACAGACCCATAACCAGTAAGGAGATTGAAGCAGTCATCAAAAATCTCCCAACAAACAAGAGCCCAGGGCCAGATGGCTTCCCAGGGGAATTCTACCAAACATTTAAAGAAGAATTAATACTTATTCTCCTGAAACTGTTCCAAAAAAATAGAAATGGAAGGAAAACTGCCAAACTCATTTTATGAGGCCAGCATTACCTTGATCCCAAAACCAGATAAAGACCACATTAAAAAAGAGAATTACAGACCAATATCCTTGATGAACACAGATGCAAAAATTCTCACCAAAATGCTAGCCAATAAGATCCAACAGTACACTAAAAGGATTATTCACAATGACCAACTGGGATTTATTCATTGGCTGCAAGCTTGATTCAACATATGCAAATGAATCAATGTGATACATTAATAAAAGAAAGAACAAGAACCATATGATACTTCCAATAGAGGCTGAAAAAGCATTTGACAATTTGACAGCATCCTTTCTTGATCAAACCTCTTCAAACTGTTGGGATAGAGGGTACATTCCTCAATATCATCAAAGCCATCTATGAAAAACCCACAGTGATTATCATTCTCAATGGGGAAAAACTGCTAAGATCAGGAACACGGCAGGGATGTCCACTATCACCACTGCTATTCAACATATTACTAGAAGTCCTAGCCTCAGCAATCACACAACAAAAAGAAATTAAAGGCATCCGAATCAGCAAAGAAGAAGTCAAACTATCACTCTTTGCAGATGATATGATACTTTATGTGGAAAACCCAAAAGACTCCACTCCAAAACTGCTAGAACTGGTACAGGAATTCAGTAAAGTGTCAGGATATAAAATCAATGCACAGAAATCAGTTGCATTTCTAGACACCAACAACAAGACAAAAGAAAGAGAAATTAAGGAGTCTATCCCATTTACAATTATACCCAAAACAATAAGATACCTAGGAATAAACCTAACCAAAGAGGCAAAGAATCTGTACTCTGAAAACTATAAATTATTCATGAAAGAAATTGAGGAAGACACAAAGAAATGGAAAAATGTTCCATGTTCATGGACTGGAAGAACAAATATTGTGAAAATGTCTATGCTACCTAAAGCAATCTACACATTTAATGCAACCCCTATCAAAATGCCATCAATTTTTTCAAAGAAATGGAAAAAAGAATCCTAAAATTTATATGGAACCAGAAAAGAACCCCCCCCAATCGCCAGAGAAATGTTGAAAAAGAAAAACAAAGTTGGTGGCATCACAATTCCGTACTTCAAGCTCTATTACAAAGCTGTCATCATCAAGACAGCATGGTACTGGCACAAAAACAGACACATAGATCAATGGAACAGAACAGAGAACCCAGAAATAGACCCTCAACTCTATGGTCAACTAATCTTTAACAAAGCAGGATAGAATCTCTAATAGAAAAAAGACAGTCTCTTCAAAAAATGGTGTTGGGAAAATTGGATAGCCACATGCAAAAAAATGAAACTGTACCATTTCCTTACAGCACACACAAAAATAGACTCAAAATGGATGAAAGACCTGAATGTGAGACAGAAATCCATCAAAACCCTTAAGGAGAACACAGACAGTAACCTCTTCAACGTCAGCTGCAGCAACTTCTTCCTAGGAACATTGTCAAAGGCAATGGAAGCAAGGGTAAAAATGAACTATTGGGACTTCACCAAGATCAAAAGCTTTTGTGCAGCAAAGGAAACAGTCACTAGAATAGGAGAATGTATTCGCAAATGATATATCAGATAAAGGACTAGTATCCAAAATCTATAAAGAACTTATCAAACTGAACACGCAAAGAACAAAGAATCCAATCAAATAATAGGCAGAGGACATGAACAGACAGTTCTATGAAGAAGACATTCAGATGGCCAACAGACACATGAAAAAATGCTAAACGTCACTCAGCATCAGGAAAATACAAATCAAAACCACAATGAGATACCACCTCACACTCGTCAGAATGGCTAAAATTAACAAGTCACGAAACAACAGATGTTGGAGAGGATTCAGAGAAAGGGTTCCCCTCCTACACTGTTGGTGGGACTTCAAGCTTGTACAGCCACTCCGGAAAACAGCATGGAGGTCCCTGAAAAAGTTGAAAATAGAGCTACCGTATGACCCAGCAATCACACTACTGGACATTCACCCTAAAGATACAAATGTAGTGATCTGAAGGGGCATGTGCACCTGAATGTTTATAGCAGCAATGTCCACAATAGCCATATTACGGAAAGAACCTAGATGTCCATCAACAGATGAATGGATAAAGAAGAAGTGGTATATATATACAATGGAATACTATGTAGCCATCAAAAGAAATGAAATCTTGCCATTTGCAATGACATGGATAGAACTAGAGGGCATTATGCTGATCAAAATAAGTCAATCAGAGAAAGACATATGATCTCCCTGATATGAGGAATTTGAGAGGCACGGTGGGATGTTTGGGGGTAGGGAAGGAAAAAATGAGACAAAATGGGATTGGGAGGGAGACAAAGCATAAGATACTCTTAGTCTCACAAAACAAACTGAGAGTTGCTGGGGGAAAGGGGGGCTACGGTGAGGGTGGTTGGGTTATGGACACTGGGGTAGGTATGTGAAATGGTGAGTGCTGTGAAGTGTGTAAGCCTGACGATTCACAGACCTGTACCCTGGGGCAAATAATACATTATATGTTAATAAAAATAATTAATAAATACATTTTTAAAAATGAAAAATAAAAATAAATAAATTGGAAAAAAAAGAAAAACTTCAATATAGATTGCTATTAGACCAAAGTAATTTGGGTTGATTTTGTTTTGTTATAATAATAACATTTTGATATGTAAGAAAATGTTATTTTTTAAATATTATTTATGTATTTATTTATTTGAGAGAGAGAGAATGAGTGAAAGAGAGCATTAGAGGGGGAAGGGACAAAGAGAGAGGGAGAAGCAGACTCCCTGCTGAGCAGGGAGCAGGTTGTGAAACTTGATCCCAGCACCCTGAAATCATGACCTGAGCTGAACACAGCCGTTTAACCTACTGAGCCACCCGGGTGCCCAAGATAATGTTATTTTTGTGATATACATTGAAAGATCTTGGAGTTAAATGACAGTGTATCTGATATTTGTTATAAAATACTCCAAGAAAAAACCTCAGCGTATTAGATGAAATAAGAATGCAAAAATATTGATGGTTATTGGAGTTGGGTAATTGGTAGATGGAACTGGTTTATATACTTCTCTTCTGGGGTATGTTTAGAAATTTCTGTACTAAACAGTTTAAATAAAATGAAATATAAAATCTGTCTGATATGATTTACAAACAAACCACAACTGAGACATATGTGAAATGAATCTACAACATTTTGCTAATGAAGCCATTAATCTTTATACCCAGTCCTTAAAACATATACACACATGCAAATCCAGGGCTGTGTGTGCTTTCTGAAAGATATTTATCACTTCCAATTTTACCAGTTCACACAAGTTGAGGAGAATAAACCACATCTGTCTTATAGCAAGCAACCTGAAACTTGACATTTGTGATAAAGAATAGGCAAGAAGTCAGAAATTATATGCCCTAAAAGGCTTCTCCCCTACCCTACAATAAGCTCAATTCATCAACCATAAAAGAGGAAATTACTCAATGACTTAAAATACACCAGTGAAAACCAGAGCATTCATGCATATACAGAATATGTGCAACCCCAGGAATGTCCTTGTAAACCAAGTTTTCCTTTTCACTGGAATCAAAGCATATCTGAGTAATCAATTGATAAGATCCTTTTATTTTTATTTTTTTAAGTAGAGCTTTATTTTTCTTTCCACTAAACAGAATCTTATGACACAGAAGAATATGAAACATCTCAGACTATGGATTCAGAAATTATGAATTTAATATACTTCCTTGCTCTTATTAGCTGGGTAAAGCTTAAATGCTTAATCTATAGAATGGGGTATAATAACTACTTCATTGTTTTTTGGCATTTTCTGATTTTCCTTTGGAAACCTCCCCTTCTGCGCTTTTTATTGATGGATTCTCTTATGCCATTCCAGGGGTACACAACTCCAGGCCTGATGAGTCAGTCTTCCGTTTTTGGCTCTAGCAGCATTTCCCAAGTTCTGCAATTTTGAATTTGCATCTGGATCACTTTATTGTGGGGGGGATCGACCAGTCCACTGTAGGGTGTTTAGCAGCATCCCTGTCCTCTCCCCACCAAATGCCATTTGCGTGCCCAAGATCTAACAACCAAAATCATCCTGAGGCATTGCCAAATGTGCAAAACTGAAATTCATGGGACACGAGCAACTGGCTCAGGGATAGGATATATACCTCAAGTTGGTCTGGTTGGAGTAAATTATCAGAATTACTGGGTAAGGGGGTGCCTGGATGGCTCAGTGGGTTGAACCTCTGCTTTTGGCTCAGGTCATGATCTCAGGGTCCTGGGATTGAGCCCTACATTGGGCACTCTGCTCAGCGGGGAGCCTGCTTTCCCCTCTCTCTCTGCCTGCCTCTCTGTCTACTTGTGCTCTCTCTCTCCGTGTGTCCAATAAATAAAATCTGCACTCTTTTCAGTGGGTTTGCTCAGTGAGGGCGTTGTAGGTTTGGAACTATGGTGGACTTATGACTACAATGTGGCAAGGCCTTTCCTGAACCTAAAAAAGGTAGAGCCAAGAGATAGAAAGGAAAAAAAAAAAAAATTGGCCTGGGCAATTTTGTTTAAAAGTTGTATCCAGCCATTTCTGAAGCAAGTTATCACTGGACTTTTAATATACCAAGCAACAGTGTGCTCTCCTTACTTCCTGAGTCAGTCTGAACAGGTTTGAAGTGCTTGCAAAGTAGAGGCTAGCTATACTGTAACAGCAGGGCTGGAGTAGGAATTCAGATCCATTCCATAATTCCATGAGGCAGGCTGAGATGAACATTTCTTCATATCTTTGTGATATAGATTCCTATGAAAACCTGAAATAGGTTTTGAGGCTTTTTTCCCCCCTAAAACATGCAGGTAAAAGTGTAATTTTTTACCTCATTTCAGTGGACTCAAGAACAGCTCCCCAAAGTCCTAAAGATTTTATTTTTTTTTATTTTTTATTTTTTTTAAAGATTTTGTTTATTTATTTGACAGTCAGAAATCACAAGTAGGCAGAGAGGCAGGCAGAGAGAGAAGGGGAAGCAGGCTCCCCACTGAGCAGACAGCCCAATGCGGGGCCCGATCCCAGGACCCTGGGATCATGACCTGAGCCGAAGGCAGAGGCTTTAACCCACTGAGCCACCCAGGCGCCCCAGTCCTGAAGATTTTAAATTTCAGATGTGAATTAGAGAGCTTTATGTTCTAAAATGGGTTCTGATGTTAGCACATGGCCTGAAAGATTCAGACAAATTTAATTACGTCTCTAATATTTCTTTCTTAAAGACACAGAGCAAGAGCCCAGTGATACTTTTGGCAGTCTCCAGAGTCCCCATTCTCGGTGTCAAAGCCAGAAGATGATCAGAATGAAAGAGATCATTTGTTTCCATTGTATTAAAAAGATAGAGATAGTCTTGTGCCTGGCAAAGATATTTACTCCTTGCCACATTGAAACAGCTTCAGCAATCAGAAGGAGCCTCCTTGTGCATTCTCGGGACCGCTGGCAGAGATCACGCTGCACCACCCTGCCACCCTGTGCAGTTGGGGAAAAAGACTTTCGAGTAAATACGGCTGCCTGAGAACATCACCTGGTGTGCCCTATTTCAGTGCACCTTGAGCAATGATGAGCCTAGGGAGTTTCTTTTTCTCAGTTAAGAATTAGAGCATCAAATAGGAGGCTTCCTCAGTGTCCCACTTTGAGATGAGCTTGGGGATTTACCAAAACCGTGTGAAGTAACCTTCTGTTTCATCTTCAAAAAAGGTCCTAGTCCTCATGGCCTGCCAGCTCCAGCAGATACTCTCACCCTTTGGTTTTTGTGAACACAATTGCTGGTGGTTTCAGGCACAGGTGGCATGGGCTTCTCAATCCTTTATTGGCACTACAGATATATCCAATACATGGCTTAGGTGGCTCCTTTGTGACATAGGGTTAGAATACGTTGTTTAATAACCAGCTCACTTGTAAAATCCTTTTTTTTTTAAAGATCTTATTTTTTATTTGACAGAGAGAGAGATCAGAATTAGGCAGCGAGGCAGGCAGAGAGAGGGGGAAACAGGCTCCCCACTGAGCAGAGAGCCTGATGCGGGGCTGGATCCCAGGACCCTGGGATCATGACCTGAGTGGAAGGCAGAGGCTTTAACCCACTGAGCCACCCAGGCGCCCCACACTTGTAATATCCTATGTTACTTCCAAGTCTCTATTATCCTATCTACAATGGGAGCTGGCTGGATTAGATAACCTCTGCACATCTTCAGTAGCACCGTGCCCAGGGCAGAGTAACAATGCGGCTGTGGAATTCTAACATGGACATGCCGACAACTTGATAATTTCCTATGCATCATCTCATTTGACCTTAACTGCAGCCCTATATGGTAGGTGATATTGTTATCCCCATTTTAGGGGAAACTGAGACAGAGTGAGGTGAAATGACTTTCTTCTGGCTACGTTACTATGTGATAGCATCAAGCTGGGCCCTCAGACTACTTTCTCTCTTCACAACATCACCTGTGTGACTCTAGAGCCTATGCTTTTCTGCAACCACATGTGCTTAAGTTTTGGCTTGAAAATCAGTCTGCCTTTATGTAGCATCTTTAACTAAGTCCTCCAAAGGAATGTTCTCTGTGAGGTGTACCTGTAACCCTACCACCAGGCACCTGGTGGACCAAAGACCTCCAGCAGCCAGTGAGATTATCTTGATTACTGGCTTTCAAAATATGGCTTGACTCTCAAATACCATGGGAAAATCAGAATCCTTATCACTATCTCCAGCTTCTTGTGAGAATCATGCTGTCTTGCTTATCTCTTATTCACAATCTCTACTTCCATTGATCTTTTGCTTTTATGTATCCCTATCTCTAGCTATTTTCTTTTCTATAATCATTATTAAACAAATGCAGAACATAGCCGTGTTCCTATTTTCTCCATGAGTCACCTCTCTATATATTAGACTTAATTTTTTTAAGATTCAGGAGAAACGTAGTCTTGTAACATCTAATTAGTTCTTTGGTCCTTTAGTTTTAAGGAGCAATGATTTGGCAGGAAATGATATTGTTTTCAAAGCAATTACATTCTGTAAGATCGACATTGGTAACCTGACATATAAATATCTTGTTCTTTACTGCTATTGCACTAAAACATCAAAATCACAAAATAATGACAAATCTAGGTAAATCCACATCTGTCCAATGGAAAGGAAAAGTTATTCTAATTACCTAAATTATGTCTACTCTCTTTAATATTCTAACAGCTGTGGTGACAGTAATTGGATTTAGAAATGGAGTTAAATAAAATACACAAAGCTTACTGATTTTCTCTGAGGCAATGATGAATTTGCAAGTAAAAATGCTTTCTAGAAATTCCATTGGCTGAAATCCAAGACAACAATCTATATGTAGAATTTATTACTTATTTCTTGAACTTCCTAACCTGCTAAAAATATGATAGCCCCCTGATCTGTTGCTGTGTCAGATTTGGAGCTCATCAGGCAATCTATACTATTCTCATTTATTTATATAAATTAAAGAGCTAAATGTAAGCTTTTGGAGGAGGGAGTGTAGAGGGCGATATTTTGGTCAAGGGATCTCGGAATACCATAATTCTACCCGTAAGTATAGCCTGCCACCCTCTCTTTAAGGTTCCCAGCACAACTACAAATGGTGGGGCACCTGGGTGGCTCAGTGGGTTAAAGCCTCTGCCTTCTGCTTAGGCCATGATCTCAGGGTCCTGGGATTGAGTACCTCATCGTGCTGCTTGGTGAGGAGCCTGCTTCCCCATCTCTCTCTGCCTGCCTCTCTGCTCATTTGTGATCTCTGTCAAATAAATAAGTAAGTAAGTAAATAAATAAATACAAATGGCAAAAATGAATACAAGTGTTCTTTGTGATTGTGCTGATGCTCTAGAAATGGAACTTTCTGGTAAGCCTGATGAGCACCTGGATTACACTGAAAGCACAAGGTACATGGCTTAAGGCCCAAGGTGATACCACACCTTCCTGGGGAATGAGGCCCAGCAGGTGTTCCAGAATCTGACCAAATTATCTTCTCTTTTTGGTTTAGAAAAGAAAATTGTGAGGAAGGATTCATTTGGGTCAGAAGGAGAGGAAGATGTTTCTTCCCAGCTCCTCCTCCCATACTATTGCCTCCATGCCACAGTCCTTCACAAGTAAGGAATATGGAACACGTGTGTGACCAAGATAAATGCATCTTAATTTATTCTCATCATCTTGTTTTTCATCCACTTCTCCTACTAGTGAAAAAGGAATGAGGTTGATAAGAACACAGCTATTATAAAATATCTTAAGCAATACGACAGAAATTTTGAAATATCTTACATAATAGGTAAGCATTAAGGAATAATTTCTCATGGTATATTTTAATACTTACTGTGCTCTGGGAAACGGTGAAAAAGCCAGTCTCTGGGAGGCAATGTTATTTTGAGGTTCTGTTCCCAATATTGTATGTGATTAATAAGCACAGAGAAATTCAATTTAAACAAAGTGCTTTGTGCATTAAAAATGAGGCCTACACATATACCATGGAAATGAGTTTTAAATGAGACAGTTACCACCAACTAAGTTTGTAAATGAATTATTACCATCAATTTGAAGCTTTTTAAAAGCTTTTATTGTTAGGTTTTTTGGCTTTAAAAGGTGAATTAGGGATGTAAAAATATGGTCATGCAACATAGCCATGACCAAAAGATGCTATTGAATCTTATTTCTACTTTATGCATGCATTCATGGAAATAAAAATTCATTACCACACTGGCCTAGGGCAGAGCAGGGAAGTGGGAGAAATTAAATTTGGGGAGCTCTCAGTCTCTTCTTCCTGAACTTTTTGCCCTTTTTCTGGCATTGAACTCTAGCCTTTCTTCTTGCTAATCACAATCTGCTCTTGGGAAAATATCTGAAATAAGCCATTTTCAGGTAGTGTAAATTTTGGTCCCTGTATTTCCTGTCCAAGGGAAATTTTTATGTCTTTGGACATTTTTGCTTCATAGTTGTTAATAACATCAAGCACCAAATAACAAGTGGAAGAGATTTTCTTAGATAGAAGAATCTTCTCACTACCCAAGCTACTTAAATTAAAGTTAGGGGTACTTTACTTCACCTAGTTCTAGTCCTTTTGGAATAACTGAAGAATTGTCATATTGCAACTCAAAACCTCACATTACCTCAGAATGACAAGATATTATCTTTCCATCTTTTATCCTTATTTGAGAAATAGTAAGTGGAGCGAACACTAACACAACAGATTTTTCACAGGTCTTGTAAACACAGCATTTACTCCTGAATCCCTCTGACAAATTATTTGATTCAGAGTCTAGGGGGATTGAGTGGCAGAGGGGACTAACTGGGATACTGGAATGTATCTGTGAGTCCAACCATGACTCATTTTCTGGATCTTGGTGAGATGGATTTCCACAGAAAGTCTTTTAGACCAAAATTCTAGATAGGATAAATGGGTTCTGTCCTCTTATCTTGATAATGATTTTCATCATCCTCAATTATCATGAAGATACCCAGAAACAGAAATTGATTTCCCTTTTCTTTTGCCAAATTACAGCACACATTTACGTTCCTAGGTTCCATAGTACTAGATGACAAATAATTGTTTGTATTTAGTCAATGAAGCCCAAATAATTTGTGTTTTTTGGATGCAGTTGTTAAGCATGATCTTAATCAATGAAATCACAAAATCAGTAAATAAGTTGTAAATAAGCAAGCTGTCATTGCTATTGCCCCATTTTGTGACCCATTAGGCATATCCTATTTTCTACAATTCTGAGTTCCTAGAGAGGGAAAAACTGCACCTTCCGGATGGAATCAGCGTGGAGCTTGAAGCTTGGGGACTATTTTGCAAATTTTTCAGGTAATTAGTTTCCAACATAGTGTCCCTATTATGACAATCCCTGAGGCAATATATGGAAGTCATTATATTGTCTGACAGCTGAAAAGTGGTTCAGAGTAGGCTTTGGGGCAAGGCATGCCTCCATTCAAATCCTGCTTTCTCCAGTTCCTAGCTACATGTAAGGGTTAGGGTAACACTAGCTGCTGTAAACAAACAAACAAACAAACAAACAAAAAACCCCAAAACAAACAAACCCCTAAATTTTAGTGGTTTAATACAAAAGACATCAGAGGCATCTGGGTAGCTCTGTCAGTTAAGCGTCTGACTTTGGCTCAGATCATGATCTTAGGTCCTGGGATAGAGCCCTGTGTCGAGTACCACACTCAGCAAGGAGCTGCTTCTTCCTGTACCTTTGCCCCTGCCTCCGGCTTGTGGGTTCTCTCTCTTTCTCTAATAAATACAAATGAAAATCTTCTCAAAAATAGAAAAGATGTCAATTGTTCTCACATGTAAAGACAAAAACAGGTACTCCTGATTTGTTAATGGCTGTCCTCCAAGCAATGATTTAAGTTACCAGGCTCATCCATCTTATAATTTTGTGATTCTCTAAGATGGGTTCCAAAATTTACAGTAAAAGGGGAAATAAGCATGGAAAACTGAATAGGGGTTATTACTATGAGTTAAGTCTGGAAGTGGCACTCTTCACTTCTCTCAGACTATATTGGCTAGAACTCAGTAACATGACTACAATCAACTGAAAAGAAAAGCTGAGGAATCTGCTCTGAGTTTGTTTCCAGAAAGAAGAAAAAAAACAGATTGGGTTATGAGGTAGGCAGGCTCTTTCATTCTGAATGACCTACACAATACTTGATCCTTCTCTGCATGATTTTCCTCATCTAGAAATAGAGATGCCCAACTCCTCTCAATTGTTGTAAGAAGTTTATTATAATGAATGCTTCAAATAGCAATAATGGTTATTACAATTAATAACAAAATATTATTGAACATTTCTCCTCTGTGTTAAGAGAGATTTTATTAATCTTCTTTTTTCTTTTTGGTTATTCACAATTTAAAATGTATTATTTGAATGAATGGCTCCTTCATCCCACTTTAGGTGGATTCAAGAAAAGAAATCTGAAAATGGTAGAGTGGCAAAGGACATACTATTTATGAAAGTTAAAATCAAATGCAACAGAAGAAAGAAGAGTTTTAAGATTGACCAAAGTAGTATATATTCTTTCTATGATTCTAAGAATGAAGAAGACTTGAATAATTTTGTTGGAATTTTCTGTCACCTGCTTGTAATAGGCATTGTGAAGATGCTATCCAGAGAAAATAAAGCTTTTGTCAGAAAATCTTCCTTCACTTCTAACTTGTTTTGAAACCTTTAGGTAAGATAAAAATTTGGTGTCCCTAACTGCTGATCTCAGAGAAACTAAAATGCTAGACTTTTTTTTTTTTTTTCTCTTCAAAATTACAGTTGGGTCAAGTTTCCTTAATCAAGCTCCTATATTATTTTTACATACATAAACCCTTGGCATAATTTTGAATGTCAAAAAACAACCTCAAAATAACACACTTAGTTCAAACTAAAATAATTACCAGGGAAACTCATTTACAAATCACGAAGGAATTTAACCATAAGGTTTTCTCTACTAGGGAAGAATTCTACACCCTGATGTTAATGAAACCAGTTAAGCTTTCTTTGGGCTTATATCAGGGAGTGTCAATTCTTGGCTTGTTTTTATGGATGATTTGCGCTGGCCCTTGGGACAGAATCTTCCAGTTAGATTGAAATTTTTATGAGCTAGCAATACTTTACCTATGCTTTAAAGTGAGTATGACACAGCCAGGG
This sequence comes from Lontra canadensis, assembly GCF_010015895.1. Taxonomy (NCBI): domain Eukaryota; kingdom Metazoa; phylum Chordata; class Mammalia; order Carnivora; family Mustelidae; genus Lontra; species Lontra canadensis. Next base: position 25,687,770 of record NW_022630999.1, read on the forward strand.
AAGATATGTTTACCCCAATGGATCAAGGATGGAAAACACTGGAAGTAAGACCATGTTGGCACACATGAGAGACGAAGTTTTTGATTGGGGTACAGAAGTGCTAAGACAAACTGGTATTGCTAAAGAAGTTTGATAACATGACTCTGGGAAAGATTTGAGGATGGTTTTATAAAAGAGATCTGAAATCTAAATGCTTAGCTTAAATAACCCACAAGAGTGGCTAGGAGGCAGAGACTTAACTATGTAGAACCATGCAGTGAGCTCCCCCTTAAAAATTTTAGTAGGGGAACTGGACCTTAATGATTGGGCTATTATTCATTTCTTTAGCCTTATCTTTCTTCTCTCCCTTCATTGAGCTCTAAACTGCTAGACTATAGTGCTTGGAGCTCCATAGTTCTTTCTTATTTCTGTACTATTGCATTGCTATTCCTCTAAGCACAGACCCATTCCTTCTTTCTTCCCCTGACTCCCTCCTACTCATCCCTCAGACCTTGGGTTAGGTGATGCTCTTTACAGGTGGCTTTCATGGCCCTCGAAGAAATGAATCACATTTTCTTTTTATGTGTTCCTGCTTATCCAATGATTTATTATAGTAACTGTGAGTTGCCTTTATTAGCTTTTGTATTTCTGGAGTTTAGATAATAAGTTAAGTTGTCACTGTGTTTTCCCAGTATCTTGTGAAGTGCTATGTACATGACAGGTCTTAATAATTTTTTTGAATGAATAAATGACAAAAGAATGAAATCTGTCCTACTATTTGCCTTTGAAGGGTATTTCAGTTCCTGTATTTTGGTGAAGTTATGCTATGCATCAGACCCATTGTTTTCACTAAGGTCTAACTTATTCCATGTAAAATTTGAATTCTTTTGCGATATGCCTAAAAGTGACAGATGAATTGGTCTGAAATACCAAGAACTATGCAATGGTTTGGTGGTTATCTGACTTGAGAAAGAGTCATTTTCTCCCCTATCCATTGCTTTGAAGATAACCTTTTTCTTTTTATAAGATATATTTCTCATTTCTCAAAAGTGATCCCTTCTTATCCCAGTAATGCAGAGCATGAATAAATTATGTTTATAAAAATAAGCTGTAATCTAGAAATGAAAATGGCTATATGAATAGAAACCCAGTGTTATTATCTTCAGTCACCTTTGGAAGTTTTGCATCTGAAAAACATCAGTTTTTAAATCAAATTATGCTCCATTTCATATTTCTAACTTATGATTAAAACAGCGTTTGGACCAGCAGGTTTTCCACTAACACCATTCTTGTACACAAGATGCTGTGTTCCATCTAAATAATCCTTTACAGGGACGAAAGGTTAATTACCGGCTGTTCTAATGATTTGTTGTTATTGATTTAAATGCTCCATTTGTTTCAATCACATTTGTACGGTTTTACGCTACAAAAATTCCCGTTAACCCCTCAAGAAAGTACAGTTCCCCTATCAAATAATGTTTTCTAAAAGTCTAAGGCAAAGACAAAGAAAGAGAAAGCAAAAATACTTGGAAAAACCCTTAACAGCAACTTTCCCATGGTTTGTGAATAATTATCACTCCATGTGGGGAAAAAAAAATCAACAAGATTAAGCACATAAATACCATTAGTCTGCATTTTCATTCTCAAACCAGACCACGCATATTTAAATTTCAACTTTACAATGGAGAAGAATGGGAAAATGGAAGTTAAGTAATTGTCCATGCATACAAAGAGAATTAAAGTCAAATGCAGGATGATAATTAAGATTGCTTAAATCTTTTTTTGTATTTTATTCTCATCTAGAATACATATACACACACTGTAAGCATTGAGAGACAAACATTATTATAAATCATATATTTTGCTTATTACAAAAGTAGATCTAAATTTAGGAGAATGATTTTGGGCAACTGCTTCATGAACAAAATTCCTCTTCTTATTTTTTTAAGACTAGAAGATAAAATAAGCTTGGAAAGACTCCATGAAATACTCAATAGTAGATATATTCAAGAAAGAAAAAAAGGTCTGAAGCTTTCAGAGACGCTGAAAATTCATTAGTTTTTAATATCTAGATGTAGAATTTTAGGCTTTGAAATCCATTTCTAACAATTTCTTTAAGATTTTCCTACAGGGTATAATACCCAAAGTATTTAAAAGTACCAGGTGCTGTCTTACTTCTTGGTCTTACATGAATTTTATATGTTGTAATAATTTGTTAAGAATGAAGACTGGTACAAATCTACATGAACAAATTATTTACATATACACTTTCTAATCTATATACTTTTAAAAATTCTGTCCATCAAAAGTTTTTGAATGGCTCAAGTGAACTGTCCACCACTCTCCAGAAATGGTAATTGCTATTGTGCCATTACCAGCCAACTACAAATAGGTAGAACTAACAAAACCTCACAAGAAAATGTCTGCATTACAAGATTAACTACAAAATATAGCAATTACTTTATTTTTTCTTGAATTTAGAGCATGGATAGATAACCTAGTTTTACACTTATTCCAGTGGTGCCCTATTACTCAAAATGTTATAAGAACATTAAGACTGCACTATACAACCAGCTAATAAACCAGTTGAAAGATCCAGGCTTGCCATTTCACAATTAAGTTTTTTACATCCACATGATATCAGGTTTTATTTCTGAGGGTACACGTGTCTTCATGCCTCATTTACTGCAAACCATTGTGTCCTCAATTAACTTTGGAACCTAAAAAAAAAAATCCTTTGTGACTCAGAACTAGTGAGGTTTAAGCAGGGAGAGAGAAATTTTGGGCCTGGAAGATAAGCACTTTTCTCAATAATTTAACCAATCAGTAACTAGTAAGCAATTTGGTTTTTCATAGAATTTGGAGCATTGCTTTCTAATCACCTGCTGATTTCCCCCATGACAATGTAGAGGAACAAACACCAAGTCAGGGAGTCTGCAATTTGATCATCTTGCCTAGAGAAGGATAGGAAAAAAACCAAAATTCCCATATTGGTCCAGCTGAACCCAACTTCAGCCAATTTCCCCTTCACTCACATCCTTTTAGGTCTTGTTTTGTTATTTATTTGTAAGTCACTTTTCGATGTCTTGAGACTCACTAAAAAATACTTGCTTTGGTCAAGTATTTCTGGTATCAAGTAAGGGAAATCTACTCAAATTATACCAAGTCAAGAGCAACTTATAAAGAAGCAAGAATATATCCCAAGAAACATGGGCAGTCCAGAGTCCAGTCTTACAAGGGTGGAAACAAAAAAACATACCAGGCTCCAAGGCAGCTAACACACATCCTCACCTGTGTATCTCGGGAGCCATATCATCTTTCATCCCTACTGTTCTCATTTGTCTCTTTCAATTCTTCCTCTTGGTAGACTGGCTTTCTCTCCTTCTGTTGCTTAATGATGCATAATGGCCATCCAATCATCCCTACCATCCCTGAGCTTATATCTCCTTATATCTCCTCAAGTCAAGCAAGAAAAGATGAACAGCATCTGGAAATGCTAATTTCAGACTTCTAGGAGAGGAATCGGAATTAAACAATGTGAATCAAACATATACTTGATCCAATCATTTCTATCTAGGAGAGGGAATTTATAGAACACAAATAGGATGTCAACACCACTTTCCAGCTCTCCCTGCTCTGCATGGGTAGGGGTCATATGTGTATGGTATGTGGTGTATGTGTATGGTATCTATCATCCTGTTCCCCATGTTAAAAAGATAATTTCTCATCTGCATTCTTCCCTAAAAAGATTTTCCTATTTTTATTACCTCAGGGAGAATGTGAAAAGGACAACTTCTGCCAAGCAATGCCAAAGCTATTCACATTTTCAAAAGTAAATGGAGACACCATAGCTAATCTCTGGAAGGCATCCTGCACAGCTAGATGATGCTCAACAAAGAAATCAATTTGGTTAAAATATAACCATCCAGGATAGTATCTTATAGACATGATGAGAAGCTTCTCTACTGCCTTTGCTTTTTAGACAGTTGTGGCCCCTTAGAAAACATCACGGACACATTCCAGCCAATCAGCTTTCTTCTGACATAAACACCCCACACTCAAACACACAGATTCATTTTTAAGGTAGAATTTAGGTTATTTTTAAAAACAACTGGAATGCTAGCTAATAACCTCTGGATAGCACTGTACTCTATCATTCAATCATTTCTAAATGAATAATTTTTGAGGCTCTGCTAGATACACAGAGTATGGCCCTTACCCTTAGAGAGATCACGATTGACTAGAAGGGAAGGTTAGACAAACAGGAAGATGTTAAGATACAGGAAATAAGTTTTGTGATGGAAGAAAGATGACTTTGGAAGAATGACTTTTGTGATTGGATCTGAAGGATGTTTGGGAGGTTGAAGTAGAGAGGTAAGAGAAAATGAGGCAAGCTGGTGCAGCCAATTTGGAGAACAGTGTGGAGATTCCTTAAGAAATTACAAATAGAGCTTCCCTATGACCCTGCAATTGCACTACTGTGTATTTACCCCAAAGATACAGATGTAGTGAAAAGAAGGGCCATCTGTACCCCAATGTTCATAGCAGCAATGGCTATGGTTGCCAAACTGTGGAAAGAACCAAAATGCCCTTCAATGGACGAATGGATAAGGAAGATGTGGTCCATATACACTATGGAGTATTATGCCTCCATCAGAAAGGATGCATACCCAACCTCTGTAGCAACATGGATAGGACTGGAAGAGATTATGCTGAGTGAAACAAGTCAAGCAGAGAGAGTCAATTATCATATGGTTTCACTTATTTGTGGAGCATAAGAAATAACATAAGAAATAATATGGGGAGATGGAGAGGAGAAGGGAGTTGAGGGAAATTGGAGGGGGAGATGAACCATGAGAGACTACAGACTCTGAAAAACAACCTGAGGGTTTTGAAGGGGTGGGGGGTGGCAGCTTGGGGGAGCCTGGTGGTGGGTATTATGGAGCACTGGGTGTGGTGCATAAACAATGAATTCTGTTACACTGAAAAGAAATTAAATTTAAAAAAATGAGAAAAACAAAAACACAAAAAAACCCTAATACATTATAAATGAAGTTTAAAAAAAAGAGAGAGAGAGAAAATGAGGTATAACTGGTTAATTGTGGGTATATATTTATTAAACAAATGGTTATGTGCCAGACTTTGAGATACATGCTAGGAATACAGGGTTGACTAATTCACATAGTCTCTGAATTTTCAATCGAATGGGGGACACACAAGAGTAATCAACATATCAGCTATGTAGTGATGACTGCCAAGAAGAAAGAGTATAAGGGAAATTCGTCTTTTGTGATGGGTGAATAATATTCCATTGTATATAATTATTACATCTTTATCCATTCATCTATTGAAGGGCATCTTGGCTCCTTCCTCAATTTAGCTATTGTGGGCATTGCTGCTATGAACACTGGGTGTTATAGGCAACTAATGAATCATTGAACACTACATCAAAAACTAATGATGTACTATATGCTGGCTAACTGAACATAATAAAAAAAGAAATTAAAAAAAGAAAAGAAAAAGTATAAGGGAAATAAACCCCCTTTCAAAGGTGGGGATGGCTCATCTTACTTCTGCTCATTTAGCTAAAGGAGGACTAGACCTAAGAGGCAAAGTGGAAGGAAGGAGAGGCCCTTGAGATCAGTGTGAGTGGAAAAGGGAGCTCCAGGAGTCATGGTACAAGACAAGGTGGAAAGTTGGACATAACCCAACTACACAGGACCCAGAAAGTAAGGTGAAAGATTTTGACTCAACCCTTAGTGCAGCAAGAGTACACTGAGGATGAAGCAAAGTAGCATATTATTGTATTTGATTTTTGGAGAGCATTTCAGTAGTTCATGAATGAGGAAGTATGGATTTAGGAACCTAAAAACTTCTGTCTGATAGAAACTCAGGAATGGTGTGGATGGAGAGTCTGGAGAGGTAAACAGGAGGAGAATATAGAGTATATTGTAATCATATGGGAAAATATATCATCTGTGATTGATAACAATACACTGCTGGGGCTGCCATAACAAAATAGCACTGACTATACCATTTAAAACAAGAGAAATTAATTTCCTAATTGTTCTAGAGGCTAGAAATTCCAAGATCTAGGTTTAGCAGGACTTAATTTCCCATGAGGGATCTCTTCCTGGTTTACAGATGGCCACCATCTCCCCATATGCTCATGTGACCTTGCCTCAATGTATGTAGACAGGATGGTAAGAGAGAAAGAACAAACACTCGGATGTCTCTTCATATGAGCATACAAGATAATGTGCTTCCCCTTATGACGTCATTTAGCTTTAATATTTTTTTAAAGGCCCTAGCAGTCACCTTGGGGATTAAGACCAACAAATGAATGGGAGGCAGGACACAGTTCTGTGGGTCCACAGCATCCAGGAAATTCATTTCTTCTATATTTCCCAGGTACTTTTTGTTCATGAGAATAGCCATTTGACTACATGTAATACCCTCTTTTCACCAAACCAATGCATCCAAGAAAAGATGGCCTTATAAAATAGCTATAGCCTGAAAGAATACCTTTGATTAAAAATCTCATGAAATAGTTCACCTTAAGTGATTTGCCTCGATTCTACGGGGGAAAAAAATGGAAAGAATTTGTAAAGCAACTTTTCATTCCTTTCTTTTAATGCCAAATCTTGCCATTGTAATTATTATTCATTTCATAAGATAAACATTTCCAGAAACTAATATCCCATTTACACTTGCATTAATTATTCTGATTACATGCTATCTTGGAAACATTCCACCAAAATGTTTAAGCCTTTCCTCCCCTTTATTTTAGCCTGTCAGGAGTCCAGAGACACTACCAAATGAATAGCACTTCTCAACTAAAATGAATTATTTAAGCATTATATTCTCAATGATTTACCATGGCAGAGAGCTGAGCTCAATACAAGAATTTCCCAAAAATTGTGTGTTCCACATTTTTGAACATGTTTAAGCAGAGCCTGGAAGATTACTTGGGGGCATGAAGGTGAAGTAGCTGTACCAGAATAAATGACCTTAAAAACATCCCTCCCAACCATTCACCTCCATTATTTATTGTCAGGCCACTATACCCAAATTTCTATCTTTATTTTAGTTGTTAGGCCTCATAAACCTCAAGAAACTGAACCTTGCTTTTCTAATTATAGTTATTTGTCTCCACTTGCACAGTCTTATATGGCGATTGTGCTTATCTTGTTTATCCCGTTTATCCAAAGTGGATTTTATTCACTGAGAATGAGATGACATTTCTTTTGAGTTGTTATAATGTGTGCTTTGCCAAGGCAGATGTCAGACGGTGTTAAGCTCTATTGTCCAAAAACTATGCTTCCAGATGGGACCTTAATATCTTTGTTTTACAGAGGAGGAAACTGGGAATTTTGTTTTGAAGATAGGCAGTAACAGATATCAATATTTTCAGCTTTCTCTATCTTCTCATAGCCGTACCCCAGCCTAGTATGGAGAAAGTGAAGAGATTTTAGAAATAGGCAGAAACAGGTTTAAATCTAAGCTCTGACATTTACCACTTAGCCTTGGGTAAGTTATTTGACCTCTTTGAGTCTCTACTTCTTCATCCTTGAAATATAGATGTTGTACTCAACTTATTGTAAGTATTAGAAACAACTTGTGAGCAAGGCTTAGCATATGGTAGGCACTTCAAATGCGAGCCCTTCTTAATGTCAGTATCAATCTCTCACCGTGGAAATAGCAGCCTCTGTGTTTCCATTTCTTCTCTGCTCCTTTCTCTCTCAGCTTGCCTGTGGTCATCGGTTTTATCTTTGTCTCTGCTTGTCATCTCATTCCAAGTCTGGCCAGGACAATATGTATAGGGCCAGAACCAGAATAGGGAATGGTGACAGAAGAGAAGACTCCTTCCTGCTGATTCACTCCTGAAGGTGGGAAGGCGCCGGCCACTTTCCACTTACTCTGTTTACAGAACTCTGGGCCCAGAATCTGGGCCCCCAGTATTTATACTAGAAGGCTGAGAACCAACATCTTCTAGTATCTGTGGGTGAGTCAGTCCTCTTTTGTTCTTTGGGTATAAAGAATCTACCCATAGGTAATGAATCCAAGAATTAAGGAAAAAATAACAAACAAACAAAAGTAATATTAAGGCAGTGCCAGCAGAAAAGGCAGCTTATAAACATTCTGACCCATTTCCCACTCCTTACCTCCCCAGTCCAACCCCTTCCCATACATACATAGATTGATTGCATTTGTACCCAAACTGATCATTTTGTTCATTCAACAAAGAAACATAGCTAGGAGCAAGCTAGACTAGAGCCACATTTTCTAAATCTTAGTCTTTGGCTCTTTTTACCAAGGCCTACTTCCCTAAATAATATTCTCATGTATATTTGAATCAGCCACCCCCCTTTTCTCCTAACTTAAACCCAGTCAACACTCAATTTTTTTGCACTAATTGAGAGAATAATTTATAGTTCATATTGGAATATATTCTATAATGGGTGTTTTCTAAAGACATACTTCCCCAATTACCTTCAGCTGAAGGCAGCAGAGTGGCATGAAATGGGGAGCAGCTTAGGTTTCTGAATGTCTGTGTCATTTCTTTTTTTTAAAGATTTTATTTATTTATTTGACAGATAGATCACAAGCAGGCAGAGAGGCAGGCAGAGAGAGAGGAGGAAGCAGGCTCCCTGTGGAGCAGAGAGCCCGATGCGAGGCTTGATCCCAGCATCCTGGGATCATGACCTGAGCCTAAGGCAGAGGCTTTAACCCACTGAGCCACCCAGGCGCCCCTGTCTGTGTCATTTTTTAATACACACTGTATACAGCGTCTATCTACCATATGACCTTGTGGTGACAACTGGTTTCTCCAGGATCCTCAGCATCTTTCCCTTTCAGGATATTCATGAATATTTAGAGAAATGTGTTGTACTGAAAAGAGGGAACTTAATCTATTAATTATGCATGTATTAACTTGAGTATCCCCAGCGTGTATGACAGAACCTGGCACATAGTAGATGTTCAATAAAGTTTATTGAGTGAAAGAAGCTTTTGCCCCTGCCCATGACTAGGTGTAAAATCTGTGGTAAGACACCTCACTTCTGAATCTCCATTTTGTCCCTTGCTAAATGGGAATTATAACCTTCCCTAACTAATAATAACAATGGCAACTAAAACTTCTAGAGCACCTACTTTATGTCAGGCATAAGACTATGAACTTTTCTGGCTTCATCTCACTTGTTCCATATAGCAGGTTTATGCAGTAGGCATTATAATCTGCTTTATTTATGGATGAGAAAATGGAGGCCCCAAGGATTTAAATAACCTGTCCCATCTGGAGAACCACTGAGTGAGAAGTTCTGACAATATCCTTAGATTTTCAGATTTCATACCTACTAACAAGGCTTTTCATTCTATGAGCACATCGATGCTGATGAGAGCTAGATGATGAGATGCCTGCCCAAGGTCATCTAGAAGCCCTTCAGAGGGAAAAGATCAGCAGGATAAAGTTCAGGTATGGAGAATTAGGAATGTCTCCTTTAGCCAGTCAAGGTAGGCAGAGAGATTAAAAAAAAAAAAAAATAGAGTCACCCGAGTTTAGTAAAACACATGCAAAGGAATTAAGAAAGAAAGAAAAGTAAGTAGTAATTACAGATGAGGAGAAAGAAAGCAAGGCAGGAGACACCAAGAAGGCACCATGGTTAGTGGCACAGATTATGTGCAAATCTCCATTCTTTAACCATATTGTCTGGGACCTTGAACAAGTTTCAGAAGTCCTTTAAATCTTAATTTTCTTATTTAAGACATGGGTAATTATAACACTGACCTCCCTCTGTGGTTGCAGGTGGGATGAGATGAAGCAGGTAAAGCACTTAGCCCAAGGCTGGATGCTTAGGAAGTAATCAGTACATATTAGTTAATTATTAGATGGTGGAATGCTGTGCATTAACTATTGACTATGCTTAGACATGTGAAGTGAAAGCACGCTTCTCTGTGCCCATTTGTGCATGTCCTTCTTCATCTGACAGTGATGTGACTTTTTGGAGTGATATTTTGAGTCATTCCCCATTGGTTTCTGGTAATGATGCAGGCTAATAATAAAGGTTATCTCTCAGGATAACATCACCATTATGTGACAGTTGGTGACAATGGATTAAATTAGATGATGGTGATGGCTTAGCTCCAGAAGAGTCTAAGAACATTGGTGCTGCATAGTTTAGACTAAGCAATGATTCAACCTACCACTTTCCTGCACCTCTCCACCCTACCTCTTTCTCCTCTTTTAGTTTCCATTTCTTCCATCTCCCCTCCTTCTCTCCTTTGAATTTCTGCCTGAGGGATTTAGCTGACTGGATCCTGAATCCAAATATGTATTATAGAAACAGAGATAGGAACAGATAAAAATTCTGCTTAGAGGTAAGACTGTAAGAAAGTAAAGCAGATATGCAGGATAATCAGAAGAGTAAAGAAGAACGAATGATATATCTCCAAATATCAAGTCTCTAAGAATAAAAATCAGTGAGAGAAACCTAATGTCTTACACATGAAGGTCTTTGTGCGTATAACCTAAATGTCCTCGTTTCTTCAGCATCAAGTACATATTTCAGTAGTCAACACAGCCTGATCTCCCATCATACACAGCTGCAGAAAATCAGTTTCTTTTCCCCGTTCCTGGAAAGGAGTTCTGCAAATCCTCTGGGAATGACATTGACGTCCATTCAGATTATCTCTTGTTTTCTATCACTCTGTGCCTTATTCTTCTGATGATTGTCTCTCTCTGCATTGTGGACACCCTTTCTAACCTGCTTCTCTCCACCCATGAACCAAACATCATTTTCCCCATGAGCATGGCTGAAAAGAGGTTTTGGTATTTAACCAAACTTTACTAAAGACTTAAGCATAACATATAGTAATTTAAATGCAGAAATGGAAAACTTCAATCTTTTCAACTGGACATCAAATATTACAGTTCCTGGGATCCATTGACTTCAGCTATTCTCAGGGGCTGCCCAGGTGAACCTCCTCCTCTACCTTGGCCTGCCACAATTTGCAGATATATACATGTAACCCCCTTCTTTTCCTTAGTCCTGCCCATTGCCCTCTAAACAGAGGGAAAAGAATAAGAATAAAAATAATTCATGTGGCATTTACACTACCACTGGTGAACACAGACTTCCAGCTCTTCATATCCCCACCTTTTCCTTCCAGTATAGGTACTCACCAGGACTTTGAAAAACCAAGATGTTTCAATGACATATTTCCACCCCTACCCAAACAAGAGAAACATGACCTTTAACATCAAATTTAAGACTTCATGGGGGTCACACAAAGACTTAATAAAGTTTGACATTTAATTTCTTTCTTTAAGGCTTCAATCTGAGATCCATTTCTCAGGTTGGGCTCAAGGTCAGTGTAACTGACATTCCTTCCCAATGGAAAGCCAAGCAGTGGGAAGCCTTTTTCAAGTCTGCATGATGGTGATAGCGAGCATTGACACCAGAACTGAGATCTTTCTATCCCTTTTCAGAAAAAAACCCTGAGTGTTTCAGATTTATTCTTCCAAAAATAACATAATACTACAACTATGCCTTTTAATTTTCTTTTGGGGAGGGAACAATGCAGCCCTAACAAGAAATCACGAGACCACATTAAGTAGAATAATTTAAATTATTTTAAGTATTTCTTTCCTGGTGTTTATTAGTTCCTTCATAGGGGCTTGAGGAGATAAACAAGAGATCTGAAGAGACTAAACGGTTTTCCACATATACAGCTCTGAGCCAAATGCTGCTTTTTGTTCATGTGATGCCATTCAACTTATTTTTATCTAGTGCCTCTTACACAAAGTGTTTCAAATATTTTACAGTGAGAGAGCTAAGAAAGAAAATGAAGGTGGTTGACAAATTAGGAGTAGTTACTTCTGGGAAACAGAACAAAAAGGCAAAGAAATTTGTAGAGAGGGAGAGAAACAAAGACCCTGAATAATGGACAGGTTTGGAATGCTGTTATGGTAGGAGTTTGCTCATACAATATTTAGGGAAGCTAAAAGGAAAAATGTCTAAAAATGTCAGAAAAAATACTTGTAATACTTATGTGGTTTGGGTGTGATTAAAAGTAATCTGATTATTACCTCACAGAATAAGAAGTAGAAGTTTCTATGAGAAAGGTGAACGTTGAGTAGGAATAGAACTATGTTCATGAAAGTGACTCCCTTAAAGAGCAAAGACAATGATAATGCCCAGTGAAGAATTTGAACAGGTCAGGGGTAGGGTCAATGCTTGGTGTTTCTGGACAGCAATTTATACGGTACATGGGGCTAGAGCAAATATAGGCTATAGAGAATGCACAGAATCAGAACCTAAGAATTTGCGTATTTACCCATCCAGAACTCAAAAAAAGAAGGATCCATGAAAAGAAGCATAGCTCAAAAAGGTCTCAGAATAAAGGCAATCAACTCCAGAGCTGGGAGAGGCTTAAAACCCACACTCTATCAGGTAGAGAGAAGGCCCATTCTGAAGACTTTAAGCACTCACTGGTTCTGTTGGTCCATTTGCTACTCCAAGGCACTTACGGATGTAAAGAAAAAGCAGACACTGCCGGATCCACCTGGACCTTGCTTCATTTACCTGGAGAGAGTGATTTCATATTTTAATGGGAGAGTACTGGGTAAAGGTTCTTTGGAGGTCAGTTACTACGTTGGGTCCTTTCCATTTTTCTCTAAGCTTCACCACCTTCTTGCCTGCACCTTACCAATGAGAACTGAGAGAGAATGAGTAACCACCTGAATCTACATATGCTAGTGATTGGTTTAGCTCGGAACAATTAGGGAGGGCATTGTTGGAGGACTCAGTTAACAATTTTAACTAACAAGATATGAGGAGTTGCTTTTTTTTTTTTTTATATGCAGCTGGAGTTTGGTCCTGGAACTTATTATTTTCATCTGTAGGTAATATGCCATGAAAAGTGCAAGAGTATAGAAGTCAGAAGACTTTCATCTAGTTCTGTTTCTGTCACACATGATTTATGTAGTTTTGGACAAGTTACTTAACCTTTCTGAGCCTTCTTTCTCTTATCTGTAAAATGAGTTTTGCTTATATAGAATGGTACGGAGGTTAAATTTTGCAGTGTCCACCAAAACCTTTGGCTGTGATTCAGTTCTGTATGTAGCTATTGGCCTGACTTGGCCAATAGTACATTTCTGTTCTTTTATTCTAATGAATATCTAGTTAATATAATGTTTCTCAATTTAGATGCATAAATAAGAAATGTTTAAGCTAACAATAGCAAGAAATAGAAACGGACTCAATCTAACTTACTATAGCAAGGTGTATTGTAAGGGTCCTGGGTATCTCACAAAATTTAGTAAGTACAGTCACACTCCATGAGAATGGCTGTCAAGAATTCAGTAATCTTCTCTTCCTTTTTTCCTTACCCCTCAACACTTGTATCTTCTACTCATCTGCTTAATTCATTTTTCAAAAACTTTTGGGCACCTGGGTGGCTCAGTCATTAAGCGTCTGCCTTTCGCTCAGATCATGATCCCAGGTTCCTGGAATTGAGCCCCGCATCCGGCTCCCTGCTCAGCAGGAAGCCTTCTTCTCCCTCTCCCACTCCCCCTGCTTGTGTTCCCTCTCTTGCTGTGTCTCTCTCTCTGCCAAATAAATATTATTTTTTAAAGACCAACTTTTCTGTCCACTCATCTGCATACATACACATAGCTGTCTCTTGAGGCACCTGAAGCCACTAAAGTCTATGAGACTCTACATTCTGGCTGTCCTGGGTTAACTACATCAATCTCTGTGTCTCAGTTTCCAAGTCCAAAGAGAAGGAATGTGATGGACTCAGGTTACTTCAGATGTGAACCTCAGAGTTCAATCAGTTGTAGATAGAGCTCTGGGTCAAAGGTGGGTAAGCTGGCTTTTCTAACCTGTGATGGGACACTTTTTACAAGAGGAGGTATGAATGAGAAAGAAAGGGTTGTCATCAATACTTGAGGTAGGCACAGTAGCTTTCTCGTAAGAAATTCAAAATATTCTACACTGAGTACTTCTCTACAATCAAATGCTCCTTTGGGACTCAGGATTAAGAAATAAGGTAAAGTAAATGACTTTTCCCAGTGTTATGCAGATATAATTGGATCTAATTAGGCCATTGAGAAGAGATCTAAGGTCATTATGGACCATAATAAGATATTTAGGATAGCAAATATTACCCTTTAACTGTATAGCACATGCTACTTCCATGCCTTACATTCTCTTCCCTCGCCTCCCCGGTAACTTCCACAGCTATAATCTTCTATTATGTTGAAAATTTTCCTTTTGAGTTACTGGAACCTCACAAACCAGAGGACATAAAAGACTGAAATGTGGTTTGACAATTTCTTCTGACACCTGTAGAGAAATCACTGCCCTGATTTTGATTTAATCAACAAAGAGCATTAAACTCCTAACATTTAAATAGATAAGTGAATGATTCTTCAAGGATCATAAAATTCCTTTGTCTCCATTGGCAAATCCATTATTTAAAATAGGGCAATCACCATAGTGTTTAAAAGTTAAGTTCTGCCCCCGGACATGGGCTTCTAGCCAAGACTGAGCAAAGTGCAATAACTTCGAAAAGGCTAATAACTGTGAAATGTTATTACATTATTTGGACATTGCTCTGAGAGAGAGTAATAGCAGTGACTTAATGTGTGAACTGCCAGACTACAGAAGCAAATGGAACTGGATTTCTGTCCATCAGTAACTCATTCAATTGCCCCAAGTAGAAAGCTCATCATGATCTACAGGATCTTGGATTGCGCCCCCCCAAAACTGACCTTCTACATACTACTGCTTTCCTTGCTAGAATTCTTGACTTTTTTTTTAACTTGAAAGAGTTAAGACTGAAAGGATTGATTCTCTGAAATGCTTAGAGAGAAAAAAAAAAGAAAGTTTGAGTTACTATTTGAAAAAGAAAGGTAAGAATGAGCAGCATCATGAGGTGCGATAATAGACATCTTTTGGGTCAATAACTCAACCCCATTTTCTCAGACAATTGTTGGAAATGATGTCCTGACTAAATCTGTCTGGGCCAGAGAGGAAACCTGACCAAGGCAAGTCCATCATATTCTCTCTTGAGAGAGTTCGGAAATAGTATTCAAAGATATTGGTTAGATTACTTTAGTATTTGAACTTGGAGGACATTTAAACTTGGCAGCTGTGAGCGGTCCTTTTAAATTATGTTTACAGAGCAGCAGAAAATGTGAGGAAAAGAGAAGAAAGAGACAGGAATATAAAATGAGAGACAGAGAGGTGGATTTATAAGTGTGCAGAAAAAGAGAAAATGAGCCTGACTGCTTCCTGATAGCTTTTCCTGTTCTAATTCATTGTAAAGCATTTCTTGAGAAATGAGACAGAACCCTGAAATCTCAACAAGAACAAATCCTAAACTATTTATATGTGAGCTAATTTAAGTGGGTTCCTATTACTTGCAACCCGAGTAACTCTGGATAAGACAGTTGAGACCAAGTTTATAAACCGATGAGAATGAAGAAAGACTGAGAGATATGAGAATTTGTTGAAGAAACCTTTTCCAAAGTTCCCAGATTGTAATACTTCATTTATTTTGTTTGTTTTTGAAGTGCAAGGCTTACAAATTCCACTTTTAGAAGATAGAAAGTTGAATGAGATAATTCTTTGAGTTTCCCTTTACTAATAATATGATCCTAATCAAGACATTAATTTGGGAGGAAAACATTATTAAACTGACAATACTTTTTTTTCGAAATTAGTATTTGAATAAAGCAAACCTCTTCCTTGGTAACCATTTCAAGTCAGAAGGTGAGAAACTACCTCAAAATGGAGCCAAAGCTCTTAATCACAGCAACAATGGCCCCAGAAAGGTATTCATTTCACCCAGACCACTTTTGCTGGAATATGGCCCTATAAAAATCAAAACAGTCTGGTATTGGCATAAAAACAGATACATAGATCAATGGAACAGAATAGAAAGCCCAGAAATAAAGCCTCTCATTTATGGTAAATTAACTTTTGACAAAGAGGATAAGAGTGTACATTAGGGAAAGTATAGTCTTTTTAATAAATGGTGCTGGGAAACTAGTCATATGCAAAAGAATGAAACTGAACTCCTATCTTAGAAAATACATGTCAACTGAATACAAGTCAACTGAAAATGGATTAAAGACTTGAATGTAAGAATTAAAACCAAAAAATTTCTAGAAGAAAACATAGGGGTAAACTCTTTGACATTGGTCTTGGCAATGATTTTTTTTTTAATGACATCAAAAGCAAAGACAACAAGGGCAAAAACAAAGGCAAAAACAAACAAGCAGGACTACATCAAACTAAAAAGTTTTGGTGCAACAAAGGAAACCATAAATAACATTAAAATACAACCTGTGAAATGGGAGAAATATTTACAAACAACATATTTAGTAAGGGGCCCAAATCCAAAATATATTAAAAAAACTGATATAATTCAATTGCAAAAAATCAAATAACGATTTAAAAATGTGCAAGAAATCTAAATAGATATTTTTCCAAAAAAGGTATACAAATGGTAATGGCACATGAAAAGGTGCTCAGCATCATTAGTTATCAGGGAAATAGAAGTCAAAACCTGTTAAAATGGCTATTATCAAAAAGACAAGAGATAACAAATGCTGGTGAGAATGTAGAGAAAAGGGAACACTTGTACTCTTGTAAACTGGCAAAGCCACTATGGTAAACAGTATGATGCTTTTTCAAGAAATTAAAAATAGAACTACCAAAAGATCCAGCAATTTCACTTCTGGGTGTACAGCCAAAGGAAACGAGATATCAAGGCAATATCTGTATTTCCATGTTCATAGCAGCATTATTCACAAAATCAAAGTATGGAAACAACCTAAATATTCATCGACAAATGACTTGATAAAGAAAATGTGCTTTAAAAAAGAAAGGAATTCTGTCATTTATGACAACATGGATGAAACTGGAGGATATAATGATAAATAATGCCAGACAGAGGAAGACAAATAGTGAGTATTGCATGATATCACTTAAACATAGAATCTTAAAAAAAAAAAAAAAAAGAAAGAAAGAAAGAAAGAAAGAGTCAAACTCCTAGAAACAGAGAATAGAAAAGTGGTTGACAGGGCAGGAAGTTGGAGGAAAGATGAAGGCTGATAAAAGTATAAAAACTTTCAATTATAAACTGAGTAAATATAATAATATAAACTGAGGATATCATGTATAACAGGGTGTCTATAGATAACACTATATTATATAATTTAAATTTGTTAAGAGACCCGACCTTACGCATTCTCACAAAAGAAGGTACAAAATAAGTAAAATAAAAGGTGCTTTTCGGGGAAAAAAAAAATGATGTTGCCAAATGTCTCCTGGGGAGTGGGGGAAGAGGGTGGGAATTGCCCCAAATCAAAAACTACTGCTTTCAGTTTGCAAAGAATGCTTTAAATGTTTGAGGCCTCTCTCTCTCTCTCTCTCTCTCTCTCTCTTTAAAATAACTTGCACAGTTCTTGCATAGTCTATGAGGAGGTAGGGTGATTATGACTGTCACCATTTTATAGAAGAGGCTCTGTGAGACTAAAAGGAGATGAGATCCAGTGACATATATAGTTTTTCTTCTATTTAGCGCCTCCTACCACGAAGTAAAACACATAAGGTTTTCTGTATAATATTAACTAACTTTAATAATCTTTAAGACGTGTCTTTTTTTCACTCCTGGATCATCCAGCTCTCAAGGTCTCCCATACCTGAAGTCTTCTTTACTCATGCAGGGTAGGCATTTTACTATCCATGTTATAGATGAGAAAAATGAGGCTAGTCAGAGGAAATGACTTGGCTCAAACAGGAAGTTACTTATAGTGTTTACTCATTGAATGATTCTCTGAATTTTAAGAAAGCAATGACTTTTTTTTTTTTTTTTTAGTTTATCCCTATTAGTATCTAATAGTGTCTGGCATATAATAGGTACTCTCTAAATATAGAAGGAAGGAAATGAGAGCGGGAAGGAGGAAATTGGGATTGAAACCAAGGTCAATCTGATTTCAAAAGTTACTCTCTCAGGCTTCATTCTGTCTTGCAATGTAAATCTCCCTGAGGATTATTGGCTAGATCCCCGTGACCTAGGAGGTCATTTCTGATTGAATGAGGTTCAAGAATGGAGGGGATGAAGGCAGGAGGAAAGAAGCTACCTGGAAGCCCTCCACTTGGCCTAGTAGCCAAAGGGGTTGCACAGCCTGTTCAATGGAGGAGGTCCAATTACAGAGTGAATCATTATTTGCGTTTAGAATAATATATATTCCATTCAAATTGCAAATGAAATTTATAGCAAATTACTGACTCCATTCCACTGCATGAGTAGCTTGAGACTTTTTTCTTGAGAACTCCATTTTAAATGCAGTGAGATACATGGAAAGGTTATGCCTTCTAGACCCTCTTTATCTCAAACTGTTGCTTGCAAACATATTTCTCCATCTTCTTTTCTGATAGATTCTCACTGCTGCTGAGGCCAGCTGCTCACACAATATGCTTGTAGCAGCTTTTCTGGCAGGCTCTTTCTCAGAAAGCTGGTCTTGTTTATGGGCTTTCCAGATGACTGCATGCTCTAAAGCTCACCCAGGCTTCAGAATTAGAGCAATACGTATCCCTGCAGGTATGCATGGTCCAGGGTCAGTCAAAATTAGTGGGATAAAAAACAGGGTTATGACATTCATAGTTCCATGTTAACACAGGAATGACAACATTAGCAGCAGCAGTAACAACATCTTGGTAAATTTACTTAAAATGCTTAAAAACTGCAAACCATTGCTAAAGACCACAGAGTTAGTTGGCAGAATCATGGGGTGTTGCAAATCACGGTAGAATTCAGGTTTTTTGTAGCCAACCTCTCTGACCAATGAAAATAGACTCAAGTCTAATCAGCTCAAGCACAGAAAAGGAATTTATTGACTCATATAACTGAGAAGTCCTGGGCTTATGTAATAGCTAGATGTAGGCACTAACAATCTCATCAGGATTCTTTCTCTTTTTCTTTTCTCTGAAAAAGGAAAGCACTCTTTCTCAAATTGCATATCATTCTCCCCAAAAGGACTCCACATGGCCTGTGGGTGACATGGCTACCCTGATACAAATCATTGAGTTTAGGGGGATCGGTTAATTGCTTCAAAAAGTCCATCTGGAGATGGGGAATGTGGGATACCTTGATTGGCAGTTCCACCTGGATGTATGAAATAAGGCTTCTAATGAGCCCATTCATTTGCTTATTCAAAGGAAGAAAGTGAAGAGGTTGAGTTGGATTTCATTCCTTCCTATGAATAGGATAAGTATTTCAGAGCTTCCATTCAGAACCAGGGGTCCATCTTTAATTATTTTCTTCTACTTCTGTCATGCAAAGCAAGATGTTCCCCTGCCCTCCCCCGTGCTTGTGCTTGTTACATCAAAGGTAGAAGCTTATTTATTATTTGTTTGTTTACTCCTAGAGCACACTCATTAAGGATAGAGGCTTCTTTTTTATTGGAGCAACAGACCTTATGTTCCCCAGTGAAAGAAATTTTAGTAACACAAAAATTAAGATAATTTGAGACTAAGGGCTTGTTTCTTCTATTTTTTATCGTGTTATCTAACTAGAGGAAAAAGAATTGAGCTGTGTTCCTGTGCTTTGTTTTTTTTTTTTTAATCTCTCAGGTGAATAAAACCATAAACAGACCACTGAGTAGTCTCACATTAAACAAATAAAAGCTACTTGTTACAAGACCCAGAAACTTCATGTAATGCCACATTCTCTGGCATTAATCATAGTCAACATTTTTGAATAATAATTTCCCATCTTGGGCCTAGTGTCTAATTAATGCTAGGAACTTTAAAAATATTTATAAATCTGGCGCCTGGGTGGCTCAGTGGGTTAAGCCTCTGCCTTCGGCTCAGGTCATGATCTCAGAGTCCTGGGATCGGGTCCCACATCTGGCTCTCTGCTCAGCAGGGAGCCTGCTTTCCCCTCTCTCTCTCTGCATGCCTGCTGTGATCTCTCTCTCTCTCTGTGTGAAATAAATAAATAATATATTTTAAAAAATTATATTTATAAATTTGTAAAGAAGAATTAGTATTAGCCTCATTTTATAGGTAATGAAACTAAGGATTAGAATGTTTGAATTGTTTAAGCAGGGCCACAGAATTAATAAGGAGAGGAGCTGGGATTCATACCCAGATCTGCCTGGCTTCAAGCCCATCCACCCATCTCTCAGGACATCACATTGTTTATGCATGAGACACTGTGTTCTTTATCATTTGTTCAAAGATGTTTTTCAGTTGACCAGCATTTATTAAACAGTTAAGTGAAGGCCCTATTAAATAAGGGATGCTCTTTTTTGTCTGTGAGACGGGGGAATACTGTTCATCCAAACATTCTGGATCATTAATAGTTAATTTGTTTCAGCATCCTATATTTCTTACACCATTTTTTTTCTTTTCTCTTACTCTGCTCAAGTTAATAAGTGAACTAAAATGATCAGTGCATAAAATACCACAACAAAATCTATGAGCACCTGAAGTTGAGTTTAAGTCCAACCTGATGCCTTCTACCAAGAGAAAGAGAGGCAATAATTAATTATCTTAGAGAGCAGTATACAACAGAATAGCCTCTAGGTCCTTGTTAACAAATGAAGATGTTAAGGTCCCAGTCAACAGAGATTATACTTTCGTAGATCTGAAAGGGGACTAGCCCAGGGGACTTAGAGAAAAATGGTTTTCCAGCAAACAACATTTTAGAAAACCTTGGTCTAGCAACTCAAAAATTAACTTGATTCTTGTTAGATGTGGTCCCATCTCCAATGCCCCATTGCTTGACTGAAGTTTGGTAATTATAATCTGTAATTTCTAGGTCATATTGGAAAGGCCACAATGATAACAGACTGGATTAAGCACCAGGAGACCTGTGTTCTGAACCTCTCTTGGTTTTAGTTTTCTGTATTTTTAAGAATTCCATGTGAGCATTTTGAACAGTTAAGACACTATACAAATTCAGAGACTTTCATGAGGAATATCAGAGATGGTGGCTTCTAGAACAGTACAGCTGCCAAAGGGGCTCTGAACATAACTTTTATTCAACAATGAC
Source organism: Lontra canadensis (assembly GCF_010015895.1). Classification (NCBI taxonomy): domain Eukaryota; kingdom Metazoa; phylum Chordata; class Mammalia; order Carnivora; family Mustelidae; genus Lontra; species Lontra canadensis. Next base: position 25,708,824 of record NW_022630999.1, read on the forward strand.
AACAACACGAACCTTGCGACTTATTTCTCTCAAGGAATGATGGAATTCCCAAGCTTATATGCATTTCTTCTGAAAGAATTTTGACTGTAATTTGGTTTGTTTCCCTACCTTTTTCCATTATTCAGAAACCTGAGAACTTTAGTGTCATGAGACATGTATCTGTAATATATACATAATACTGGAAAAAAAAAACCAGTAAAGGACACAAACCAATGAAGATAGTCTTACTGTCTTCTTGGTCATTCCTTAATAAAAAAGAAAAGTAATGGACTTACTCATAAGTAATTAGTAACAATACAAATTTTCTTACGTCCTTCAGAAAAGATCATTTGGAAGTATTGGTTTCATTGTAACCTGCTTGCTATTTCTCTGAGTTTATCTATTTAACCTGATAGCCTAGAAATGTGTCTATTTTCAAACTTGCAATTGCGAGGCAGCTCACAAAAGAAGAAAAATGGCCAATGAACATATGAAGATATTTGATCTTATTAGTCACCTATGAAATGCAAAAGAAAATGGTGTCTTAAAATTGTTTTAAGTTAAGCAAAATTATGACAATGTTGGCAAGAATTGGGAAAATGCTGATAAGAAATACAACGATGTGTATAATTTTTCAAAAATATTAATGTAATTTAACTTAGCAGTTTCCTTTATAGATAGGTATTGCAAATGAAGATAAACATTAACTTGTCCAAGACTAATCTTCGAAAGGCTAACATGCCACCAGTTAAGGAGTCTGTCCTTATGGAAAGCTCCATGGAAAGCAGCCTGTCTCAGAAGTTAAATTAGTCCTGGACAACCTCAAGGCTGGACCTCAGGCCCTTGAATATTCCAAAAGGGAAGAGTTTCCCCAATCACAAACACTGCTGTAGCAAATTCTGTCACATTAGTTGCTGCGTTACACAGCTGCTATATATGAAAGGCTGAGGTTCAACAGAAGAGGGCCTTCAATAGTACTATAACTAGTAATTATCTCCCTCTAGATGACAATTTCCTCCAGGGCAGGGAAAAGAAGGAAAGCTGTTTACCTTGCAGTTTGTGGATTCTAGCAGATTATTGTTGGCAAATGATATTGGTGATGAGAATGAGGATAGTATTAGTTAATATCTATTGATTATTTACTACTGTCAGAAATTCCTCACTTATATGTGGTAATAAACTCTGAGACTTCTTTGAAATAAATTGTAAGAGATATAAGAAGTCCATCGTTTCTTCTATCCATCCCTTACTGATATCACATCCATGCGAGGCACTTTTAATAACATTTTGATTATGGAAATAAAGTTATTCTTAAAATCAACATTTATATTCCATAATTTCTCACCAAAGCTATAAATATTTCATACAAAACCTTATTTTTGAACTATAATATTATAGTAGCAATATATTATTGTAGTAAGAATCAACAATACTGACTGAGTAATGTCATTTTATTTTAACATAATCACTGAAGGATTTTGGGGTTCTACAATTACATTAAACATTTAAGTAAAAAAGAAATCTCAATTTCATTTTATTTGTCTAAAGACAATTAAACTACAAATGCTCTAATAAAAGATCCCACATTCTTTCATCCACCTCTGTCTAGTTTTTTTTTTAAGCTTTTATTTAAATTCGAGTTAGTTAACATACAGTGTAATTTTAGTTTCAGAGGTACAATTTAGTGATCAAAATTTCCATGCGATACTGGATGCTCATCACAAGCACAATTCTTAATTTCCATCACCTACTTAACCCATCCCCCACCCACTTCCCCTCTGGTAACCATCAGTTTGTTCTCTATAGTCAAGAGTCTGTTTCTTGGTTTGCTTCTCTCTTTTTTCTTTCCCCTTTGCTTGTTTGTTTTGTTTCTTAAATTCCACATTTAATTCTGAGACTTTTTTAAAGGCAAAAAGTGGCCTCCTCTGTTCTAATTGAACTTTTTTTTTGTTTTCCTTTAAACTCATTGTCATTTATTTTGGTCTCTTTTCAGTTAGCAAATAATTGGTTAACATCCTCTTAGCAATAAACTATTTCCTATATAAAGTTTACCATGAAGTTGAGCCCAAACTTTACTTCTCCAAACCAGGCTATCTCAGTTCTTGATTGTTTATGACACAATTTACACTCCTTCATCTTTTTCTTCTGGTCTTCTTTTATCGTTTCCATTACTTCCACACACTTCACAACATGCTTAATCCAGCATTTAACTCTTACAAGGAATACAGGTCCCATTGTATGTGAAACAGCCAGATAGAGAGTGTAGTTCCATAGTCACCTTGCACATCATTAAAAATAGCCCTTTACTATGTCACAATTTGAGTAATTGTTTTAGCACCCCTATCTCTCATTAGTAAAGGGAAGGTGAACTAAAATCAAGCTGGACACTGGGTCAAAGGGCCAAAAGAGTCTCTCCCTAATATCTATATAAAGCACATGAATTATCTTTTTGTTGTTGTTGTTGTTAGAAGGACTATGTGGTTTTTTAAAATGAAAGTATGCTCTCAAGGTGGGAGAGTGGATAGGACCAGAAGTGATAACTACTCAATTACCTTTTTTGACTCGTGATAATTTTAGTTGGGTTTGTGTTACTTACCCTTGAAGAATCCTAACAAATAATGATTATAAAAAGCTCTAGGAAGGAAGACTAAGAAAGCAGGCTGTTAAAAGAATGCATTAACTATCATAAAGGGTATGTTAATGGGATTAAAAGAAAAAAGAATGTGATCTGAACTGTGATGTAACAATAAACAACAACAGTAACAAAGGGAGCTAGTATTTACCTAGTACCTATTTTATGTACTGAATAATCTATGTAATTAAATCACGAGATCTTCACAAAGAAACTCATGAGATTCATAATGTTATTTGTGATTCCTTGTTTGCAGGAGGAAAAAGAAAGTGAGGAGTGATTAAGAAATTTTCCAAGAAACTCATATAATAAGAGCTAGAGCCAGGCTTCAATTCTCCTCTTCAATTTTTTTTTTTTCATTGATCTTCTAAGGTGGACACCTTAAATATTTTCATGTATTTTCTGCCTTAAAATAAAAGCAAAAACATACTTATTCTCTCATTCACATATTTCTTTGTTGAATACTTGTGAGTTCTTGCATGGTATAAGGCATAGTGTTAGGCATGGAGGACACATAGAGAATCAGGACCTTCTTCATGATTACTGTAGTTACTTCTGCCAAAGGTCTTACTGTTTGGGGAAAAATACATTTCCACGAGAAAAAAAATGAAACTTACGGGAATTTATCTCATGAGGCATGTCAGCATACAGATTCAGGAAAAATTCTTTCCTTTCTTAATGTCTGTAAATAAGAGATTATGAAGTATTTAAGTATCTATAATAGGGTGTTGAATCATTAGGTAAAAAGAAGTTGGGTAGCAAATAAAACTGCTTCTTCTGGGAAGGTTAGAGAAAACTGAAAACAGATGATGGGGTGGGAAAAGAAGTTTAAAAAGCAAGGGAAAATACTAGACCAATGTAATAGTTGTTTTTATTGTTGTTGTTGTTGTTGTTAATGCAATAATGCAAGATGGCAAACAACTCCTGAATCCCAGTGGCAACCATTAGTTCTTTGCTTATGGGTCTGCTTGTCTGCTGAGGTAACTCTGTAGCGGTGAGTTGATATCAGACCTACTCTTTTTGTTCTTTTGGAAGGATCTGTGACTTCCAGGGACATCCCTTTCTCATGAGGGATGACAGGGCCACATTCTCTCTCCAGGCTAGGAGAAGAACCTTCCTTTCTTCCTATCTTCTAGTGGTTACCAGCAATCCTTGGCATTCCCTAGCTTGCAGCATTGTAACTCCAGTCTCTGCCTCCATTTTAGCATAGCCATCTTCCTTGGTGTCTTTGTGTCTAAATTTCTTCTTATAAGGACACCAATCATTGGATTAGGGCCCATTCTAACCCAGTAGGACCTCATCTTCACTTGATTGAATTTCGAAACACAATCTTTCATTTTCAATTCACCAGGCTTAATAGTTACCCAGGATAGTCCTCTTGCTTGAAATATACTTCCCTTTCTCAGCTAGTCATATGCTATCTCATACATCTGCATCCTCCATGACATTCTAAATGTATTGTGGATGGGTTTGAAGACTTGCTCACTTCCATATTTTTCTATACTACTTGGCATTTAGTAGGTTGTCAAAACAGCTTGTTGAATTTATTTTAAGTGAGAAAAACATGTTCAGTGATTTATCTGGTTTAAGATCAGATATGCTGAATCCCAATTATAAGAAGTTTGCCTTCCGTCATAATGTGCAGGAAACCATGCCTTTCCCTAGGAAAACAGATTAAAGGGAGATGACATTGAAACAAAGAGCTCCTATTTAGAATTCTAATAAATGATGCTATTAGGTGTGATTTTCTGAAGATACCTCTAATTGGAGTCATGCCTTATTCAGAAGTGATTAAAGGTATCATTTAGGCAAAAAATCAATCTCCTCTTTTTGATTACATCTGTAATTATAATGCATTAACAGAACAACTGTAAATACAGAAGCCTCATGTGCTTTCGACATCAAAATACAATGGTGAAAGCAGTAAAATGATTGAGATGGTATGTCAGCCAAAGTCATGGTAATTACCTCAAAGTGTCCATACTATCAATCCAGTGTCATAATGTGTTGTAAAAAAAATGTCTTATATGGTTTATTGATGTTTTGGCAGGTGATTCACAGTCCTTCTCCTTTCAATTCTGAATCAGTTTCCAAAATTTCCATCGTGTACCAAGGTATGCCTGAGCTATGCTTAGAAACTCCTGATGTTAGGAGTTTGAAATAATCCAGAAATCATCTCTTCTACCTTTCCCTCTTTCACTTTGTAGGAGGTGAAACTGAGACTCACAAATGAGTTGGCACAAGGACCCAGGATTCCTTCATTGACTGGGCCACACTACTCACTTTACTTCTGACATGAGCTAACACTCCACTCACATGCCTCCCAATGTAAATCAAATTCATTTTAATAAACACTTTTTCCTTAGTGATCTTCAAAATATAAGTGATAAAAACCCAAATCAAACTAGCATCAGCCTATATAATTGTAGACAGTACAGGTCCATGTGTTTCCACATGATCCAATGATGCCATCTGGACATGGTCTCACTCTTCCCTTATCTTGTCTCTGCTTTCAGTTATATTGGCTCAGTTTCCAGGCAGACTCTCTCTTTGTCCTGGCAGGAGGGCTGCCAGATGTGCTACATGTATGCCCCACCCTGTTCTCAATTCCAGCTAAAATAAAGAGATATCCCATGTACCACACACCTGTGTCATAGGGTTGCATGCCATTGATTAGATGGACTTGGCCACTTATTTATCTTCCAAAAATCTTTGTGGCCAAGTTAGATAGAATAAAATAACTGATCATTCCTGGGTCATGTGCCCACACTGGAGTCCACAGGGGAATGAGCCCTAGTAAATCATAGGGATAGTGAGTGAGAGAAGGTAGCTCTTAAAGTGGAGTCAGAGAAATGAAAGGAATCTGAAGGAGGGTAGCATTTTATCTCCAACATCTTCAGCATTGTGAACTTATGATGATAATGAAAAAAAAAAAAAAGACCAAATTTCTGTCAATTTTATTATTATTTCAAATTCTTCAGGCAATGTATCTCCTTATTACATTACTACATTACTACATTACTACACCCAGGAAGAATTGCCGTCATGGCTAACCCTCCCTAATTTTTGGTAAGTTACTATCTCTAATAACACAGGGAAAGGAAAATATAACAAGTTTCCATTATGAATGCAGATGAAGAAAATGAAGATGACTATTTAATAATACCAATAGTATCTGAGTGCATACAGTACTTGATACTTTATAGAATGTTTTCACATTGATATTAGAATTTTTTTTCTGTGTCACCGAGGAGGAAACTGAGCTTTTAGTGAATTGAAATGGAGTTCCTAAGGTCACATAGCAAGTTAAGGGCTGTTATCCAGTTTCTCTGTAAGCTGTGGGCTTTTTTATTTATACCGTAGATCAAACATCACAGATTCATTTTCATTGTCAGCCTTTTGCTTCTAATAGGTGTCAGGGTCATGCATGGGAAGAGAAAATCACTAGTTAAAAATAAATATGACACATGGAAAGATGAGGCTTGGGGTAAAAAAATATCAGGATGAAAAGTTCCCATAATGAAGAAATTTCTATTTTCAGAGAGAAATTAGGGGCATCTCTATTCTCCGAAATGCAAAAATATTTTCCCATTAAGTCCTGCTCATTCCCAAGCATTATTATTATTATTATTAACTAAAAAAAAAGAACCTTTTTTTTGTTGTTGTTCTGTCAAGACATTTTTTAGACATGCTGATGATTTATAGAGAAAACAAAATTTTTAGCCAGAACCTTAATGTGGGAATTCAGAACATTTTCAGGGGCACTGACATTGTCAAGCCAAACCATGACCCTGAGAATTTTTCAACAGTATTAAAAAATTTTAGTGGTCATGACAATACCTAGGTTTCTTATGGAAAATCTGGGGTCACTAGGTTCTATTCCCAAACTTAACTATATTAGAATCTTTCTTATGACCAAGGCAATATTCTTATAATAAACACCCCAATACTGGGCTTCATGTCTGGAAGAGTACTTGATTGTTAAAGTAATTCGTTTTTTCCTTTAATAAATATAAAATAAGTACTATGGATATTTCCTACATTAGAATATATCAGTGAAAAATAAAAGACAGTACCCATAACCTTAAGGATATACATTCTAGCCAGAGAGACAGATGGAAAAGAGCATAATAGGTAATTTAGCTATATAATATCATGGATGGAGAAAAAGTAGAGCAAGGGATAGGCTTAGGAATACCTAACCTGAGTGCATATACTTAGGGAGTAGAGGACAAATCACTATTAAAATAAATAAATTGGTAAGGATAGAACTCACTAAAAGACTAGAAGGGGTTGAGGGAATTCATAAAGTGTATTCTGGGGTTGGGGAGGATGGTTCTAGGCAGAGTGAACAGAGTAAAAGCGCTGCATGATAGAGCAAGGAGGTCAATGTGTTTGGAGCTCAGAGAGTCAGGAGAAGAGTAAGATTCAGCCGCAATTGGGGCAAGTGCAGAGAACCAGGCTGTGTATGAATTTTCAGGACATTTTTAAAATGGCTTTTACTCTGATTGAATTGAGGAGGCATGCAACATTTTGAGCTGAGGAATTCCATGATCCTTTCAAAAGGATCACTCTGGGTGTTGTGTTGAAAACAGTCTATAGATTGGGAAGGGCTGTAGCAAGAAGACGGGCTGGGAGGCTATTCAAACAGGCCAGGCTAAAGGCTGTGGTAGCTCAGAGAAGGGTGGTAACAGGTAGAGAGAGTGAGAAGTGACCAGCTTCTGGATATATTTTGAAGTTGTAGCCACCATGATCTTCTGATGAATTGTATGTAAGGTGAGAGAAGAAAAGGCACAAAAAACCACTACAGGTATCTAGGCTAGAGGAGCTGAAGTTGCCAGCAATTTTGGAAGAAAAAGCAGTTTTTCTATTACTATTACTATTACTATTACTAATACTATTACTATTTCTATTACTAATACTATTACTATTTTGGGTTTGAGAGGTCCTGTAGACATCTAAAATATAATGCCAAGCAAGTGCCTGAGGTTTAAGAAAGAAGCATAGAATGGAAATATAGATATGAGGCAGTTCAACAGGAAGAAGTTGGGGTCTAATGGGAAACCAGCAAATAACTTCAAGAAGGGGCAATCACTGAAGTAAAAGCAAAACCCAAAGAGTGCCAAGAAGGTTGGCTCCATGAGAAAAATGTCCATTATGAAATAGTTTATGCTGTCACCTAACACTACACCTAACCATATTCAGGATTACTCTTGGTTTTGCAGAACGTATGGATTTTATTCAGCTATTTAACAAATAGCTGCTAAGCATATGCCATGTGCCAGGCAGGCTGCTGGGAATTAATTGTCAGTCTCTGGAGTCAGGAAAGCTTTCTCAGATGAAGTGATGTCTAAATTTTTACGTGGAAAAGATGAATAGAAATTAATGAGGGAGAGATTTTGGGGATGTGGGGAAATGTTTCAGGAAGAAGAAACACTATGTTTCTGGAGGCAACTAGTATCTCTGTGAAACTGAAAGTAATTCAGCCTGGTGGGATCCTAGGATTCAAGTGTGGATGGAAGAAGCAAGGTCTAGAAAGAAGCACGAGACCACAAAGACCTCAAGAACCAGGATAGATTGGGGCTTTTCCTAAGGGTAGAGTACAAACTTTGAAGGTTTTTAAAAAGGGAGACGTGATTAATTTGCATTTTGACATTACCTTGTCTGCTTTATAGCATATGGGCTGGTGTGATGGCTCATTTTATGTGTCAAGTTGGCCAGACCATTATGCCTAGATACATGGTAAAATACTATTTTGAGTATTTCTGTGAGGACTTTCAGATGAGATTGACATTTAAATCAGTGGCCTTTCCAGATTGTGTGTGGGCCTTGTCCAATCAGGTCAAGGCCTGAGTAGAACAAAAGATTGACCGTTCCTGAGCAAGAAGAAATTCTGCCACAGATGGTCTTTGAACTTGAACCACAATTTTGGATCTTATCTGGTCTCTAGCCTGAGAGCCTTTGGACTTGAACTGTAACATCAGCCCTTCCCTGGGAGTATAGACTGCTTGGTCCACACTGCAGATTTTGGACATGCTAGACTCCATAATTTCATGAGCAAATTCCTTAAAATAAATCCTTCTTTCTATATATAAACATGCATCCTGTTGGCTCTGTTTCTCTGGGGGAACCCTGACTGATACAGTTGGGGAAGGGAAATTGAAAACAGGGCCCCCCCAGGCTCTGCATATACTGTGTGAGCTTGGGAGGCTCCCTGGACATTTATTTGCTTTTCCCAGCACGCTCCAAACCAAGAATTCTAAAGAGGCTGTCCCAAGTTCTTCAAGACTGCTCCTGGAACAAGAACCAGAGCCAGGAGCCAGTGTCCTTATTATCTGCCAAAGCTGAAATGGGAAAAGCTCATTTCAAACTGGCAAGATCACCCCTGTAATTTAATTTTAAATGAAACTTCTAAAACATTTAAAAGTTTTTATTTATTAATCATCTTGTACTTTGCATGCATTAGTAGTTTTGTCTTATACATACAGAGATATTCTCTAAATGTTCAAATGAATTCCTGGCAAGTAGAATGAGAAATAAGAATGAATAAATAAGGATTTGGCGAGCCACTTTGAAAGGTTGCCAACTCAAATGGTTCTTCAATCCCTCCAATGGTGTTTTGAAGCAAGTAAAAAAAACTAGGTGAAGAAAAAAATCTTTCCATTTTTTTTTTCTCTTTCTCTCTTTCTCTCTCTCTCTTTATTTATTTATTTATTTTTTTAGACAGGCTGGGTCCATTCAGATTGAGAAATGGAAGCTCTAACCAGGGCCACTTCTCTATTGATGTTCCAAGAACCCTGATGTTTCCCTGCCACAAATCTCACACAACTTTAAGGAGCATTTCTTTGCCTGCACATCCAGAAAGTCTCTTGATGTCTTGGGAAGCTTCAGGCTCCTCACCAGTTTTCCTCATGTTCAGTTGACCAGATAACCAAGAGGTGTGCTTTCTCTCTCTGTATTGTCCTAATTATGAAGAAATGTTCAGCCATTACTTTGGAGACTTAAAAAAAATAACAACATCTTCCATGTTGAGAAGTATTGCTTTTATAATTCAAAATTGTTCTAAATGATGACAGAAAAAAGATAAACCTATTTACAGAGAAAGCAAGAAAGTGGATTTTCAGAGCCCTTTGGAAGATGTGTTAAAATAACTCATTTGATTTCTTTAAACAACTTTCTTCTCTCACCCAAATAAATTAAGGAAAACATCAAAATATCTAGCATTTGACAATTCTTAGCTTCAAAAAATAACATTGAAAAAGTGTAAAACTATAAACATAAAATAGAAGTTTAGGAGTAAACACTCCTCCCCTTCTTTTTCCCTGAAGATTTTGGCCTTGTTTCTAACTTCACTCTTAAAAATACTGTATCTCCAACAGCTAACTGAAACCATGCAGTGTATTTTGTAGCAGTGTATTTTGGAAAATAAGGGTTAAATGCATGGGATCTAGATGCAATGCCGATTGTGGCCATGTTACGTTTGTCCTCAGTAACATAAGTATTGCAATGGTTTATATCTCATGCTGTTGTTTTGAGAATTAAATTCATATCACATACCAGACGGGGGTAGTGTCAAGTGCTGAAAACATTTTTAAAAGACTTTCCTTCCCTGGATATTATACAGAACTGATAAATTATTGAACACTAAAAAAAAAAAAAAAAAAAAATCCCTTTCTCTCTTAATTTTTCCCTTGCCCCTTCTCTTTCTTCCTTCTTCTGTCTTTCCCCAGTAGTATTATGGGTGGGACCAGGATCTTTGACCCATCACTATGGACTAGTGATTTTCAGACTGCTCCTTTTCGTGTGCAGTTCTCTTTTACTCTGCTGTCTCACCTCGGAAGTTTCCAGATTAGTTCTTCATTTCAGGTTCATTTACTAAGCTCCATTCTCCATGGGGTCTTTGGGGAGATGGAATTTGTAAATAGCTTCTATTGACCATTTAGTCCCAGGCCTTATCTCTGAAGTTGTTGACCTAGTCAAGAATCTAAGTCTGCTGCACACTCTGTAGTGCTGGAGTTCTGTTGAGCTTCCACCCTTGTCCTCCCCTGTTCTCTCTCCATATTTCTCACAAAAGTTCCTTGCCCCTTCATAACTCTTTGCTCTTCACCGAAAGCCCTCCTTGGGTGGTTTTGTGTGTTGTTTTCAGTCAAGTTCTCATTTACTGCTAGATGGGTCTGGGAAGTGCTGGGGGGGTGGTAGGAGTCTTCCGAGTCAGAGGATAGAGAAAAGAGACAATGACCTTCAAAGGGAATGACTTAAAAGTAATCAATCACATGTTTGCATTGTGAAAACTTCTGTTGCAATTTTCTGTACTTGTTGATACTGAAAAAAAAATTCTATGTCTTTTTTATTTGGAGAGAGCACCAAAAAAAAAAAAAAAAAAAAAAGAAAGAAAGAAAATCTCATTTTACCTCATTTATAAGGCATCCCTGGGGGAAAGGGAAGAAAAGTGATCTTGCCACAATTATAATGGCATAGAACCTTGCTCAATCTGCAAACACTTTCATGGAGTTTGTAATGTTTTTCCTAGGATTACAGATAATAGAACATCAGCATGGGATTTTTGGCATAGAAAAGATAAAAGTTTTGGTGTCTCTTTGACAATATGCACCTGTCCAGAAATTAAAAGAGACTGAGACCTGTGTGTCTCAGTCGTTTATGCATCTGCCTTCAGCTAGGTCACGATCCCAGGGTCCTGAGAAATCCCAGGGTCCTGGGATTGAGCCCCACATCGGTCTTCCTGCTCAGTAGGGAGCCTGCTTCTCCCTCTTCCTCTGCCCTCTCTCTCTGTGCTACTCACAAATGAATAAATAAAATATTTTTAAAAAAAGAAAAAAAGAAATGGAAAGATTCAGTGTTTTGGGGTTTCTTGCATTCTAAGATTAATTTGGCAACATTGAGCTTGCAATTTCTCAAGACAACAATTGGATGGGACTTAAGAGTGGTTGCCTTTAGATGGAGTTTGTCCTCCCCAGTTACCCACAGCCCCCACCACTCCCATTGTGTTATGCTAGGTCTATATTATTTTTTTATAATCCTATAAAGCCTTGTATACACATTTGAGTTTTTAAAACATAGAATGGGAGATATATTCATTATGTAGCCAAATTTTCTATCTCTTGTTAGCCTTCTAATTTCAGAACTGAAACCAATTATGCCCACTTTGTACCAGCTAGTCCTAGAAATAGTGTATTGCTGATCTAGCATCAAATTCATATTGTTGTTTCTCATACTATTTTCTGGGGTTGAGGGACCAAGGGCACAGTAGGTCCCAGATGAAAATGTAATAATGAATCTAATTTCTTAAATGACTCTATTTAGGAAAAAAACACATTTCTTTTCTTCTGATATGTTGCAGCCTGTTGGATGCTTTCACCGTGATCACAAAACTCTGTCACTTTATGGACATGTCTAGGTCAGTGCCAGAGGCAGGCTTCCCAACGTTCATTATACCATTTTCCCTGAGGTCTTCCATTTCTTCAGGTCACCACCACTGAACTGTGTGCAAATCTCTACTGCCATGTTGTGTACTAACTACACTTCTGTCCAGTCTGAGAGAAATTCCCTTTCTTTCTCTTCACCCTCAAAGACATTCATTTTCCTCAGTATTTAACACTAAGTATTGTCTCTGAGTATGTTCTTCTGTTCTTTCTAATAAAAATCTCTGAAGTGAAAAAATAAATATATAAATGAATGTTAATGTCCTAGCTAGCTACTTGAAACAAGAGAAAAGACCAGAACATAAACAAATCAATACATTGATAAGGAGACCCACCATTCTTTGTTACTCTACTGACCATTAGTTCCAGCCTAATCATCTGGGGCTGTATGGAACTTACCACCCTATGATCATTCTTTGGTTCTAGAACCATGGAGTGGTTCTAGTACCATGGTGGGTAAAGTGGAAGAGGGCTGAACATTTGTCTAATGCTCTGTCACATTACACATTACATCACATGGGGATAAGGATGTTTTTACATTATTTTGTAGCTGTCTGCTTGAGGAAATCAAAGATTATGGACTGATTATGCCTGTTGATATCCCTGAGAAGTATTCCTACTAACATGGTATTATTCCAGAGGGAAGATTTCATGGTTTAGAGGGATATTCTGCAAGAAAAATGATGTGTGATATTTCAGAATTAGAAAAAGTTTCAGAAGAGAGCCAAGGTATCTGAAGTGTCCTAAGAAGAAATCATAGTAATTGGGAAGGAGCAAGATGGTGGAGAAGAAGGAGACTGAAATATCATCAGGTTCCAGGAGTTCAGTTAGATAGTTATCAAACCATTCTGAACACCTATAAACTAAACAGGAGATAGAAAAGAAGAAGAGCAGCAATTCTAGGAACAGAAAATCAACCACTTTCCAGAAGGTAGGACATGCAGAGAACTGACTCTGAGGTGACGTATGGGAAGAGAGACGGGGTGTGTGTGTGTGCTGGCTCCCAGCAAGCGGTAGAGCAGTGCAGCACAAAACCAGAACTTTTAGAAGTCTGCTCCACGGAGGGATGTTGCTTGATATGCTAAGTGGGGGGTGGAGGAGTTGTGGGGACAGTGTGGTCTCAGGACCCATGGGGACACAAAAAGACCGGGATGTCTGAGGATAGCAGAGCTCCCAGGTATCAGAGTGGGGAAGCCGGCTGCAGAGATAGAGCTGAGAAGGGCGCTCTCAGCTTGGGGTTACCTTAAACCATGATCCAAGGCACAGTCAGACCAGTTCTCTTTGAGCAGAGACCCCACAAGTGGCAGATCCGGGGAGGCTTACTTCCTCCTCCGGGAGAAGTGGCATGGGAGTGCACTGCAGGAATCTGCTGGGTTTGGAGCCTCCAATCAGGGTGAGCGCCGGAGATAGAAATGCTCGGTCACAGGCCGGTGGGCATGGAGCATGGCAGGAGACCAGGGAGATGGGAGGGATTGACTGCTTGTCTCTGAGGGCACGCTGAGGAGTGGGGCCCTGAGCTCTTAGTTCCTATGGCCCGAGACTGGGAGGCCACCATTTTCATTCCCCTCCTCCAAAACCATACGGAAAGCGTTCAGGGAAGGAAAGGTCCCAAGAGCGAACCAGAGCAGATTGCTCTAGCCTGGCTCCTGGCAAGGGCGGGACAATTCTGCCTCTGGCAAAGACATTTCAGAATCACTGCAACAGAGCCCTCTCTCAGAAGATTAGCAAGAACAACCAGCCAAGACCAAGTTCACAGAACTGCGGAAATCCAGAGCTAGGTCTTTTCAAAAAGACCTAAAAAAAAGTCTTTAGGTCTTTTCAAAAAGACCTAAAAAAAGTTGAAAATAGATCTATCCTATGACCCAACAATAACACTACTGGGTATTTTCTCTAAAGATACAAGGGGGCACTTGCACCTGAATGTTTATAGCAGTGATGTCCACGATAGCCAAACTATGGAGAGAACCTAGATGTTCATCAACAGATGCGTGGATAAAGAAGATGTGGTGTATATATATACACAATGGAATACTATGCAGCCATCAAAAGAAATGAAATCTTGCCATTTGCAATGCCGTGGATGGAACTAGAGGGTATCATGCTAAGCAAAATAAGTCAATCAGAGAAAGACAATTGTCATATGATCTCTATGATACGAGGAATTCGAGAGGCAAGGCAGAAGGTCGTGGTGGGTAGGGAGGGAAAAAATGAAACAAAGTGGGATTGGGAGGGAGACAAACCATAAGGGACTCTTAATCTCATGAACAAACTGAGGGTTGCTGGGGGATAGGAAGGGGAGGGTTAAGGTGGCTGGGTTAATGACATTGGAGAGGGTTTGTGCTATCGTGAGTGCTGTGAAATGTGTAAGACTGATGATTCACAGAACTGTACCCTGGGACAAATAATACATTATATGTTAATAATAAAAAAGAAGATATCATAGTAGTTTGGAATATGAGTAGGGGAATTTACCCATTATGAACTGATCACCACTTCTGAGGGGAATGTCTGGGGACTTTCTCTTCCCAAGGTAAGTCATAAACCATGAACTACACCCATAGGATCAAGCTCTCTCACCATCCCTCTACTTGCATGAGTTTATGTGTGTGCACACACACATAGTCCACCAGTTATGTGAACATGTTCATGTATTTGAGCATACTTGTGTTCTCTCTGCTGGATAAAATGCAGAAACTGCAGTATCAACTGCAAATGCACATCTTTTGCATGTCTAGATTTACATAATTTGCAATATACAGTGCAAGCTGAGAAGAACTGGTTCTTCACTCATCCCATATTTGGGGCTTTTCGGTGGTATTCATTCTTTGGTGACAATAGCTCCTTTCAATCCTAACTTTATTGGACGAGTGTGTCCTGACATGATGCTTCCCTTACATGTAGTATCTATAGGGTGCTGCTGGGACATTCTAAAGTCACGAGAGGTGAAAATCACTAAGCTTGTCACCAAATGATTTGCTTACTTTAGGAGAGTTTCCACTCATTTGAGAGGTGCCACATAATCTAACTGGGCAGGGGTTTTGTGTGCTCAATCTCTATTTTTCCAGTACTAGTATAAGATCTGGTAGATGGCAAGCTCTGAGCAAATGTTTCTTGGAAAATGACCAAAAGGAATGAAAGGCGAAAAAGCCTGGTTGCCCATATTTAATGATAAAGTGGAAAGAATTTAC
This sequence comes from Lontra canadensis, assembly GCF_010015895.1. Lineage (NCBI taxonomy): Eukaryota > Metazoa > Chordata > Mammalia > Carnivora > Mustelidae > Lontra > Lontra canadensis. Next base: position 25,724,063 of record NW_022630999.1, read on the forward strand.
AAGGATTTGGAGATGAGACCAGCCTGGGTAGGAATCCAAGTCCTTCCACTGTCACAGGCAAACTTTTTCTGATTTACATAATTTGCATTATGATCTTGAGTGTCTTTTACTTGAGGAATATGGTAAGGATTATATAAGTACTAAATTTTTACAGAGTTTAGCATAATATCTCCAGCAGATATGTATTGAATATTAAATGAATGACCACATAATGTTTATCATGTTTCATGTTTAAAGCCAATTTTTAAATTAATTATCCTTCATACAAAATACCTAACCTAAGAGAACATTTAATAATTACTGTGAAGTTTTATCTATAATATAATTTGTGATATATATGCTAACTCTTCTAGTGATACTTAACAAAAGTAAAAACAACAGTATCTACTGTTTACATACCACTTACCATGTATCTTGTAGGGTGCTAAGGACTTCTCATGGGTTATTACATTTCATCTTTACAACAGCCCTATGAGGGAGGTGCAGTTGTATCATTGCTTTACAGATGGATTAAGTAGCTGCATGGTCATATACCTAATATGTGACAAGTTTGAGCTCTAACTCAAATCTTCCCAACAGCAAGTCCCAAGTTCTGAAGCTTTCTGTTGCTTTCCGCAAAAGCTGAGATTCTACAAACTGGCTCTTACTATTACTAATAGATTATGTATGTATGTATGTATCTGAACCCAATGAAACTACACACACACGTCCTTTTAAGTTTTATTTATATTTCTTAGTTCAAGAATTACACACTAGCCAACATTATTATATATTTACATGCTGAAACTGGCTGTAATAAGTTTAAATTCAAGAAAATAATTCTTATGTGCTACTCATTTATAATCCTCATTTGTTACTATCTCATGTATCCCAGAGATTTTAGTAGTCCTGTTTTTAGAAAGACATGAAAATAGATGCAATGATATTCACTTGTGTTTTGCATTTTCTAGCCATTGGAAAATGTGCATTATGTGCATATTAAGAAAGGCTACAAGGTAATTAGTAAGGCTGATAATCACTACATTGTGAAGAAACTAGAATATCATTTTTTATAAAAGGACAATTCAGAACTGTGCAGGGACAATTTTCATAACAGAACTATTTAAACACCCATGCAAATAAAATTTTGAAAATGCTATGGAATTTAAATCATTTGCAACTTTGTTTGAAATAATTATGCTTAAAGTGACCATGGTTGAACTCAAATTACTGAACCGAAAAGGAAGAGATACAAGCTGATGGAACTCTCAACTTGTTTCAGGTGGTATAAGGACACACACATGGGCATCAGATTAAGGGACATTTGACAGGAGAGAAGACAGTTGGTTTTGAAAGTTAAAAAACACAAAGTTTTGTCATCATTTTGGATCTATTTATGTTTATCACAAAAGAACTTTTCAAAGCAAATTAAAATCTGATGTCAGAATTTTGCATATATCCACAGAAATGTATTTTAATTTTCAAATAACTAATAGATTATTTAAGGATGTTGCTGCTTTTTTTTTTTTTTTTGATGATTTCTTTAGGGCAGTATCTTAATTCACATTCTGTTGGCTCCTTACTAGTTTTTACAATGTTCCTAGAGTATTTGGAAAATATTTTTTAAACCTTTGGTGTAAAGCAGTCTTTTTTTTTTTTTAAATTTTCTCCCATTTTTCCTTTTTTCTTTCCTTTTTTGTTTTTTAATAATTCTGGAGTCTTTGGTTAAAAGGAATAATACTATCTAAGGACAAAATGCTATTATTAAAAAAAAAGTCTGTGTGTATTATGTGTAATAAATTTCTGGAACAGGTATGAATAATAAGCACTTTTATTTCCTGTAGTGCCATCAATATAAACTTTTACTCTTTTAAAATTGAGATTTAAGTTACAACCTTTGGTTTCTTGAACTCTGACATATAAAAAACTCTACCAAGTTATCAATGATCACTTCTGCTTTTCCCATTTCCATTTCTAAGGCTATCTCTTGGTTGATATATTGAATACATAAACACTACAGCATTTCCCATAAAGGGGATGAAAGTGGGAGCAAGTGAGCGGAAAGTGAGAGTATGTGTGTTTGAATGTGTGTGTGTGTGTGTGTGTGTGTACGTGCATGCACGTGTACATGTGTGTGGCTGTGTGTGTGACAACAAATTGAAACCCTTCTGTCTGGGATCCCAAACCATTTATGCAAAAGGGTGTTTAAATTACTCTGCTGGGGCACTGCAGTAACTGTACTTAGTAAAAAATAAATAAAAATTAAGAAAAAATTAAACAATTATTTGTATCTATTGACTAGTCATTTACAGCATGTTGAATTATTTACATAATATTATAACACATGAACTTAAGCCATAAACAGAATTAGCACGTTGCCTTACCATAAAATACAAATTAGAAGTTAAAAATATTTAAGAAATCTGTTTTAATATTTACACACGCTCAGTGAAAGTTATGGTTGCTCACATTACATGGACTCTGTACACTTAGCAAAATGGCATGATTGCTACAGTTAAGAGTATTTGCCCTAACCAACATGGTGGGGTTTAGTTATTTTTTTTTTTTTTACCTCCTTCAAGGAGGAATTTTTTTTAATCATTTTCTGTTTTCTTAAGACTTTGTTTTTAAATCACCAATAGACAATGTTATTTGTTTCCTTGAAAAAGAGAGCAAGTAGACAAGCAATGTGAGAACTAGTTAATTCCCGATGTTCTGAGGTACAGTACTATTGTAGTGTCAAACTGTGCAATGGTTCATAAGAACTGTAGGCATTGATCTGCTGATAGAGAAATGCTCAGGACCCTGTATTACTAGTTTCAATATGTTGATTTGTTGGCTGCCAATTAAAAATACTCATACACTGGTTTAATGAAGGAAATAAAACATATTAGCTTACTCCTTTTGTTTTCCAACATATGAATGCATATATATGTATGTATGTTTACATGGATCTATATATACACATATATACATGTAGATATGTTGTAAGACCTGTCTTTATTTATTGTTTTGCTGTTTTTGTTGTTGAGGATGAATTTAATCATAAAACTGGAACACAGTTACCTATCGAACATGGAAATTGTGTTAGTTGACAATTTAGTGCAGGTCTTGCTTAAAATGAACATGATTCATTTTCCCACTGCATTCCACTGAACTTTCTCTATGTGTTGTGCTTTTTTATAAGCTGACAGATTTTTGTGTTCCTAATGCTAGAATGTAAAGTCTTTTGGTTTATAAACCATTTTTATTATTATTATTATTTTTACTTAGCACTGCTTTTGAAGACATGAGAAGAGAAAAGGTCTAGATGGCACTGCTTAAGTATTTTCCCCTGTTATTAAATTGCAGTAGAAAGAATTGTAACATTCCTTATGCAAACACATGATTATGTTGCATGAGTTTTCAATTCTGAAAATGCATTTCATACCTACTAGCAGTCATGTACAATATATATATACAGATTGAGATCAAAGGTTTCATTTAGACTGTGCATTTTAGAGTCAGAATTTGCCTATGAATTTCACAAAGATGAAAAACACCTTAATTGCTGGCTATCTGGCTGTTTCATAATCAAAAGAAAACTATATATATATGTATAAAGTGATAGTAATACCATATCAGAATTGCCAAAACACATTTTTGTGGTCCTTAAATTTAACCACTGGATATCAAGCTGACTGGTCTTCAAAGATTTATGAGATCTAGCACCCCTCCCCAACCCGCCCTCAATTTGGTGACTACAATCCAATTCAACTACAATAAAAATATAGTTAAAATTAAATTCTACATCTACTGATATCTCTGGGCAGGATGAATCAGTCGTTTCTACCTATGTGGTTATTGAACGCCAATATATGAATTTTGCTCTAGAGCATCTGTATTAAGCTCCCATGTTTCTCCTTTTTCTGTTTTGTTTTGTTTTGTTTTGTTGTCACTGTGAGCAGAAATGAATCCCTGGTCACATGCTTTTGAGGCTCATGTTGCAAAGTTTCTTGTCTCACTTTGATCTAGATTACTGTGGTGACTTCCCTGGACATTGAAATTTTGTTGTAACCATAAATGACAATATCAAGGATTTTTATGGCTTTTATGATAATTGCAGATAAGAGCCCACTTCTAGACTTGGGCTCTGAGTTGTCTCTAGAAAAACCTTTCCAGAATGGAATTTGGAGTTGTGCACCTGAGTTATCGATATGCTCCTTCCTAATATATGTTACTCAAACTTTAACCCCTGGCAACAAGGGACAGGCACCTTTATTAGAGTGATGCCCCAAAATGATTGCCTAGGAGAAATCGTGTCCCTGGAGAAGCTTGAGGAATTTCTACTCTGAGCCCATGGGCAGAAACTTAGTTGGATTCTGCCCAAAGACCATACTCAGAGGTGTTCAAGTGTATAATCAAAAAATAAAGGCCAGAGTTCCCTTTGCTGGTGAAGGAAAAAAAAAAAAAAAACCAAAAAAAAAAAAAAAACAAAAAACCTCCCATCTTAGAGAAAATTTAGAAAGCTGAATGCTAAACACTTTTTTATCCCCTCTCTCTGAAAATTGGAATAGGAGGGCATCAAAACTCCATCATATTCCAAGCTGCTGAATTATCCGGGGGAAGAAAACATACATTTAATCCACAGGCAAATACTGGCCTTGGCTACTATGCACAATTAGGGATGTTACTTTGAAAAATAAGTGTTTTTTGTTTTTAAAATAGAAATAGCAAAGTCATCCTCCAAGAAAAAATTCAATCAAATCAAACTTTAAGGAGATATTAGCGATTCACTATTTTCTCCAAGAAAAGCTAAGTATGAACCTCACATTGATAGAAATAAAATATATTAGCTTATTCTCTTTCCTGTCTTACATATGAATGCATATGTCCAATTAGTATAGAAAGAATCACACTGACATAATTCAAAAATTGAATAAAAACAATACATCATTCCTGCCTATCAGTTACATATTTTTCTATAATATCAACTGAGGCTCATAATATTCATCATGTTAATGTGGCTTTGTTGTTATCCTATGCTACACTATTTTTCATATTTTCTTTCATTAGGTCAGTTGCAACATACACTATGTAAGTACCCTTAAAAAGTCAAACCCAACAAACCCACAAACTAACTACTTGTGTACATAATCCTTTAAGTATTGTTTGCTATGAAAAATACAAAGGTGAATTTCACTGCACATAAGGAAATGTAGTTCAATCAATCTCTTCAAAGCCTTACTTTGTCTGTCTCCTAAGAATATAATCAGGATTTCAGAAACAAGAAAAGCTGGAAAGGACCATTAATACTTTATAGAAATGAACAAATCCTTCTTTTGAAATACCTATTAAATTCAGAAATAAACTTACAGGGAAATGTTGTAGAGACAGCTGACATTGTCTGAGAGGATCAACCTGTTTGCTAGCTTTGTCTGTGCTCTATGTTAGTGTATTTGAATGACTTGCAATCTAACCTACATTTAAGATACTTCTAATTTTGCTAACTTTTCTATTTTGTGGTTGTCTTTTGATTAGATAAACTATAAAAACTTCTTTAGATCTGCTATCAAAAGCTTGTGAAGTTGGGGGAAAAAGTCTCTCTCACTGGACCTTTTGCCATGTACAAAATATGTATAAACCAGATGCTGCGTGGGGCTGATAAGGGTCATGCTGCTCATTTGCTTTAATTTTGTTACAACAGTCACTTCTGTTTCCACTCTGCTCTGGATTATTAACTCTTATTTTAACCACCGAGGAAATAGCTTTTTAGAAACATTTCTTGGCCACCATGCATGATAATGTTCAGCAGTCCCATTTCTAACTGTCACAATGGAAGACATCAGTGTTGACTCCCTACACTCAAGCAGAAACTGGCCAAATTGGTTACCGAGTCTCTGTCTGCAGTCTCCCTATCCTGTTTGAACTATGTGAGAACCTTCTGGAATCTAGTGGGAATTATCTTCCCATGACACCATTATCACTTTAATAAGACCAGGCATAGACCATCTTCAGTAAGCATGTTTGCATGGCATTGCAAATAATGTTTCATAAGCACAGTGCAATCTCAACAGCATGCCAACATTAGAAATGAAGATGGGGAGTATCTGGGTACGACCACTTCTCAGAAAAATGACTGGAAATGCTACTGAGCTCTCTAAGAATATCTTCTAAATAATTGCCCTCTATATAGCCTGCACACTAAGCAGATAAAGTGGAACACTCAGACACAGTCTTGCCAACATGTGTACAAATCACTTGCATTTCAACTGGAAAACCACAAGGACCTAGTGTTTACTTAGCAGAAGCAACCCAAATGGTATGAAATGGACCACAGGATAGGCCAGCAACTAAGGTATTTTAGCATCACTTTTGTCCTGGATTGATGTGTTTTCCAAGTCCTACGTCAGGCTGTACAACTGGTTTGAGGAGGAATCTAGTCCTTGCTTCCCATGGGAGGCTATGTTTTAGTTCACATAATAAAGCCAATAGACGATGTTGAAGAAGGAAAAAACCACTGGGAAGAATATGCGGGACCACCGATCTATGGCATTCACATCAGTCAAGTCGGGGATGGTGATTTTCAGTTGGGAGGCGCGTCTCCGCAGGCGGCTTTTCTTCTGTGCCACATGTCGTTCCAGGGCATTTCGGCCAAAACTATGCCTGGGCAAGCCGGCTTTCCGGTACTGGATGCTGGTGGCATCATAGGCCAGCATTGTGCTCCTGGGGTCTCCAAGTCCCATCACAGCCTCAGATGTGGCCATTTCATTTTTTATCTCAAGAGTGCTCAGTAAGATGTTCTCATGTGGGTCCATCTGCAAGGAAGAAGAATCAGAAATGATGATCAAAATGGGAAGCCTTTATTGGTGCTAATTATAGAAGGCACTATGATATGTGGGCTAGGTTGCATTTATCAGAGTGGCTAAGAGAACTGGTTTTGAGATTACATTATCTGAGTGGGATTACAAACAGATATGGCTCATCATTTGACAACCATCATGGCCCCCAAATCTGTGTGTCATTTAGAGCCATTTGAGATCACTGAGGATCATCAGGTTATGCTCTGAGATGAGAATATAGTTTGATCAAAGCTAAAGTCTCACAGTTTAACTATCTCATAGATATCTTCTAATGGGTTCCTAATAGGTATAATTTTGAGGCTCAAAAATCAGAGGTACTCTGACATTTACCATGCTAATGATCGTCTTTCCGAAGACCTGCCAATTACCAAGTTGTTTCAAAGTGGTCATTCAAGAGATGAAGAAGGAAGAGGAGCATACTGGCTGGGTCTGTGGGTTTGGGAGCCAGGTGTCTGGGGGTAAATCTTGGTTCTGCCACTTACTACTTAAATGACAGTGGATGAATTCCTAATTTGAACAGTGGCTCCATCACTGTAAGCTACACAAGCTTCAGTTTCTCCATCTATTAAATGATATGACAGTGCAACCCTAGAGGATTTCTGTAATGACATTATGATATCATAGACTGTTGCTAATACCATTTTCATTGCTTCTACTTAGGGGCATACAGAGAAATAGAAGTCATGACACTATAAAAAATTTACAGTTCTGATATGAATATATACAAAATTAAACTGTGCTAGGTATGAAATAGTAGTAAGGGATTAATTACTGAATTGTGCTCATAATAATAGCTTAATTACAGATGAATTAATGATAAAACCAGAACTAAAAACAGTAGATAACAGTTGCTATATATGCCAGAAACATTTTTAGGTAACTTTATTTGATTATGCTTCTTAATACCCACAGTTACAAGATACCACCTTAAATTTGCTATGTCAATATAAAGAGGGCAAAAGAAGAGTTTTGACAATAGCAATTCAGGCATCATGTGATGTGCCAAAATGCAATAACACTCAGAACAACAAGGAACTTGAAAATTAACAGCTGGGTAAACTGTGTCTGGACGAGGGCTGAGTGGGGTGAGGGATTGACTTGAGAGGGGAGGGAGGGAGGCAGGTTTCAAGAAGAAGAGAGTCAGTCCAAAGCTGGTTATACTGAGTGGAATTCTGGGCCTAGGGAGTAGAATTAAGGTGGCCAGTAGATAGGGTGACCCTTTTCTCTCTTGGGTGATTTCTACTTGGCTAAGCTAAAAGAAAAGAATGAACACTGACATCGTGATACCTAAATATTAAATGACCATGTAAAGTTTTTTTTTGTTTTGTTTTGTAAAGAAGGAGAGATTTGTGTGTCTTATTTTTAAGAGTTCTCAACTGCTATAGATAATAAAACCTAGATGCAACACATTCTTATTAATAACAGAGTACATTTATTTTGGTGGAGAATCAGGATATGCCAATTGCCAGTGAAATTTCTGAAATATAAAATAAAGGAAAAATGGTCAATAGTAGATAATGATGATATATGGAAGCAAGGGATATAACCAAACACTTAACTGGAAGATAAAATGTTCTGAGCTTCATGAATTATGCAGAAGGTAAAAGTAAGCCTGCTAAGATTATACACTAACAATTAACTTTCAAATGTGGTTTAATGACCCTGTATTATAAATTAAAATCTAAAATCTCTTGAGAAATAAAAGCTATAAAATACACTAGAACCTAGTAATTGACCAATTAATCTCTGTCCACTGATTAGACATTCAGTATGTTTGGTTTATGGTAGTATTTTGCTTAGTGGACATATAAGTTTCTAAGATTTGTAAATGAAACCCAATAAATGTTGAAACACTTCTGTCAAGGAAGGGCCAGGTAATGGCTTTAGTGATGGATCCAATGGCCCCAGGGAAGAAAGCAAATATTCAAAGGCATGTACCAGGTACCAGGGTTTTGTGGAAACTCTTGCTGAAGGCTCACAACCATCTTTTGAAAAGGAATTCTTTCCTAGGTCATCAGTGAAGGTGTTCACCAAATTTTATAAACTCACATATTTACTAAATGATAGAGGTGAAACCCAAACCTTGATCATTAGAGTGCACAGCATGGAGGAGAGAAGTAGGACTTCACAGCCCTCAAGGAAAGTGAAGCTGATGGACGAGGGGAACCTAGCACCCTCATTATTTCAGACTGGGTGCTTATTTTCTGTTCTCCTCTGGGTTGTTAACTCTTATTTTTACTACCTGGAAAATAACTGAGTAGCAAAATTTCTTTGGCCACTATGCATGACAATGTTCAGGAGTCTCCCTGTCTCTAAGCACCAGGGTATTTGCTTTTCTATTGAGTCATCATATTGAGAATAGTTATGATTATCTATCAGACTTGGCTGAGGTAAAAATACAAGTCAATAATAATAAGCATTATAAAAGTAACAGGAGCATGGCAACCCTTCTGGGTCCCCTCCCTCTTTGGGAGCTTTATACTATCACCTTACTATCACTCAATAAACTGCTTTGCTGCCCACATAAATAAATAAATAAATAAATAAATAAATAACAGGAGCAGTGGACTCTTATTATGGAAACTTTGTTCTAAGTTGGATAATTCAACTGATTTCAGTGGGTTTCTGTTTTGTTATCTATGAAATTCAAGATTTGTTAGATTATTCCTGAAGCTTTATCTATTATTTATTTATTTATATTTTTATAAAGATTTTTATTTATTTATTTGAGAGAGAGCACACGCAGGGGACAAGGCAGGCAGAAGGAGAAGGAGAAGTAGACTCCCCACTGAACAAGCAGCCCGATGTGGGTCTCGATCCTAGAACCCTGGGATCATGACCTGAGCCAAAGGCAGATGTTCAACTGACTGAGCCACTGATGTGTGCCTATTATCTATTTTTTAATAAAAAATTCACAGAAATATATCTATGGACCACTAGTGTGTGTCTGGCACTGTGCCAATATCATCACAGTGGTGAAGAAGATGGCATTTCTGCTGGTCTGGCTGTTGGTCCAATAACAGTCTCCAGAAAGAATACTTGACTTGGAGTCAGAAGATTGGAATTCTGGCTGTTCTGTTTGTTATTTTTGACCTTGGAAAAGTGATTCATTCATTCATTCATTAATTCATTCAGATTTTATTTATTTATTTGAGAGAGAGAAAGAAAGAGTGGAGAAGGAGCAGAGGGGGAGGGAGAGGGACAAGCCAACTCCAGGCTAAGGGTGGAGCACAATGCAGGGCTCAATCCCCAGAGCCTGAGATCATCACTTGAACCTAAACCAAGAGTCAGAGGCTTAACTGACTGAGCCACCCAGGTGACCCAGAAAAGTGATTTAATCCCTTGAAGCTAGTTTTCTTCAACTGTGAGAATAGAGTTTTGAGGGATTAACTGAGATAGGTATGTGGGAAGGACTTGGGAAACAGAAGTACCAGGCAAGCAGATTGTCATGACAGGCTACAAATGCAGGGGATACACAGATGCTAGTGGGCTGGGAAAATAGATTAAGTAGCTATGCCTAAAAAAACAGTAAGGATATTGCTCTTGCGGTGTGTGTGGAGTAGATACAGATGATGAGCTTTCTGTAGGTGAGCATCATCATCTCAGCACGGCTGGAGATCTTCTCAGGCTGAAGTGGGGGAGGGGTAGAGTGAGGGGGTGGATTGGACCTGTGCATTAGGTTATAAGGTGCTGGTCCTCAAAGTTGTGCTACATTAGGATACTTCAACCTCAAAATCTGACTGCCTGGATAGTCTCAGTTAAGGTCACTAATAGTCAAGGAATACATGAACTTGAATTAAAAAACAAAATAATGCCTTTCCAGAAAACTCTCAGCCTTCACCATGGGGCTGTAAAGTGGAGAGATATATTTCTAATTTATTTCCCAATTAACGGGAACATGGAGGAGGCAGCTCAAGCAGGTTGTAGTTTATTAGGTTGTACCTCAGAGTTAAGCCCTGAGACACTGCTCTGATTACCCCACCTTGTCCTTCTCTGAAAGACAAGTTTTTCTCACCATTTTCTCATGTCCTATCTAAAGCCTTCCAGGTAATGCCGACCTTTTTACTTGTCTCCTCAGAAATGAGCTGCCTCCCTTCCCTGGCACCACACCATAGCATCCATTTCCCCAACTTGCTTTGGAATCACCAGTTCTGAGGACTTTTTTTTTTTTTTTTTTTAAGTACACGATCATGGCCTAATTAACACCTGGAACTGTGTCAGTTTTCTACTAAAAGGGAAGATACAGTACAGTGTTTCCAAGTTCTAATTCTGGACTCAGACAACCCAGGGTTTGATTCTGGGTTGAACCGTTCACTAGCTTTGAAACCATGGGCAGATCATTCAACTTCTTTGAGTTCATTTTTCTTATAGGTAAAGTGGGGGAAAATGCCAACATCCGTCTCCTGGAGTTGTTTGAGAGGACTAAATAAGACAGCCCATGCAAAACACTTAGGACGCTTTGTACGAACTAAACACTCAAAAACTCATGACTGGTCTTGCTTTTAAAAAGCAATAAATATTCATTAAATGAATACAATTGATCTTCCACTGCCATTCTTGTTTTTAATGCCATGGAATGTATGAGCAAACCAGAACTTTGAATTCATCAGATTATTTAATTTACTTTGATTAGTGGCTTCTTTTTTTTTTAAAGATATTATTCATTTATTTGACAGACAGATCACAAGTAGGCAGAGAGGCAGGGAGAGAGAGAGGGAGAGGAGGAAGCAGGCTTCCTGGTGAGCAGAGAGCCCAATGCAGGGCTCGATCCCAGGACCCTGAGATCATGACCTGAGCTGAAGGCAGAGGCTTAACCCACTGAGCCACCCAGGCGCCCCTGATTAGTGGCTTCTGTAAAGGGCTGAAAATAATGCTTACTACAAAGTAAACACTAAACATGTTTTTGTTATAATGCATAATATATTTATTAAATATAATAAATAAGTCTAGGCTGAGTTACTTCTAAATGTTGAGGTGAGATGAGTAGCAGCTGCCTTTCATTTCATAGGTGGAGATGGGGCACAAGTCTTCATGGATTCACAGATCCACCAGCATCCTCCTGAACACCAAGGAAAACAGCCCTGAGGCCAGGGCCAAAGAGGGAGCGGTCTCCATTGCTGGTGTGGCAGAGCAGGTAAAGGGTCTGGCTTGTCTTTCCTCATGGCCCTTCAACATTCCACCATAATGCTCATCATTAGGATCATCTGTTTAATATTTGCCCCACCAGACTACACTTCTTGATAAAGGCAGAGACAAGGTCTGTCTCTTTCATCGTTGTATCCCGAGCACTTGGCATGGTGCCTGGCACATAGTATGCTCAATAAATAATGCTGACTGAATGAAATTAATTTTGTGACCCTTAGTAACTCAATTCCTCTGTGAGTCATAAATAAGGTGGATTTTGGGGGGCCTGGGTGACTCATTTGGTTAAGGGTCCGACACTTGGTTTCAGCTCATGTCATGATCTCAGGGTCCTGAGATCAAGCCCCACGTGGGGCTCCGTGGTTCTCAGCTCCGGCTTTGCTTGAGATTTCTTTCCCCCTCCTTCCCACCCCCTACCAGCCCGCTTTTCCCCCTATTTCTGTGCATGCACACTTGCTCTATCACTGGCTCATTCTAAAATGAATGAATGAATGAATAAATAAATAAAATCTTCTTAAAAAGGTGGATTTAATTTTGTAATACCAGTCTGAAGATTGGAACTGCCTGAGACTACCTCTCGAATTCCTTTTCTGCTCTAAGGTTTTGCTCTCGATTTATATAGGTCTCTTGCTGGAGTGTCATGCTCAGGTACCAGAAATCTGGAAGCAGATTTCCCATAGTGCCCTGGCCATTTACATGATGGATGCCTCGTTCTTAACCCAGAGAAGGGAGCTTAGTGAGTAGCCACTTGAAGCCAGGACTAATCATATCACATATTGACCTCTCAGTTATCCCGGTGGCCCTGTGGGCCAGGTACTGATCTCATATTCAGGAAATAAAGCACAGAGAAGTTAAGAAACCTAACATATGTTCACACAGTGAATTGGGGCAAGAATTAGAACGTGGTCTTTTTGGGGGCCCCTGGGTGGCTCAGCTGGTTAGGTGTCTGCCTTCGGCTTGGGCCATGATGTCAGGGTCCTGGCATAGAGCCCTGCGTCAGGCTCCCTGCTCAGCAGTGAGTTGTTTCTTCCTCTCCCTCTGTGCCTCTTTCTGCTGGTGCTTGCTTGCTCTCTATCAAATAAACACAATCTTCAAAAGAAAAAAAAAAAAGAATCTTGTCTTTTTTTACTGTGCTGTGCTGAGGTACAGCAATAGCCCCCAAACCCATGTGTACTCTACAGCTCATCAAAGAGGGCCTTCTCAGTGCATGATAGGGGCAAGTCATCTGAAGACCTGCAAAATTTTCCTTAGTGAGGAATAAATAAGAGTGTCTGTATTTACATATGTCACAAAGATGACAGCTGTTGTAAAATCTTGTTAACTGCAATGCTTTCACCTGAGTAGACATCTGTAGTCTATTCATCAGCCCTCCCAGTGACAATTTCTATCTAGGAACCACCACTCTCAGTATCTCTTTGGTTTGGTGGGTGGTATAGTCTGTTTCAGTGGTTTCCAAACTTGAACATGCATCAGAATCCCTTGGAAACCCCATTAAAACATAACGGTCTCTGGGCCCCACTCCCGGAGTTCTTGTGTTAGTATGTCTGGAATAAGGCTCGACAATCTGCATTTCTAACAAGCTCCCAGGTGATGCCAGGTTGTGGGGCTGAATTCACAGTTGGAAAACTATCAGTCTATTGGAAGCAGCAGAAGGGCATGACTTTAAATAAAGAAGAAGCAGAGGCCTTGAGAAGTGAAGAAAAAGCTGAAGTTCTGACCACAGTCTACACCACCACGTTGAAAAGCAGCTTTCATAGAGAGCATATGTGACCTCCATTTATTATTTTCTGAAGGTAGGCACTGTAGTAAGGGCTTTACACTTATTACATTTTTTTGTAATAAGTGTAATAAGTAAAGGCTTTACACTTAATATTACAATTGTAATATTTCACTTTGGACAATACCCCTATGAGAAAGTTATTTCTGATATTCTCATTTTGAAAATGAGAATTTTCAAATGAAAGAATCCAAAATTCTCATTTTGGATGATTAGTGATCTGCCCAGAGTTGATATGGAATGTATTAGCACTTCTTCTATTTGTTCCAAGGTTCCTACTTCTAATGATCAAACAATACAATTGCATGTCTTGAGACTTTCTTCAATGCCATCTTGAAATGCCATCTCTGTATTGGGGTGTATTTAGGTGCGGACATTCTAGAAAATGGAACGAATAGCAATTGCCATGTGATTCAGCTCATCTTTGAAACTGGGTCTCCACACCAACCTTTCCAGGCTTGCCCAGGTGGATTTCCTAATTGCCTTTTCCTTCACTTGACCAGTGAGACACAGGAGAAAACACTAAACTCTTTTTTTCTGATTAGGATATTAACAAGACCTAGCTTCCCTTACCAGAAAGATTGTGTAGCAATCTCTACTGCTCTGGAAAACATAATAAAATATTTATCAAATTTTCATGTCTTGGTATTTTTATTTACTCAAGCTGTGAGAAATTTGTTGGTAGCAGTTAAAACAAGAGAGAGAAGGAAGCGAAAGTAAATGAAGGGAAAGAAAAGGAAAAGAGACTAGTGAATAAAACTGTCATTCTCTGCAGATAAATTGCTTTAGCAAGAGCTATGCCAAGGCCTCGTTTTAGTCCAAGAATCTTTACTGTTTGCTTTCTCATCTTGAACTTTAACTCACAAGTGCCCCTTCCTGACCACAAGGGTTTTTGGAGAGACCCTATTAAGCAGGCCAGTGTGAATAAAGTCTCCTGTTTTCCATTCAACAATCCCTCTGAAAATTGTGCCTTACCTGGAGTTATTTTGCTTATCAATCAAGAAGGAAATGCTGAAATTTTGGGAAACAGACTGATTTATTTACTCCAGCATTCCAGAGCCTCCTGTGAATGATCCTCTGTGAATAAGGCAGTTTGCACACTGATTGATTCAGTCATCCTATTGGGCAGAAGGATGGACTTCTCTGCTGACTTATTTCCCAGACTGACCACTGTGCTGATGGTTCAAACAAGGGTAAATTCATGTTAAACATTGGGATTCAGAGGTTTTCTCTTCCTTCTTTCCATTTCTCATCCCAACATTTTTTTTTTTTTTCTTTCCCATCAAGGAACAGAGCATGCTTTGGTTAACAGAGTTCAGTTTTGCTTTAAAGGTATCACATTAAACAATGAGGAGCAGACATTATTTTTATATAATTTGTGAATTCCAGTTATAGTTTCAGGTTTCTTGCTCCCTTTTCTGCACCTTTCCCATTGACAGATGTGTCCTCTGGAAGAATGTCCTTGTCCTATAATCTTATACAGAAAAACAAATCACATCCCTCGGTGGCCCAGCAGCATTGCACACTTATCTTGGGAAGTGAGAACGGGTCTCTTTTAAATCCCAGTTCACCACTCCTATCATCAAGAGAAGAGTGAGAAATTGCAAAACTCCAAGAAATCCTAGCTCTGCAATTTCCAATTGCTGTGACTAGTTGGATAGGAGATCTTGTTTTATCTTCCATGAAGTGACACTGACCCGAGTAACTTGAAATGCTAAGGCAATGAACTGTTAACCCTCTGGGAATATCCAAAGTACTCTTTTCAAAGGAAAAACACTCAGAAACCACCTAACTAACATGCATTTGGTATTCTAAGAGGTAAAAGAAAGTTCACCCAACCAGAATATGAAATGGAGAATCTAAGAGAGCAAGAAAAGGCTAATATCTTTGTCGATCCCTCCACCAAAATAAATGGAGAAATAGTAACCAAATCTGGAGTTTAGATCTGGAACAGAAATATTGGAAAATACTGATGAACTAACTACCCAGGTAGTTGCAGGAGGGTGGTCATTTTTAAATAAAAACTACAAGAAAAAAAAAAAAAGGACTGAGATTTCTACTCTTTTTTTATTCTTTTATGCTATTGTGAAGTGTTTGAAATCTTACAGCCACATTATGAGGATAAAGTTAGTCCTATTAGCACTTCATAAACAACCCTTCCTGTCAAAATCCAGAAGTTCATAAGCAGCTTAAAGTTTATTAAGTGTAAAGCAATCATTTAAATTTATGTTTGCAGATTCAAATCCTGTACTTTACTATTTTCACATGAGGAGAAATACTTACGGAAAGGATATGGGTAGGTCTAGTTATTGCTGTTTAGTTTTCCAATTTTTAGTTTTTCATAAGTAGAGCACGGGAGTGCATATCTCAAGGTTTACTTAGTCAGCTGATTCCCTGTTAAGGAAATCCTACTCTGTGGTCATCACAATGTGGTAAGATTCTGCTCCAGACACACACACACACACACACACACACACACACACACACACACACACAAATCCATCCGGCCAGTTGGGTGAATCATGTGAGCTCAGTGAAGTTTTAAGTTATTCCTTCAAATGATAATGAAGTTTTTAGATGAAATAATAAGGATATCTCAGGAACAGAAAGAGAAGAATATGATGTTTCTCTGAAAAGGACCCCAGAGGATAAGGCTTTTATAAAACTTGTGATTAATACAGGATCATGAGTAAGAAGACCTCCAGCAAGCATGAGCCACCAAGTGAACTGAGGCTCCTGCTCTCTCTGGTCCTTCTCACATATCCCTTTCAACACCCAGAAGCAGACTGGAAAGAACACTGACTTCAGTGATGAGAGCCAGTTCTAATCCTTGCTTGCTCTGGGCCTCAGTGTTCTTTCTTGCTTTAGAAAGTCTAGATGGACTTAGGACAGCCTTGCTAACCCCCTCCACCAGGTTAAATCCTCTATTACCAACTGAGCCCTCCTTCCCAGCACCCACCCCCCGCCACCCCATGATAGCAAACATGTAAGCAGAGATTGTATTTTATTGCTTACATATTCCCAATGCTGACCACTATACTTGATACAAAATATTCAAAATAAAACTTGCTAAATGGAATTACTAGAGGGTTAGATTAAGTCTAGGATCATACATTCAAATCTGGCTAGGGAGATCATACAAAGGTGTGAAGCAGGTGTAATGGAGAATAGGAATAAGTTGGCCCTGTAGTAAATGAAACTAAAAAATACAGGCCTGCCTGAAGGACAGTTAAATCCAAATTTTTAAACATCACTATAGTGGTCAAAATCCCATCTAAGGGTTCAGCCTGTGGTCTGCTATATCAGTCATTGTAGGTATCATTTATACAAACATGGTCTTTCAGTTCCATTTAATCTATAATTATGAACGGCTTTATTGCCTTTTCAAAAAAACTCAAGGCATAACATAGGAAAAATACATAGGGAAAAAATCTGCCTAGCAAAAATCCTGTAGGTCTGGAGCTTCCTTCAAAACTGTGGTCTAATTGGACATAATAGAAAAACAAAAACAAAAACTGTGATCTAGACCCAATGCTAGTATTATATTTATTTTCCTAACTGTGTAGGGCCTTGTGGTGAAAAATTCTGCAGTATCTCTCTGTTCTTGAACTTCCTAGGTAGTCTTCTTAGTTTTTTGTGGCTTAATCTCTTCCAGGCCTTTTACTTTCACAGAATCAAATTTATTTTTCTTGGAAAATGATTCCTTTCTATATATGTGTTAATTTATGTGGAATTTATTAAGAATATGTAAATGACAGAGCTCATGTATTTTTAAAAAAAAATATTTGGATTGAGATTGAAGGATGAATGCTAAATTTAGGGGAAATGAGACTACATTTAAATTGCTACATTAAATAATAAAGTAAAATTAATAAAATATATAATGAATTGGCTAATTTCTTTTGGAAGGCTGATAGAATTCTCTCTGGGTTCCTCTTCTTAATTTAATAAATAAAGCTACTGTTTCAACTAAAGTTGAAAGTCAGGAGTTGTTTTAATTGTATGGAAAAAATATAAAAGATTGGAATCATACTCAAATTCCCTGAAGCTGGAAGAAGTGAAGGAAACTGTATTCATAATCTATTAATTTTAATGGACATTTCTTCCATCCAAAGGAGGGACTTGCCTTGTATTACTGTACATCTTTAGGATGTGTGGAATGGAGCCAGGTTTAAAATGAGCTTATATAAACTCTGAGTCTTATTTCGATAAATTTTGAGGTAGATGTGAGAATTTGCCCATCCAGTCCTGATAATTCAAAGATTTTAACACCTGGAAACTCAGGTCCTGAGAGGTAAAGGTTTGTTCCAGTTCAATTTCCATCTGAATAATTAACTCCAGTCCCAGGCTGGAGAGAAACAATTGATCTAATCTTTTTATTAGCTGGTTCATACAACTCAAAGCATTCTGGGTGATGACTTGCTAAAGATTTTTATACACACCATGTAACCAGTAATTCACAATTTCCCAATCCATTTTTAACTAATACCATAGAGAGCATTTGTTTTGGTTTCTTTCCGCAAGCTGCAAACATGCCAGTCAAGTGTTTCTAATGCACAGGCATAGGGAGAGGGAGAAAAATGGATAAACTTTACCAAAAGAGGAGCTACATTTTCCCTCCTGGGTTTCCACATGTTGTCAAGGGTGATAACAGTGCATGTTCTTAAGAGGGAAGAGGGGTGGCTTTTCTAGCTTCCAAAGCCCAGAACGGTGAATAAAAATTGTGGCAATCGATCAGGTCAAATTTCAAGACTCACTGGCAGGTTATATTTGACTTAAAGATTGTGGTCCATAATTACCCCAGGTCATTGGAAGACCCATGGTTTTCTCTTGCTACTAGGTTTTGAAACCCAGCCTTGTCCCATAAGGAGGAGTTTAGGCATATAGAACCACACATTGCTTTTTCACTTCTGTGTCAGAGGGAAATTACCATCTGCTTCTATCTGTCATCTAGAAGCAAAGAAGTTGAGTTTTAGTTTCTATCCTCATCAAGGCACGAGTGTTTTAATGCAGTTAAAAATCTGAGAGTTCCCTCCCCCTCTAAGATATTGACTCAGAAAAGAGAATTAGCCTATTCTAATCAAATAAACAAAAATAGACAAACCATCTAGACTATCAGCAGCTCCACTTCCATATATTAGAGACACTTTCTCCTTCCAAAGAACATTACCCACAGTCTCCTATTGTTTTTCATTTAACTTGGCGAAGAGCCAAAAAGCTGACCTAATGCAGACCAGATAGGCAGGATTCCAGTGAACACAGAGCAAAAGGGTAACAGAAAGAAGCAGCATATTCATCTCCACAGAGATGCCAGGAACACAGCCAGGGACCTTTTCTTCTATGGATTTAGAGTTTCATTTGGTTCTTGAATGGCAGGGGGCATGAAAGTGGTGCTGAAGTGGGTCTCTTGAACAGAGGTGGGCTGGAGGGGGAGAGTGCCTGGGTTCACACTGATTACCAGATCCTCTGAGTGGGAACTGAGACACATTTTTAGCACTGAACAGCACTGGATCTAGTAACTGTGCTTAAAAAAAGGCATCAGTGAAAAGTGACTCAGCAGTAATAAAAAAGTGGTGTAGTCCCCATAACTTAGAGTGTGTACTTGTAAGCGTGTACCCACTGTATACAGCAAGAGCAAAATAACTGATGCTAAGGGAAGTATGATTACAGAACAAATGCCTTCATAACAAATATGAATGGCAAATATCTAATTACAACAAAAGCATTTATAAGCTCCACACAGTTTCTTAATAGGACCATGGACTTTCTAATGTTTGTGTCATCAGATAATAGAGAGTAGGGGATCCATACTCATCCTTTCTTACTCGTATGTAGCTTGTATCTTTCACAGTTTAGTTCAAAAATGTTCCTTCCATTGGGGAGTCCTTCTTGACCATACCCCACTCTGTCAGGTCCTCTGATACATGCTCTCACAGCAATGAAGATGTTTCCCTCACTGTCTTGGTTTTTGCTTATGTATTATTTCCATAGATGCTTGTTGGAAGTGTATCCTCTCTTTAAGAAGCGGTCATTGTGAGGGCAAGGAGCATGTCGGATCGGGATGCAAGAAGTATCCATTGAATTCGCAGGTAATACTTGTAGTCAATGTTTAGTGGGCCCGTATCCTGTATTCCAGGTAGTTAAAAGAACTCTACAGGGATTGTGGCATGTATTCCTTGCCACACTCCTTTAGGGTAGCATCTCTTATTAACAACTCTCGGGAGGGTGGGGTTATGGACATTGAGGAGGGTATGTGCTGCGGTGAGTGCTGTGAAGTGTGCAAACCTGGCGATTCACAGACCTGTACCCCTGGGGATAAAAATACATTATATGTTTATAAAAAAAAGTTAAAAAAATTAAAAAAACAAACAAACAAACTCTCATCTCATAGATAGGCCTGCTGAGACTAAAAAGTTAAGTCACTTGCAGAAAGTAATGCAATGAGTAAATAAGGGATCTGAAATTTGAACCCAGACAGTCCTATTTCTGAGTCACCACACTGAAGATGGAGGGTACACTAGGATTGATATGTGCCCTTGAGAGAGTAAAATTCCCTCTTGTTTTGAGGGGAGACATTTAGGAACATGCGCATGCACCATGCAGCTGAAGGAATGGTGACGAGAATGGGGCAGGGACAGTGGGTAAACAAGAGATGATGGTCTGAGTCCGGAAGTTGGGGGGAGGAATAAATGTGGCCCTGGGCCTTTATGAAAAGGGACTCAGGCCTATCCAGAAGGGGAAGAGAAAGAAAGGGGAAAGGTAGAGAGGGGAGCCCCCTTTGTCTACACAACATTATATTCAGTAAGTATCAAGTTAGACAGCTTGAGGGAGCTCATCTTTTCCTTCTGGACCTTTCCTGCCAACTTTGACTTCATATTAGGAAGAGCCACTTTGTGCAATGAGAGGAACTCACGTTACATTTTAAAATAAGCTAGTACAAATATCCAAACCCTTTACCTGTAGACTGTAGGAACTCTCAGGGTAAAGCTATAAGCATTCATCTTCTCTTGGGTTGAGGCATTAATGGGCTCTGAAGCCACACTGCTTGGGTAAGAGGCAGACTGGGTTAAAGGAAATGTCACAAAGCTCTGTGATCTTGGGCAGGATATTTAACCTTTCTGAGCCTCAGTTTTCTCAACTGTAAAATAGGTAGAACAGTGTCAGCCTTATTGGGTGGTTGTGAGGATTAAATGAGAGAATTCATTGAAAGTACCTAAAACTGTATCCCATAGGATAAACTCACAGAATAGTAACTTTCATTAGAGAGGAGAAAGTTCTAAGTCATGGACAGATGAAGGACGCAGTGACTCTGGAGAGCACATAATAAAGATAATGTGGAAGGTTTCGTGAGACGTTAGGTAGAAATAAAGGAATTGAACTGTTACATCATGGCCAGGAGAGATTTGCAATGATAAACCAGTTTTTGAACTAAAACAGCTGTGGCAGTGGTGAGAGAGGACCACACAGCACTTGCTCAGCTACTCTTCAAGAAACAAATGAATATAGCAAGACACCCGTGCAACTCTGTGCTACAGCCCTTTGGTAGGGAGCTTCCTGTTGGTTTGGGGCTGTGGGAATTTTCCAGGTTCGGTCGTCCGGGAAAGTATGTAATGTTGAGAACTCTCATTATTCACAGGCCTAATAAAATAATATTTCTTCCTAATGCTTAATTCTGTTTGGTTCTTCATCCTTATGGCGGGGGAGGCAAAAGGCAATTCAAAGTGTTCCATTTTGTTGTTTGCCAGCAGGATAAATAAATTTGGGGAAGGGAGAGTTTGCACTCATCAGAAAAGATAAGTTTTCGGATTTATTTCTATCTTCTTTTATGGGAAATGAGGCACTTTCCCCAACTAAATATGTTTATAATGAGAGTTTCATTACGATGTAGAGATAATATGAAATTACATTCTGTACATCATCTTTGTGCAGCACTATTTTAGATTTCAGTGTAGATAAGAACATATATATAGTTAGGTAAGTCTTAAAGGCATGAGTTTTGAAATCGGCTTTGTATTCTAGCTTCTTTACTGGGCCCTTGGTCAAGTTCCATAGCTTAGTTGAGCCTCAGGTGTCTCATCTTTAAAATCAAGTTATAGCACCTCATCTTTAAAATAAAAGCACATTATACAATGGTTTGTTTTAGGCTGGAGACAAGATACTTAAGGAGTCTACCAGCATGTCCTGCATATCATTAGGTGTGTAACAAAAGGTAATACTGTTACAATACTTAAAACTTTGACATTTCTCAACTGGGAAAGAAAATGTAAATTCACTGATTTACATAGGTAGGGAAAACTAATTCTTTGTATTTCCCCATTAACCTCTGTAGTGGATTATGGTTGTAACAATGGGAGAGACAGATCCTATTCATGGGCCTGATTGCTATAAACCAGTCTTGGTATTTCCCCTCCCCTTACCAGGGATTGGTCCAGG
The DNA here is from genome assembly GCF_010015895.1 of Lontra canadensis. Lineage (NCBI taxonomy): Eukaryota > Metazoa > Chordata > Mammalia > Carnivora > Mustelidae > Lontra > Lontra canadensis. Next base: position 25,746,236 of record NW_022630999.1, read on the forward strand.
AATGGAAAGGCATAATGTAACTGAACCAATGAAAAGAAAGGAAAGGTTTATTGGAGTCTTTGGGATTTAAAAAAAAAAAAAAATCCCCATCTTTCCTTCTGGATGTGTATAAAGAAACATGGATCCTTGTTGTTACTGGAAGTCCAAAATGAGATATCACTGACAAGATTTTGGCTGGCTTACTTGATCTCTCTCTCTCTCTCCCCATGCCTCTTTGCATGCTTTGCACAGACCAGATACATTAAAGGTGGATGGAAAATCAAAAAGGTATCATTAATAAAATTCAAAATAGTAATTTCAATAATTTCAGATAATATTCAACCTAGGATAATAGTAAGGTCATGTATTATTCATCTATATTTTTATATATGTAAACATATATATGTTTATATCTACATAAAATATAGATATATAGAAATGTAGGGACGGTTTTCCAAAATCAATAATCCTGTTAAAAATAAAGTGATCCTACAGTGATTTTAATAAAGATGCCTTCTATTTATTTAAGTTACTTATGTTTTATCAAATGGGTTTCACGTCTTTTATTTCATTGCCTTCTACAATGTCAGAAGGAATCTGAAAGGCCCAGCAAGGACTTATCATCTCACGGATTAACAAAACTAAGACACAGAGAAATTCTTTTCTCAAAGTTGTAGAATTTTTCAGAGTCTGAATTCAACTCTTCTTGGCTTCTTGAATCTAAATTGTACTCTGTGGCTTGCTCTGCCAATGACAGAACTGAGGAAAGATATTTTAAAACAGCTTCACATGCAATCTGTGATGAAATTGTGCAACCCAGAGAGAGAAACCTAGGTTTATGTTCCAGCTTTGGTTAGTCCCAGCTCTACCACTAATTAGCTTATATGACCCTGAGGAAGTTACTGACATTTCTGGGTTTCAGCGTCTGCCTATAAAAACGAGACATCACATGGAAAAAATATATATGTAAGTACATACAGTGATGGATGTTAACTGAACTTATGATAATCATTTTACAATATATACAGATAACAATCATTATGTTGCAATCCTGAAACTAATATAATGTTAGGTCAATTGTACCTCAATTTTTAAAAAAGGAACTAAAAAATGCAACTACAACTAAAAGAAAGTGTTAATTAAAAACGGTAGAAACTTATGTTGAGGTGAAGTTTCCTATTCTTACACCTGAGAGAGGCACAAACGAGGGAAATGGACCAGCTGGTCCCTGAATCAACGATAGAACCTTCAGATGAGTTCTCAAGGCAGCAGCCGCTACTCCTTTAGGGTCAGGACTCATGTGCATTCCCTGGGCTAGCTCCTTGCTGTTGAGTGTGGTCCAGAGATCAACAGCTTTGGCATCACCAAGAAGTTTGTCAGAAGTGCAGAGTCTCAAGCCTCACCCTAGACCTACATAATAAGAGTCTGCACTTTAGCAAGATATGGAGATAACTTTTATTCACATTAAAGATTGAGAAGCACTGGGTTACATCATCTCTTAGATTCCTTAAAGTTCTCAAAGTCAATAGACTGTAGGACTAAAAAAAAAAAAAAAAAAAGGAATTTTTTTAAGGATCTTGGGTAGCTCTCCAAATCTGCTAAACCAGGTCTTCAATGTCTATATGGTAAAGTGGTAGAGGAGTCCACTGGTAACATTTGTGCTCCCTTTACAGAATGCTGAATTAATCACAATCAAGGCACCAACTTGATTTGATAAACCCCAGGGGGAGAGTGAACTGGAGAGAGAGTGATTAAATCCACTTTAGTCGGGGATTCCTGTACAGTGGGGGCCAACAACTCCCGTACATTTAGCCAATTTCATGGTGATTTACTGCAGCCAGAGTTTGCCAAATGCACCATCTACTCTCACATCTAACCCTTGTTGGGAGACTCCTATTTATCTGACACAGCCTTATCAAACATCTCTCTGTTCCATTTTAACACCAAATGACCCTTGTCTCTGAGATCTGCAGATGATGGTAGACAGTAAATGATTAAACTTTACAAAATACAGGTTGTAGGTTGAGTTAGGAAATGAAGAAAATTATGAATTTATGGAGATAAGAAAGAACATCAAATCTAAGCTAATACTTTGGTAAAGAATATCAGCTAGACACTGTGTCAAATATTGAAAACCCTCAGAGGATGATGATGATGATGATGATGATAACAAAAGACCTGGGTTCAAATTCTAGGTTTGCAACTTACTAGCTATGTGGCTTAATATGTTATTTCTCTGGACCTCAGCTTTTGTCATCAATAAAATTTTAGAGAACTATAAGAATATCTAGTAACTAACAAGCTTCAAACGTTCATGAGCATCAGAATCATCTGGAGAATGTGCTAACATTTAAATTCTTGGGTCATCAGAAATTCTGATTCAGTAAATCCAGGAATGGGCTGGGGTTCTGCATTTTCTAAAGTATTGATTCTGATACTGTGGTCTGAGGATGACCCCCTATAAAATGCTACTACGGGGCATTGGACAGTAAAAATTTAAGTAAAAATAACTTGTAAGCCCTTGGTAAATGTTAGCTTTTTAGATATATTAGTAGTATTTCAGAAGTGCTTTGTTCAATGTTACATATGGTGGGGGATCTGGGATGAAACAATTTTCAATGCACCAGAATGGTTTCCTGTTTACTAGTATTTGTTAGAGTACATTGTAGAAAAATGCAAGGGATTGAGGAAGGATGCAGATCAAATTATTAAATATAATCAAGTCAAGGAGTGAAAGGCAGTGCTGACAATGGGCAGATTATGCCACAGAATTGGGATTTTTGTTATCTCATTGCTGTGTGTCTGTGGATAGTCAATCTACCTCTCTGGATATCAGCTTCTTCATTTATAAAATGAGAAGATCAGTTCATATTAAGGGTTAAATTGCTATTGTTATGTCATAGCCATGTATATCCTGACAGGACAGAAGAGCTCCTTGCTCTTTTTTTCCCCTGAGATGGAATGTGCCTTCTACTCTGTGAAGCTTTTTCAGAACATGCATTTAAAGTTAACACCTCAGTAGCGAGAAACTCAGTAGCATGTATCATGTGTACTATGTGCTATTCATTCTGATTATGTCATATAATTTAAAAGAATATTTTTTAGGGGCAGTGGACTGTTCCATCAGACTGGCTGACAGAGACAGTGCTTCTGCATTCAGAAACAAATCTTGAGAAATAGAAAAGTCAGAGTTCCGCGCATGCAATCATTTTCACAATAGGCATCAATTTCGAGGTTAGTGCTTAAGAAATGCTTACTTTCCAAGTACTTCCTCATATTTCCTCCTGCAATCCTTACTATCTTGAGGGTAGAACAGTAAGCTCTATTTTAAAAGTTGGGAAACTGAGGCACAGCGAGCTTTCTCAGGCTGATATATCTAATAAGTGAGAATTATGGGCCTTAAATTCAGGACTGTCTCAAATTCAGAATTGAGTAGTTTTTGTTGTTGTTGTTTTTTAAAAAGATTTTATTTATTTATTTGACAGACAGAGATCACAAGTAGGCAGAGAGGCAGGCAGAGAGAGGGGGGTAGGCAGGCTCCCGGCTGAGCAGAGAGCCCGATGCGGGGCTCGATCCCAGGACCCTGGGAGCATGACCTGACCGGAAGGCAGAGGCCTAACCCACTGAGCCACCCAGGAGCCCCCAGAATTGAGTAGTTTTGATGAAGCTGGGTGTGTCTGTTCTCTTAACAGCTGTGGTACTCTCCAAGAGCAACAATTTGATAAACTTGCTGAATGACCAACACATTTGTGATGTTCCTTCTAAATCTTGTCCCTTGTGAGAAAAGTTTAAGGCTACCCTGCTGCTTCGAGCTGTGGTGACGGGAGCAACAGTCTAAAGACTGTCAGAGGAATGCAGCCCATGTTGTTGGCATCAGGGAACCAACATTCTCAACTGCCGAAGTAAACAACCCTGAGGGGGGTGAGAAAGTGTGAAATGCTCCAGAAAGCACTATTCGCTGTTGAGGACTCTTCCTGCGGGGCACTCCCAGTCTGGCCCCTGGGCTGGCATGCATGCGCTCCGGGATTCAGAGATGGTCACCCTGACGTAGAGGGTCATAGCAATGTCTGGGACTCAGTGGAAGAAACCGACTGTGGGGTCTTTGAAGCTGGTCCAGCTTCCAGAAATTTTTTGCAGCAGAAGCTAGTAGTGGTATCAACAGGCAAAAGAGACAGCTTGTTTATTGCTGAGGGAGATTTCGAAATTATGTCAGCTTCCATTTTTGTTATGTTTCTCTTGGTGCTTTTTGCCAAAATTAAACAAGCATCAAGCAATTCTGTAAACCTCTTCTCAGCAGAGGCCATAAAAAATTCCTAATTTCTTTAGGAGCACAAGACTTGCTAGAGGTACTTTACTTGTTTTGTTTTTTAACAATTTTATATTAATAGATAGTTAATAAAAATTTAATGCCCATCCTTAATTCCCATAGCTGCCCATGGAACACATGGTTTTCTATTTTTCTATTTTTATGAATTCTATTAAGAATTCATAGTCTTGCCAGAGTTTTCTCAGTATTAATTGTATTCATTATACTATAACTGTTACTACATTTCCTAAAATCTGAGATTTCAAAAACTACAAAATACACCATTAATTAATTGGCAAGTTTTTTATAAAGGAGAAAAGGAAAGAAGCTACATGTTTATAGTATAGGTAAGTACCATAACTAACTTCAGGAGCTCTTCAAAAGTGAAGCTTCACCTTAAAATTGAAAACTATTGCATATCTTTTCCTTAAAGACTATGTTAATAATCCACAAGTTGGGCTTGACTTCCAGTACCAATCTAACAACATGGTAGTGGTATTGTATTTTGAATTCTAGAATGGAATGGAGCACCTGAAGAGGCAAAGTATTACTAGCGCTTTGAAAAACCACAAAGTATTACATATACACTTTTTCTTTTGTTTGCTAAATTTTGTTTACTGGCAACATGGGACAGAACAGATATGTTTTCAAAATTTAACTCTTTGGTTGTAGCTCTCATTCTAGGAAAAAATTTGATTGAAGGGAAATGAGTCATAGCTGGTAAATATTGTCCTCCTCATAGGACAAGAAATAACCAGATTTTCTAATGAAGAAGGGACTCAACGGAGAAACTGACCAGGTAATGGACAGGAACATGGCAATAAGATTCAAGGGACTTTGGTCCTGGAAATGTATTTCATCAATGAATGCCTAGGTGTCTGTTCTATTTACTCATTTATAAAAAGAGGATTATATTTACCTTCTATGTATCTGGTTATTCTTGAGATAATTGAAACACATTGAAAAAGTATAAATACTACACAAGAGCACAATATTTTCATAATCTAATGGAACTGCCTGCTTGGCTACTTGCCACCTCTTTGCATCTTGCTATTCAATTACATTCTAATATATCCAATGAAAGAATTACATCTTACTTAGATGAGTTAATTTTAGAATAGGGGTTGGATTCATAGTACTTTTAGTAGTTCCTAACCCAGGAAATTATTTTACAATATTTCTCTCTGTAGGCATTTTTCCAAAAGGAAAGTTATTAAATAAAGTATCAAACAGAGTATGATATAAACTCTGTACAACTGTTTATAAATTTTTAAATTAATAAGCAATTTCTTGTAGTAGAAATAAGTGAAAGGAGGTTTAATCAAAAGGAGGCTATGGGACAAATGAATTTCAGGCAAGAAGGCTCAGTAAACATTCTAGAAGCACATAATTTTTAAGATGGATGAGATCTTGGAGATCACATCCTTATTTTGTAGGACAGGTTAACTTCTCAGATATTACAAGTATGGCTTACGTGTCAGAATTAAAACTTAAATCTCAAGTCATCTGAATTTCATTTTGCTGTACCAAGGTAGAAGATTGATTTTTTTAATCTGCAGGCATCCATGGGCAGTGTTGTTATAGGTATGTCCAAGCTTAAAAAAAACAGTGGAGGTCTTTGTTTAACTCTATCACTGGTGACATCAACAAGAACGTCAGACAGCATGGGCTTGACTGCTCCCAAGGCAGGCTGTTAACTATACAGCCCATACCATTCTCTCCCTCTTTCTTTCTTCTTCCCTCCCTCTCCCTACTTCCTGCTTCCTTCCTTCTTCTTTTTCTTTCTGATAGCAATAATTATTAGAAATGAGCATGTGCTGTTTACATGTAATTGGATTATTCTGGCTAAGTGATATATGAAGTATTGGGAAAAGTAGGAATTGTATGTGTGTGGTTTGTGTCTGTAGGGGTGTGGTAGGTATGGTGAGTAAGGGTGTGTGTCTCTGTGTAAGAAAGAGAGAAGGTAATAACTGGGTCATAGGAATATATTGGCAAACTGAGTGGGAATATGTATACATGTACACACTCACATACTATCTTAAATTTTAAAAGTAATGTGCGCTCATTATAACAGTTCAAACAATAAAAAAAGACATAAAAATGGGAGGGTTTTATCATCCCATCCCACTCTCCAAATGTAACCACTGGGAAAATGGATTTTTAATACAATAGTGTTTGTGCTATTGGTTTTACCCCTGGAAAAATATAAAGTTGACCATTATCTTGCACTAACAATATATATTATTTAAGATGGATTAAATATAAAACATGAAATAATTAAGTATGAAAAGGAAAAAAAAAAAAACTTCAGAAAAATTCATTAGACCATATGCCTAACCTAGAGTTTCAAGAACAGTTTTTATCCATTCCAGAAAACCCAGAAATTACAGAAGTATAAATAATTAGACAATATAAAAATTGAGGATTTGTTACAGAATGATTGAGAGCTTGGAAAAAATATCTGCAATGCACATACTAATAAATGGTTAGTATATTTATTATACTTAGACCTCTGGAAACTGAAAAAACAGAAATGGATAGGAGTAAACATAGACAAGGGGTTCCTGGGTGGCTCAGTCTGTTAAGCATCTAACTTGGGCTCAGGTCATGATCTCAGGGTCCTAGGTCAAGCCCCATGTTGGGCTCCCCACTCAGTGGAGAATCTGCTTGTCCCTCTGCCCCTACCCCGCAAAGCTTTCTCTCAAATAAGTAAATAAAATATTTTTTTAAAAAAGAGTAACCATAGGCAATTCACAGGGATGTTGATTTCACCATATAAATATATGAAAAGTTATTAAATTGCTTGACAAATGTGGGAAATGCAAGTTTAAAAAGATTATACCCATGATAAATTGTGAAAAGCAATCAATAATCAATACTTCTGAAGGGAAAATGAGAAAGAGAATCTGCTCATATGTTAGTACAGACAGATGCAACAGATGCATGAAAAAAAATCATTATAGGGGCACTTGGGTGGCTCAGTCAGATAAATGTCTGCCTTTGCCTCAGGTCGTGATCATTGGGTTCTGGGAGGTCCTGGAGTCCCGGCCCCCATACTGGGCTTCCTGCTCAGTAGGGACTTGGCTTGTCCCTCTGTTCCTTCACTCTGCTGGTGCTTTCTCTCTAATAAAAAAAAAAAAAAATCTTAAAAAAAATGTTTATAAACACTTCAATTGCTTTTTTCCCCTCAAAAAGTGGGATTTAAAAGTGGGATTATTAAATAACTATAAACATGTGTTTTGAAAAGCATTGATAATTAGAAAGAAGGCAAAAAATTACGTTTCTTGTGGGGAAAAAAAAAGCTTTGCCTGATAAGAATGGTAAGAGAAAAAGAAAATATAGAAAAACTAAACATTTTTTACAAGCTCAAATATATTAATCTTTTCTGGATTCCAGATTTCCTGTCTTGTTTTACCTAATCCATGTTTATTAAAATGTTTATACATGATTTCTGCTTTTTATGTATCTTTCCTCTTTTAAAAATATCTAGCTCTTTAATTTGTCTAGAATTTAAACTGGGGAAAGGATGGGTTAGATGTATGGTATTACATTTAAATATTCCCAAATGGTCAGACCATCCAATTACTCACCACTGTTATTAATTAACTCACATTTTCCCAATGACATTAAATGATACTTTTATTAATAATTTAATTTTCTAATGTTCCTAAGGCGATTTCTATGCTCTCTTTATTTAGATAGCACTGATTCAGTACTATACTGCATTAATCACTCTGGTTTTATAATTCATTTAAACTTCTGGTAGAGCTATTATTTTCTTAGTTTTTTTCACAATCCTGATTCTTCACATTTTTTTTTCTTCCAAAAAAAACTTTAGAATTGCTGTGTCAAAGTTCTAAAACAAACCACTAAAGATCAAAACTACAAAGGAAGCCATTGGTCATCCAATGGGATTACACTAAACTCATAGAATAATTTAGAAATATACTGATTCTCTTAAAATGTTACCTTGTTTTAAAAAATAAGTTTTTTAACAAAGTTTTCTTTCATCAAAAACTTATTATTTGTAGTAAAAGGGATCTTTTCTTTCCTTCCAAAATTTTTATTATTGTTTATATACTCTTTATATAGAAAAGCTGTGAAAACTTCCCTTTCTCCTTTCTCATGTGGTTTCTAAAAATTTCTCCCACAATCTTTCTTTCTTTCTTTCCTTCCTTCTTTCCTTCCTTCCTTCCTTCCTTCCTTTCTCTTTCTCTCTCTTTCTCTCTCTCTCTCTTTTTTTTTTTTTTTTTTTTTTTGCTAAGTGTGAAATCTTTTTTCCTCCTTTTTAAATATTCTTTATTTTCTCTCATGTAATTTTCACTGGCTAGTAATTTTTACAAAATTAAATTATAGTGTGAATTGTAAGCATCCATTTCTTGTCCTTACTTTACTTTTCTACCCTAAGACAAAATGTAAGGGAGAGCTTTTTGCTAGGTGAAGAGAAGTAAAGAAACAGCAAGAAAAATATCCATCATTTCCCAATTTTCTAATGGATTTTAAATTTACAACCAAAAATGAATACTGAATTCAAAAGATAACTTTGAGTGTCTCTTGGTAACCTACTGAAAGGATGAAAAAATTTTCACCTCTTCAATATAAATAAGACATATGTTAAATATATGTATATTTACATATGGTAAATAAGACTATAATTTTATTTTGAGATGACAGTATGTGCTTATGTTGCAGTTTGCTTTTAATATTCTCTGGATTAAATTTAATATTTAAAGATTTTTTCTCCACTGAAATAGTCATTAATAAAATGCATCCATAGCTTATTTTCATATATTTTTGCTTTTTTCGATATGGTTTTGCCACTGAAAGTATTTGCATATAATGTTTGATGAGACTTACTGCTAAAGCCTTCTAGGCTGGAGTGGGGTTACATTGTCAGTTTTCTTTGTTTTTTCTTTGGTAATTGCTCTATTTGTTTTCTCTTTCTGCTAGGGTCAGTTTGCTAATTTATATTTTCTAAGAATGTCATATATTTTATCTACATATTCTGAGATCTTTGTATAATTATTTTTTATTTCACCTTTTAAAAGAAACAATTATTGTGCTTTTAAAAAATTTCTACTTTGGCCCTCTCTTTGCTTCTTTAATAAGCTTTTCCTTGATAAATTATATCCCTATTCTATCTTCTTAAAAGAAGTGATTGATTTATTTATTTTTAATTTATGTATTTACTTTTCAGACAGAGAGAGAGAGAGAGCGCGCACAAGCATGTGGAGCAGTAGGCAGAAGGAGAAGCAGGCTTCCCACCGAGGAAGGAGTCTGATGTGGTACTCGATTCCAGGACCCTGGGTTCATGACCTGAGCTGAAGACAGACGATTAACCTACTGAGCCACCTAGGCATCCCCAAAAGAACTGATTTATTTTTATGTTATTTTATTCCGATATTCTATTTTGTTAACTTATAATTGACCTTGATTAATTACTTTTTCCTGCTTCTTTTACATATGTTGTTGATTTTTTTTTTTAAACCTTTGAATTGTATATTGAATTCACTTTTTAAAATTACTGGCTAGAAATGTGTTTGAAACTATAACTTTCCCACCATTATTTTAACCACATCCCTTGGAATTAATTAGACAGTATTTTAAATTGCCATTATTTTCTAGACGTTCTTCAAATTAATTTTTATTGTATCTGACATGAGTTGTATAAAAATGAGATTATACAACTAATAAACTTTACTAAATACATTACTCATGTAATGTTTCTGATATTTTCTCTTTTTATTTCCTATCATTTTATTTGGATGCTGTTTCAAGTTTAATTTTATGAATTGCATATAAATTATTAATCAATGATAACACTTATTTTGGATTGCAATTATTATAAAATATCCCTCAGCCGATACTTTTTACCTCCTTATTATAATGTAATAATAGTCCTAATATTAATACTATAGTCCTAATATTAATACTATTAAAAAGTAATAATATCCAATCCTCAGTTATCCTGATTTGTATTTGTATTTGCCTCAATTGTTTTTGCCTGTGACTTTACAAAGAATACTTCTCAATACCTTTACTTTAGAGGTGTCTCTAATAAATAACATTTTGTTGGGTTTAGTTGCTTAATTTAATCTAGCAATCTTACTCTTCTGATAGGTAAACTGATTAGGTGCTCTAGTTATATATAGCAGTTAAGACAAGCTTGGTCTTAATTCTATTGTCTTAATTTATTCTTTAAATTTCCTTTTAAATTGTCCTTATCCTTTTTTCTGACATCTAGCCTTAGCTGCTTTACCTTCATCTTTCTTTATTTCCTTCCTATTATCTGAGGTTTGTATACAATGAATTGTCAGTTCATCACATGGATTCCGATCCTTAAACTCTCATGTTTCGGTGGATGCGACAGATCTGGGAGATAAAATGCAGATTCCTCAGCTGTCCCACTAAAAAGTGTGATTTATGATATCTCATAAATAAAGTGGAATCTACTTTTTTTTAAGATTTTATTTATTTATTTGACAAAGAGAGAGAGAGATCGCAAGTGGGCAGAGAGGCAGACAGAGAGGGGGAATCAGGCTCCCTGCTGAGCAGAGAGCCTGATATGGAGCTCAGTTCCAGGACCCTGAGATCATGACCTGAGCCCAAGGCAGAGGGTTAACCCACTGAGCCACCCAGGTGCCCTTGGAATCTACTTTTTAAGCAAGCACCCCAGATGACCCTAATGTAGGCGGTCTATAGTGCACCCTTCAAGAAACACCATTGTAGTAATTGTAGTAATTGTAGCTATGTTAATTTTAAACATCCTTAATCTTCAACTTCTTGATTCATAAACCCTAAAGAGTAAATGTCGAGTCCTTGCTATGAATTAGGAAACAACACTTTATCCCTCTTCAAGAATACACATCCTGATTTATTCTTTTTATATAGTATTTAGTATTTAGTTTTTTTAAATAATTGAATTATCTTTTATTCTATAACTCTAATTTTTGGAGCTATATAGCTTTAGATTGACACGCCGTCTTTAGTTCTGAATGCTAGCACACTGGCTTTTCCTGTTCTAAAGTTCCTTACTTGGACTACCTTTAATTGGAGCTAGACTTTTTTATTAAGCTTTTTAAATAAGGTTTCATGGATGCTCTATTTACTAAACCTTGAATACTGAGTACAGTTTATTTTCTTTTGCCTTTATCTATCAACAATAATATTCTTAGTTTATTCTTTTCCCCTCAGAGCCCTATAACATTTTTCCATTATTTTACAAAATTTAATATTACTATAGAGTAGTTTGAGTCCTAACTTTTTTTTTTCCTTCCTTAGAGATCAGCTACTATTTCTGACTGGAAGTTTAGTAATGTCAGAAGGATATAACAAGGTGGTAATGAGATTATATAATTTTTAACCTTGGAACCCAGTATATCCTTATGGCTTACTGATTAATTTCATCACAGATATGTATAAATATATAATATCTAGCATATTAGTTAAGAGTGTAGTCTGTAGTCATATTTTCTGTTCAACCATTTCTTAGCTGTCTAACCTTAAGCAAGTTAATTACAGTCTCTGGGTCTCAGTTCATCATCTGTAAAATTATAATTACTACAACAAAGGATAATAATAAAAACTATATCATGTAATATATGTAAAGTGTCTAAAAACAGAAAAGGCATTCAATAAGTATTCTTTATTATTATAATTATTGACATCAGATTTTTTCTATTCCATTTTATTCCATTCTATACTAACAACATGATTCTGCATGTTTAATCTCCTACCTGTTTTATATATTTATTATGTCTTTTTCTAAGTGGTTTTTCTCTCTGCATCTCTCTTCTCTCCATTTGGCACACTTTTCTACAATCTGAACTCTGTGTCACTGCATTGATTTTTTTGCCACACTTACTCTCTTTCTCACTGTTTACTAGTTTCTACAGAGATTGCTTTGTCTTCACTTTTGCCTTCTTAATCACCGCATAGCACCTTGTTTATCATCCCATCCATGATCTTTTGTTTCATATTCTCTTTCAATTTTTGGTGAGAAAAACTTTTGTTAGGGAAATTTTAATTTATCCTGAAGTATTTTTTTCCAGTAAGGGTTGTTATCTGTCTTTAGCATCCTGAGTTCCTTTCTCTCTCTACCTAAGAAGATAGAGACAGAGTAATTTATAGTTTTCTTGTAGAGTTGCCATGCTGTTTCTTTGCTTAGACGCATCTAATGATCTCCCCATCTGCTCAACCATAGCTTGGGTGGATTTGTCTGGATTCTGCTTGCGTGAATACTGGCTCTACTGATGCATCTCTTTCTCTCTGCAGAGCTTCAGTTTGAGTTGAATGTTGATTGTTTCTGTTTTGTTTTTCTACTGCCATGTTATTCTCTATGGCTTTTTTTTTTTTCTCTATGACTTTTGAATGGAGAGGACATATGTTTTGGATTCTTCTACCTTCACTTCTCTAACACTTTTTCAATTGGACATAGGCATCAGTTTTCTGTCTCTCTGTCATTTTAAGGCTGGGTGACATCATGTATGTGTGTGTGTGTATGTACTGCCACATTCTCATATGGTTCTAGTAGGTATGTCAACTACAGCAGAACTTTACTATGGAGCAACTTGGCAATAATGTGTCACCATTTTCAAGGCACATACTTTTTTACCCAGAAATTCCATTTTAAGCAATATATCAGTAATCAATGGTGTACAAACATGTTACCAATGAAATGCTTAGTGTTATTTATAATGGAAAACCACTTGGAAACAATGTAAATATCTAACAATAAGTGCTCATGACATAAATTATGGTACATATATCAATAAAATATCTTGTAGCTACTAGAAATGATGTATATTTATACTTGAATGTACAAAAAAGGAAGTGGAATATAGCAGTATGCAAAATAGCAGAGCATAATTCTTTAAATAAAAGAATGTCATGTGAATAAAAGGCAATGTTAACAATGATTATACCTGGGTGTGGAGGTACAGACAGTTTTTATTGCCTTTTATACATTAAAAAAATCATGAATTAGCTTTATAATTAGAAATATAGTAATAGAACTAAGAAAAAAATGAGAAAGATACATATTCTCTGTTATCTTCTCCAGAATAATAACTATTTATTGAGTGCTCTTTGTCTGGTACTATATAAGGCCCTTAATAGAATTATCTCATTTAATCCCCTCAGCAGCTCCATGAGGCAGAAATTAGTGTTTAGTTTTCAGTTGAGGAATTTGAAGGGTGGAAAGGTTAAACATATCTAATGTCACATAGCTCGTAAAAGACCATGCCTGAACGTAAACCCAGTTCAGTCTGATTCTAAAAGCCACCATTTTCCCAGTGGACCCTATTGCCTCTGAGGATTGTCACATACATTTTGATGTTTTTACAGGTTACAGATTTATTAGCTCATTATTCAAACTTTTCAATGCCAGTCCTTATTTCATATACTGAATGTGAACTTAAAAGAGAACTCAAAGAACAGAATAAAGACATAATCACCACCAACAAAAAAGCATAAAAGCAGAAGACATTAAGATTCATACTTCAATGTAAATCATTGAACATTCTCTTTAACATAATGTTTAATGAAATAGTGAAAGAGTTCTTAGGAAATTAGGATCTAAATCGGTATTAGACAGTATCAACAACTCTTTCAAGTCATCAACTGAAAAATTTAATGCACCAAAGAGGCAAATTGTTTTTAAAATATTCTCACAATCTGAGGATTTTCCTGAATTTTCATATAACTTTACCAAGTCACTAGAACAATCATGCAGTATTCTTTGGTTCTGGTTTTGAAAAATACAACATTCTTCAATTGTTTTCATTATAAACCCAAATTCCAACTGTCCAAAGTGTTTTTTCTAAATGATTAGCATTCTATCCAGAATACTGCCCAACCAAATCAGTCTACTTAAATTTCAACAAGAGTAGCTAGAGTTAAAAATGAGAACAGCAGCACAACACAAATGAAGTAGCCTAAGAGAACAGACACAGTAGGGGCCAGATGTTTAGGGGACTAGGACTAACTTAGTGATGGCAAAATTTCAAATATCTCTTCTCCTTGAATCTACCTAACACCATTTATCAGACTCTGTAACTATGCATACCACAAAAAGTAATAAAGTTAAAAGACAGTTTAAAAACACCTAAACAGAGTAGTAATTTAATAGATAAACTATACCTTTCTCCCACCCCAAACACAATAAAAATTTGGAATTAAGGAAACTTGAGTCAGAACAGCAAAATTCGAGAAGAACATGATACTCAGCGGATACAATAACAGCTTATCAAGCATCAAGTCCTCTTAGGAAAGATTCACAGGCATTCACTATCATTCACTGCCTCACCAAGAAATAGAAATTTTTTAAAAATGCAGTTTGGATAAATTGTGGATGATAAGGTAGAATGGTGACAATTCTCTTCCTCCTCCAATGTGGAGGGCAATATGAAAGACAATTTGCCAATTAAGAATTGCAAACGCATGAGGAACTGAACTGTAAGTATTAGCCAAAAAAAAAAAAAAGGGGGGGGTTTCTTTGGAATTCATTTAAGCCAAGAGGTATAACAAGGAACAAAGTCAATTATTGCCTTTTACCTATCATTATAATAGTGTCGAGTCCACCAAGGTAATAGTTATTTGTAAAATATATAATAATAAAGCAACAAGGACTTGATGCAAACATAACATCCCTAGGCATAAATTAATAATCTAGGCCAGAATATATAGGTCCTTAAATTCTGAGTCAACCAATAGAAAGGATGTATAATTCTCCACCTATTCCACTAACCAACAGAACCACCGAGAAAACTAAGAAATGCCACAGTATATAATGATATTCTAGTCTCTCAGCACAAATGAAAAGGAATCTCAAAATACGAGGCACTTGGTTTCTTTCTCTAGCACAATAATAATGACTGAATGGAAATTCATTATAGCTATATTAAAAAAAAAAAACAAAAACAAACAAACAGGAAAATCCCATTTGGGTCTCATGAAAACATTTAAGTTATTTCCAAGTCTCTGTGGATATAAGTCCATAGGTTATATGCAAAGACCCCATACATTATTTTACAGGGAAAAGCTAAACAAATTGGCTCCAACAGAAATACAAATAAATGGATTAAAAACTGGCTATCTAACCGTATACAGAGAGAAATCGTAATTGGTAGTCCGTCTAGTTGGGGAGAGGTTTCCAGTTGGGTCCCACAAGGATCGATATTGGGTCCCATTTTGTTTAATATCTTTATAAAAAATCTGGAAAACAAAGTAGAGAATGTGCTAATTAAGTCGACTGATGCCAGTAGATTAGGATTTGTGGTTAAAGTAAATTGGATATTGATAAATGCTACTGGTCTTTAGAAAGACTGGTGCTAACAGAGAGTAGGATTTTGAATTACCTGTATTTTTTTAATATATCATTAAAAAAAAGAAAACTAATTCCAAGCACTAGAAATGAATAGATTTAAATGGTTTTAGTGGCTTTGCATAACAAAAAAATTAGGCACAACGGATAAAGGCAACACAGAGACTCACAACATCTATAAGTGCAGAATAAAGAATGTTCCCCAAATTGAGATCTTTTTGGCTTTATTTGGAAAACTGGTGGTTATGGGTCCCTCAAAGCAATTAAGATATTGGAGGCTTTTCAGATATGCAGGAGTCAAGGTGGTGAAACGGCAGGAGCAACTAAATTCTCAAATATACATACATTTGGTAATTGGCAACAAAATAAACAATGAACAACATAAAGCTTAAAGGAAGAAAAGAGAATTGAAAACTTGAAGGCATAAGCAAGAAAAGGAAGTGAAATTAATCAAGAACAAATTCTATAAGGAAACACACACACACACACACAAATAGAAGAATGCTAGGGTAAACAGGAAGGGCTCTCCTAACACTAGGGTAGAGATTTTATATGAGATTATAAACCATATATATATATATATATATATATATATATATATATATATATATATACATATATATATATATTTTTTCACACACACACATATAATTAAACAACTCTGGAAGACACTTGGAAAAAATATTAAGTAGACTTCTTTTTGGTTTGAGGTTTATCTAAAATTCTTAGGATTTTAGAACCTAATTTGTTACATGAACACAATGAAAGTGATATTGTTTGTTGGCCATGGACTCTCATTTGTAAACAGATTTTGTTTTTTTAGGTGAAGTTAACTGAATTGAATATATGGACTAATGTGGAATCAGCTTTTAAATTTTATATCATTTTCGTACTTCCTAGCATAGCAGAATGTATGCCAGATAGACTGGAAAAGCCAGATTCTCAGAAATTTTATTAATTTTGTTATGCAACCTTGGATATTTTATTCTCCTTAAGAGCCTTAGTTTTTGCATCAATTGAATGACAAGATAAGAATTGTTTTAAGAGCTGCATATATTATTGTTAAATTAAAAAGGTACAGGAAACCAGTACAGAGAAGAGATTGGAAAAATGTGGAAGTATGTCCTTGAGTAACAGTTGGCTCCCACCTAGCTAGGCTTCCCATATTCATCCCTCCCTGACCTCAGAACAGAGCACAGTTTAAAAAATCACTTTAGATGATCTGACAAGCTATCTGCGTCTCTAGGAAACCATCAAGGGAAGCTGAAAAGGTCAATCCCTTTTCTAGTGACTGAAATTTCCAGAGCATCCAACAATACTTAACTGATTATTTGTGCCCCAGCTTTAGGGGAAAAAAAAAAAAAAAAGAAAGAAAAAAAATTAGAATTACAGTTGAAAAGAAGGGACATTCTTGATAAGAAATGGAGTGGCATTATTCATGATGCCAACACAAAAGAAAAGTGATGTGCAATCAGAGCCCCAAGTAGATCTCTAATCCTTCATGCTGGCTTAAAAAATATATATATATAGGAGTATGGAATGTGAGATGGTCACTGTTTTGTTTTAATTAAATCAAGATGGTTCTAAGTATTCTGGCCTAAGAAATGATAAAGTTTATAGTTGGTTTGCTATAGATTTTATAGCTAATATGTGTTGAAAATGATTTCCTTGCATTGACTTTAAAACTTCTAACATGAAACATTCCTCTGTAGATAGTACTCTCTTTCAGGAATGTGACTCCTCCTTATATACTAGATATTTACTCTGTAAAATACACAAACTAGCATTGGCTATATGTCTGGAGACTGTAAATTTTACTTTAAAAAGTAATAATTCCCATTATTTACAATATTTTAATATTTGATTACTATTTATCACTTACAGAGTATTTGCCATACATTGAGGACTATGTTATCCTCTCTACATATTATCATGAACAATCTTCATAATAACTTATGGAGAGGAATTAACCCCATTTTTATGGATAAGGAAACTGAAGGGTCAGAGAGGCTTGCTTGCTTATTTGTTTGTTTAGTATGTATAGTCACACAACTGTAAATGGAGGGTAAATGCTGGAACTGACTACAAAATACTTGTTCAGAACCGTTGTGCTAATTATAACTTCTGATGTCTTGACATTACACATCTTGATTGAAGAAAGTGGAGAAACCACTTGCATGAGGACAAACATCTTATATTTTTCTGGGCCTCAGTTTCCTATGCTTGACAGTACAGGATTGGATTACAGCAGGGTTGTTTAACATCAGCATCATCGACATTTGGAGCTGGATATTTATTTGTTAGGAGGAGGCTGTTCAATGCACAGAAGGATGTCTGGAGCATCCTTGGTCTCTATTCTCTAGATACTGGAAGCAATTCCCTCCTCCCAGTTTTGACGATCCAAAATATCTGCACACATGGCCAAAGATGCTCTGGGGGGAAAAAAAATCACCTGTTTTTTGAGAACCACTGTACTAGAAGAGCTCTGATATCTTTTTTGTTCTCTCATATTCTACGCTCAGAATTGTGGTTTCAACTTCAGCCAAGAGGATGGGCTTTTCACTACTGTGGGGTATTTGCTCAGTGAACCATTCTCTATCTCGGTCTCAGTACATTGAATTTAAACTCTGAAGCTCTCCAGGTTCAGTTTGCTATAAAACTGCCACTCTCTGGCTTTTAAATTTATCATTTAAATGCAAATTGGTATAAAACAGGGTAGATGAAAGTGAAAAGAGATCAGATGTTATCTTATCAAGTCAGCATTTCATTAGGCAATTGATTTAGACTCATTTCAAAATGCAGTCCTATGAGATAGTTTTATTTATTTATTTATTTATTTATTTATTTATTTATCTAACTAATGCTACTATATCAGAAAAATCATAGAATGGATTTATAAAGTATTCTTTCATTTGACAGCTTGAGAGAACCATAATGCTAGGTTGGAACCTATTGACAGATTCTAATAAGTGAAAACTCAGGCACTGTAAAGAAATTCATAATTTTCTAGACCCATGGTTCATTAACTTTCAAGGGTCATACTTAAAATATGCATTATTAAAAATATCATCTACCAGAGAAGGAGTGTCTTCTCTTAGAGAATACTATGGATATGTAAAAACAGTGAATTAGAAGGTTTCATTTGGTTTGTTCTAAGTAATATTCAACTGTAGAGATTATTTATGGTGTGCTATCCTTGGAAATCACTTGAAGATAGAAATATTAAAATGTCAATTAAATAATGATTGATATGGTTAATAATTCTAGATGGTTTCAAAGTATTACTACTTTCCTGGTTTCATCACAGTGAACTATTTATTAAATTTAACACTATGCACTGCTTTATAAACACTATTTACAGCAGATATTAAAATAGACCTTTTTAAATCTCTTTTGAAGGATTTAAATTTGGACTATGGGAAAACACATATATAAATATTCTGTTTAGTACAGAGAGTTTGATAGAGGAAGCCAGGTGAAGTCACATTTGGGTGGTAAAAAGGGATGGATCCACTGGACTGATGTCAAAAACCTCAAAATGGAGATTCTAAATCTTGACTGCAAATTAGAATGACATTTGAAGAATTTTTAAAAATTATGATGCCCAGCCATATTCTAGTACATTCAAATAAGAATTTCTGGGAAAGGAATCAGGCTTCAGTATTTGTTAATGCTCTCACAGTCAGTCAGTTTGGCAACCAAGGTTGAAAACCACTGCCTTAAAGACTAAACAGGGTTTACAACTGCATGGAAATTGTTCTTTGACTAGGCGTAACTTAAGCAAGTTGGCAGTCTCCTACAGTCATGTGTTTCAGCAATCTTAAGTGGTACATGTGCAAGGCATTAAGTGATTATCTGTCACTGAGGGAGAAAATTATTCTTTCTCCCCTTCACTTATCTTTCTATCCTCTGATGACTTCAAAGAGAAAAGACCTCATTTGTTGCTGGTGGCTCTTTAATACATCTCTGTACTTGTTTATCTCCCTTTTAAATCAAAGAATAGGCTCAGGCCCAGGGTCTTCATCTAGTATAGCCTAGAATTTAATAACATAGTTTCATATTTCTCACTTAAGATTATCTTCCAGCAAGTAATACTGATTTAAGTGATATAAAATTTCCTTTGTTGGTTATTTAAAGGGAGCAAATGTAAATAAATATAAAATAAATAATAGTACACATTATACTCATATATGGAAAAAGTCACAAGGATAGTTCTCAGATGACTATGCTTTGGGCAACCCTACTGTTAACGTAAGGGGTATCCAAAGGTTATATCATGAGTTTGGGCCATAATTGTGCCTCCACCACTAATTAACTTTATGATTTTGGAAAAACTACCCATTCTCTTCTCTGGGCCTTGCTTTCCTCATTCATTAAACAAGGCCATTAACCTATATTGCTGGCATTCTTCTATAAGTTTAGGAAGCAAGGAGGGCTTGCCCTCTGAATTTACCTTGTTGACATCCAGGCGCATCTTCTCGTTGTTGGCACTGGCAGCTTTCTCAGCTGCTTTCTTTTGGCGTTGGGGTCCCCTCCCAAAAAAGATGTAGTTGACCAAAGCATATTCCAGAAGGGCCATGAAAACAAAGACAAAGCACCCCATCAGGTACATGTCAATGGCCTTCACATAGGGGATTTTAGGGAGTGTCTCCCGCAGGTGGGTATTGATCGTGGTCATTGTAAGGACAGTTGTAATTCCTGAAAAAAAAATTGACAGAGTTAGAAGAATAACATCCCTGCTTCCTTGCTGTTTTCATCATAGTTGCAAAGGTTTATTGTACTCTTTCATTCATTCATATATGCCACAAAATAGTTACTCGGTACTGATTACATACCTGTGCTGTGATAGACCCTGGAGGCACATTTAAATCATGAATTTATAGTAAAATTTATCACTTGGAAACTTTTCCTTTATTTATATTCTTGTATTTATAGTTATATATCTAGTGAGGGGCTAGAGATGTGAATTAGATGACATGGCAGACGTCTGTATAGGGTGAATGTTGAGGATATGGAGAAGACCCTAGGTGAGCCTCATGATGCAGCAGGAGTGGTCAGGAGATGGAGACTCTGGAGCTGAGTCCTGAAGGATGAGTGGGAGATACCCAAGTGATCAAGGATTTAGAGCTCAAGGTATGGTAGAGAGAGATTTTATAAAGGTATGTTTTGTGTGTGGAGGAGAAAGAATATGGCCCATCAAAACAATTTCAAGGAATTGAATGCGGTACATTATAGGATATGACAGGAAGCATGGTGAGGAGAGTGAAGACTAAGTAACGCTGCATAATGGAGAGCCATATATACAGAGCCTAACTGGGGAGTCTGAACTTAAAACTGAAGGTGAGGTGGGGCCATTGACCAGCTTCAAGCAGGGAAGCAAGGGACAGATTGTGTTTAGGACAATCACTCTGGTACTCATGTGGAGGATAGAAGGAAAGCATACAAGACAGGAATAAAGAATACCAGCTATTAGTTTTTTCAGAATTATCTAAGTGATACAGAGAAAACAAATTAAAACAATCACAATAGTACTGAAATCAGTGAATGCATTATATAGATAATACAGACAAATGACTGTAAAAACATCAAAGCTGGAAATGATGGGTAACAGAGAGGCCAGTGCCTAGCCCTCGTATTTCTGGATTGGGCAGCTAGGCACATAATGCACAATAAACAGTATAGAAGCATTTTAAGATTATGGGACATGGCATACTGGGTCAGGTTATAATTGTTCATTCCACTGAGTGGTCATCACCAAGAGTGAAGAGTAGTTTCCCTCTACAATTGGAAGGTATGCTGGGTAAAAGCACTGGGAGTCCAAAGTCCTGAGTATGGCAAGGTCCAGTTTTGTAGCAAAATAATGATGTAAAAATAGAGCCCAGAGATCAAGATCACACAGATGGGAATTGTATGATCAACATTTGAATAGGGGTCTTTCTGACTCAGAAAGCTGAGTTAAATTTCATGTCTATGATATTTTGGAAGTGTAAGTTTTCTGATTTAATTTTGTTGCTCTAAAAAGATACCAATTTTTGTATTGTTTTTCTACATGCTCATAAAACAGCTATAGAAAAAATAAATTTGCCCTAAAATTTGCCCTAAAATCTAATTCTGAGCAGGGCCAGAAAAACCCTGTTCTTGCTTTAGGTGTTTTAGAATTTTTGTATCTTTTTTTATAATATCAGTCATTTTGAACACTTCCCAGTTTCATTTATCTTTTCATTATTTCAACTGCAGGGTACCCTGTTCGACATGTATGTCATAAAACTGACAGTGCTGATTTTGCTTTTTATCTCAATCTAATTTTAAGATATTTCTGACTATTTTACAAATTTCTTTTAAAAAGTGAATAATTTATTATTCCTGTAATAAACATAAAAATGACATCAGACTTTTCACTTTGGAATAAGAGGATATTAACAAATTCTAATCATTACTTTATTCAGCAAATATTTACTGAACACCATTCATTGTATGAGATATCACAGGTATAATGGAAGCAAAATTAGATATGGACCTTTCTTCAATGTACCTTTCAATACCATGAAGAAAAAGGACATCGCAAACCAAATAAATATAATTATAACTGCACTGGTCTATAAAAGGAAGTTCTCTAGTATTTAAGAGAATATATCACAGGGGACTAGACCTAGTGCAGGAGATCATTACTTCTCCCTTCTATTCTCGAATCACCACAATCTAATCTTAACAGAGCAGCCAGAGTTATCCCTTTCAACCTGAAATCAAATCATGACATGTCTTCACTCAGTGACTCTCTAATTTCATTCAGAATAAAAGCAGAACTTTCATCATGGCCCTGGAACTGCTTCATAATCTTGCAGTTCCCTCTCTCCAACATTATCTTGACCCCGGAACTCTCTCTTGCTTTCACTTCACTGGCCACCTCGCTGACATCCTTGGCACTTTCCTACCTCAGGTCATTTGTAGTCGGCCAGAATATTCCCATCTAGACATTTAAGTGAGTTTGTCTTCTTGAAGTCTTAGTTCCATTGATAATTTCTGAATGAAGTTTACAATGATTATTGTAAACTGCACCACCTGGCATATCCAACCCTTACCTTGTGTATTTCCCTCTATAGACTTATTGTATTATAGAGCTCACACATTATAAGCAAAATAAATTTATTGTCTTTTTACTGTTACTGTATCTTCCAGAAGAGTGCTGCTTTATCTCTAGTGTCTAGTATGCTTGGCACATAGTAGGTGTTCAACAAATATTTGTGGAATGAATAAATGAATGACTTCTCTAAAGAAGTGATGATTGGATTGGGATATCACAGTGGAGGAGTTAACAGCCCAACATTTTAAAGGGCTTAGTCAGAAGTTGAAATAATAAAAATTGTGTAAAAGATCATAATTTACTATATCTGGAGTTAGTAACATAAAAAATGTTCATGAAATATAATTTATTCTCTTCCTCTGGTGTTATAAGGGGAAAAAAAAAAGCAAGCATAAGATAAGCGATGCTGTGAATAATTTCCCAGCAATCTTACTTTGTTGTCTTCTGTCCTCTACCACGCTACTCCAAAATCTTAATAAGACTTTAGAAGTCTTTTTAGTTATCTGATAGTTACATAATACATTTCCTTGTCTTCAGCTCAGAGAGTTTAAAAAGAAAAAGATGGAAGGGAGCTCTTTCTAGGTAAGGAAGCACCAATGCAAATTGGACAATTATCAGGTGGTATTACATGAACTATGCTTCAGTAAAAATATCAAATTGACAGGAATAATTTCATTACTTACTGCTATATGGTTAACTAAATTTGACATGAAAGAGTTTTAATTTGTATTTAATTGATTTAATGCTGAATCAGATAACCCAAAGTCTCACAGCCAAATTCTTGTAAAGCGCACAGTCCAGTCTTGTCATGCATCATAAATACCAGGGTAAGGAAAGGATGTGAGTGGACGTGCATGCACATACACACACATAAGCACACACATGTAGACACATAGAGTCAAGCTCCATAAGCAGTTAGAAAATGGCCTACCTAATGCCACTCTTGCAGCTGATGCATCATAATTAATCCAGAAGGACACCCAGGAGAGGATAGTGATCAGGATGGAAGGCATGTATGTTTGCAGAATAAAGTAACCAATGTTTCTCTTAAGCTTAAAGCTGAGGGACAACCTGGGATAGGAACCTAGAAGGCAATTTTAGAACGTCATCATTATCAATCAATATTTATAGATACTTTCCCTTTAAGGCCCATAAGTAGTTTGTATATCTTTCTTAAATTCAATCTTAGCTTCTGGTGAAGGGCACTTTCTCCTGCAAAAGTAGTCTGAGAACACTGGGCTTTTAATTAGCAAGAGTCACTCGGTGTTGAGTACACCCACACTCCTGAGTAATTAAAAGAATTCCAGCTCTTCCCTGCTCAGCCTCTGGCACTGGATCAAAGACACTCATTCTCTACAACTATGAAGACAAAATAGTTTGGTACAGCCCTTTTGTTCCCCCTCAGCTGTTTCTCAACAAGCCTATCCTGTAAGATTTTTAGGTTTTGTATGTAAGAATAAGGCTGCAAAGTCTGATCATATTTTAGTAATCTCTTCCCAAGCCCCAGAATTCACTGTAATTCCAGGATCATTGACACGGCTTCAGGTATATAGCAACTCCCTAAAGTGCTGTGAAGGTTTTCACATGTATGGATCACACTTGTTTCTAATTCCATTGATTCCACCGGAGTTCTAAAGGGATTTCTGACCCATCGAACAGTGGAGAATCACTGGTTTCAAAGGGTATTTGTAGGAGACGAAACTAAAGGATCAGATTCCTGTAGCTAGGTCCTTCTATTATGATGATCTGGGGAATTTCTCTTTAAAAAAGATATGTAGGGGCGCCGGGGTGGTTCAGTGGGTTGGGCCTCTGCCTTCGGCTTGGGTCGTGGTCTCAGGGTCCTGGGATCGAGCCTCTGCATGGGTCTCTCTTCTTGGTGGGGAGCCTGCTTCCTCCTCTCTCTCTGCCTGCCTCTCTGCCTACTTGTGATCTCTCTGTGACAAATAGATAAATAAAATCTTTTAAAAAATAAAAAAATTAAAAAAGACATGTAACTGAACATAGAATATAAAAAGTCACATTGATAAATAGTGTGTGGGGGGAGTGATATTCTTACTAATATTGAAAGAAAGCCTGTCTAGCCATCTTGGGCTCTAGTAAGTGTCATAATACTGAAGTAAGAATATTTCAAGTATGAATTCATTTCTACAGTATTAGGGATCCAGAGGACCTCAAATTTAGGAAAAGTTTCTGTTATTTTTTAAAGCTAGAGGCTTCGTATTCTTACGAAGTCATACAACTCTTACTTGAAGAAGTTTGCAGGAAAGGAAGTGCCTGAATCCTTACAGGATTAAAATGTATAGTTACAATACTAGTTATTTCTGTGCCTGGGGAAATCATAAAAAGAAATATTCATATGGGTTTATTGTTTTTTTTTTCCCCCTTAATGAGTATGTAGCAAAGTATTACTTTCCTGAGCTTTTTTTTGTTGTTAAAATTTTGTGCTGATAGAACCAAATTTGACAACCTAAAGCCTCGATGCTGGAAGAGGAACAATGGAAAAGCATCAGGATAATCTCAACAGCTGGAAGGGCTTTTAGCTCCAAAACAAGGGGTAAGGTTATATAAAGAAATTCTTAACCTTTGAGGAAAATGTGGAATTCTCTTCCTGACTTGACTCTTCCCGGTATTTTTCAAAGGATTATGAGGAGTACCGTAGAATGCATAAAATTGGGGAAACAACTCTGACCTGGGTCTTTATTTCTCCTTCTGTGTTCTGTCTCTAACCATTAGTCCATTCTTGGTAGGTGAGAGGAGTAGAACTAACCCCCTCAGCTTTGTTGGGAGTGGCTCCCAGGAAAAAAATGCGTGGGTCCCAAATGAGCAATGAGCTTGATGGTGTTCTGAAAGTTTGCAGCAGATCTAAATCTTCTAGTCATCATCTTTCCCTGGGACCCAATTGCGATATAAATAGACTCTTTTGCAAATTATGTGGAAGCCCCTTTTCCCTTAACCGTCTTCCCTGATACAAACCTGTGGAAAAAACAACCTTCTTGGTGATAAGTTTGTAATCCACAATAGAGAACTGTGGAAGTTCAATCTTTGTTACTCCTGTTACTGCGTTATCATCCCCACGCCAGTAAAACTCAATGTCATCTGTGGTATATCCATCTGTAAAAGAAATCACACACATACACACACATATACAGATATACAAAACAAACAAAACAGAAAAAAAAATACTTGTTTAAAAGATGAACTATGTTAACGATAACAGCCACAGCTAAAGGCTACTCTATTGGGTATCTTGCTAAGCACCTGAACTATATCACATTTAGTTTTCCCAACAGTCTCCTGAGAGGAGTATAATTAAGCTCACAGGTGGCTGTAAAAGTTTAGTAAAATTAACAGCTTGCAAGTAGGAAATAGTATATAGTTCCGAACTGCACCTTGGTTCATCTGATTATGAATCTCATTTTCTCAAACATTATCACATTGTTACATGACCCTGGATGGTACTTTAAGTAAAGACAAAAGCAGAGAAAAATATCATTTAAGTTATCAGTGCAGTACTGAATGCTTCAAACCCCCCCCATATAAAATTTTTGTATTACAATATATTTGGTTTCAAGTCAGAAGAGTAGTGATTATGAAGTGAGTCATCTTTTTTTAAATATACATAGACATGATGTCCAAATTTGATTCTGCAGTAGATCTAAATTCCAAAAAATACCCCCTCCCAATAACCTCAAACAGCAGTAATTCTAATAGTTTTAATATGTAAATACAGATGTATTGTGTGCACTATAAACACACATTGCATTTAGGAGGCCTGTTTCTACTTATTCAATTGTTATTTATTGAGCACCTACTATGTCCATCAGTACACAGTTACTGGGGCTAGAACTCTGCATAATAAAAACATGCTCTCTGTTATAATGATACTTTCAATCCATGAGGCAGAGTAGAATAAGCACAGATATCTTAATGACTAAGCATATATATAACTGCAATGAATAGGCACATATTAGATTATAAATAGCAATACAGGGAAGCATGCAATGAAATCCAGTAAACATTAATATTTATAAACAATATACCCACTCCCACAAGATCCCTCCTGTGAAGCATAAATTATATTGTATATCATATTTACTCCTTCAAAGAAATTTTGTATCCAGAGAGTTGAAAGTCTAGGAGGTAGGCAGGACAGATATTATAATCAAAATTTTGAAAATTTAATAGATTATACATCACCAACATTTTTATTAGCATGATCTCATTTGGAGCCATTCATTTTGTTAGAGAATGTCTTTCTTTTATGAAACTTTGACTTAAAAGCAAATTACTCATAATTTTAAAGGGAAGTCCAGGTATAAAGTGAATGGCACAGTACACAGATTCTTCTCATTCTCCTTTAATCTACTCCATTAATATTCTCTCTCCAATCTTAAGAACTAAAGTATTTGTCCCAAAGGATAACTTTTGTTCTCTGTGATTGCAACTTTCTTAAAGTGGCCATGGGAATCTTCACCATCCAGGACTTCATCTCAAATATAATCCCATTTCTCATTGTTTTTTGGCACACATCTCTCAGTTATGAAATGGTTTAGTCAATGACAATCCCACCTTTAAAAAACAAAGATTTTATTTATTTATTTGAGAGAGACACAGAGAGAGCACAAGCAAGGGGGAGGAGCAGAGGGAGAGGGAGGAGATGACTCTATGCTGAGCAGGGAACAGGATGTGGGGTTCAATCCCAGGACCCTGTGATCATGACCTGAGCTGAAGGCAGATGTTCAACCGACTGAGCCACTCAGGCACCCCTAACAATCCCACCTTTGATAAGATAGTTTAAAAAAATAAAAGAAAGGCAATTCATTCTTAGAATCAAGCTAGCTAGTTAGAAATGCATTGTAAAATTGGATTTGTGGTATATAAACATGAAAGAAAGTATTTATGAAACAAGAATTCCATAGTTTTCTAAGGAAAAAAAAAGTGTCGAATGCGTCCATCTTCAAAAGAGAATGAGAGTTATTCAACTTTGTTCATCGCTACAAACCTTATCACAGAAGCCCTCTATAGCAGAAGCCTGGGAACATCTGTGGTGTTTCAATACAGTTGTATAGGAGATGCTTAATTGCTTAATAGGTAAAAATATTATTATTGAATATAGCCTTTGTCAAAATGCCAGCTGTTTGACAAAGTGCTTGCTAGATAATACTTGGTAGAGGAGAGACATTTGGGATATATTGTTGAATTACATTAATTATTTAATACCTGTGTGGATTTGGGTGATGGTTGCTTATCTGGATGCTTGGCATTGAGGAGGTATTGTTCATGTTTATACTTCTGTCTCCTGCTTCTAATATGGTACCTACAAAGAACTATATTAAATAAATATCTTCTGAGTGAATAAAAAAAAAGTTACCCAATGATAACATAGCCCTTAAGAAAAATCCAAAGGGGGTTGCCTGGGTGGCTCAGTCGGTTGAGTGTCTGCCTTTGGCTCTGGTCATAATACCAGGGTCCTGGCATCAAGTCCCACATCAGCCTAATTCCTCCCTGGGAAGAATGCTTCTCTCTCTACCTGCTGCTCCCCCTGCTTGTGCTCACTCTCTCTATCTCTGACAAATAAATAAATAAAATATTAGTGTATGTGCTGCCAAAGCAAGCACTAAATAAATAAAATCTTAAAAAAAAGAAAAATCCAAAGATTCTTCATTATGTATTTATCTTTATGTAATAATTCAGCAAGTTGCTTAACATCTCTCTGTCCTCCATTTTAATTCTGTAAATTATAACAACAACAATAATAAAAGTTACTTCATAGAGTTGTTTTGCAAGAAAAATGCATTGTTACTTATAAAATGCTTACAATAGTACCTGGTAGATAACGCTCAAAAAGTTAGCTTATACTTTTTCAAATAAGAATTATTTAAAATGAATTAAAAACTCATATTCAGTTGCATGTCACTTTGCTTCTATTTCATGAACACATGAATGCATTTACACAATGAGAAAATTGGGTGTTCAATGATACAGAACCCTCCAAGGTGTTTAGAAGTTGAAAATGAAACATCTGAAGTTTATTCTGATATCTAAGATTTTGAATTGACATAATGGAGCAGCACATTGTAATACTTCTTGGTTACTGCTGATCTTAAAAATCCCAATCTTCTTGACTTCATTTTGGGTTAACCAAGTATAGAATGTTGTCAATGGACAGCAAATGTATGCTCTTGCATCACTGATTTCTGAAGATGAAAGACCAACAATCCATGACAGTGCCAGGGTGGTCAAGTTCACAAGCCAGCTCAGTATACTGTGTAGGATAATCTGAAAGCAGATCTAGTTTTTCTCCTCCTCTTCCGCCTTCTTCTCCTCCTTCTTCTTCCTCCTCCTCCTCCCCTCTGTCTCCCCTCCTCGTCCTCCTCCCCATCTCCTCCTCCTCCTCTTTTTCTTCTTCATCTTCATCTTCTTGGAAGAAATATTTAACAGTCTCTCAAAATGATTAAAAAATAAGACATATGAAAATATATATGACCTGACTTTTACAGCTTTCATAATATTAATGAGTGAAAAATAATTAGATATCTCTTAAAAGATATCAGGAGGAGATGCACTGAAGCTTCTCATTAATGTCTTGCAAATTAAATTCATCTTTTATATTTTATTCATGGGATTCCAGAAACCGAGTCATTAAATTGTATTGTTATCATTAAAAACATAACCCACATAACTTCAAATGGCCTATGAATAAACCAAAATATAAATTCACTGGAATTTACCTGAAGGAATTAAAACTATATAAAATGTTAAAGTTTTTGATCAATTTAGATAAACATGTAAATTTAAAAATCTATATATGAATGATAGATATGCTTTCTTTTAAATATTGATAAAAATATATACTATATGAGATCTAAGAAGCAGATATGCCATTTTAAAAACATTCACTTAATAACTGAACATGTTCTTACAATTGTGACATGATCTTATTACATAACATGGCATTTTAAAAAGTTGTTTTTCAACTCTTTAGTGTCAGTCTACTTGTCTATTTTTTTATCTACTAAATAAATATTTCATGTTAGAAGAATTTTACTGTGTAGGGAATATGAACTTATACCAGGATATTAAATGGGGGCTGGTGAGAACATTGAGAAGAAATGAATTATCAATGCCATCATTTTTTTTCCTAGTAAGAAATTAAAGTGACTTAATGTTCTCTTGTTATTTATTTAAACTTTGCTCCCCAATTGGACTGTTAAACATTCTAGGGTAATTATCTATTTCCTATCTCCCATTGTAGTCAAGTAGCGATAGTAACATTATAGTTGCTTTATAGATTTTATTTATTTATTTACTTGAGAGACAGCACCCACCCACGGGGTGGGGAGGGGGCACAGGGAGGGACAAAGGGAGAGGGAATCTCAAGCAGCCTTGGTTGTGAGCTGAGAAGGAGGTGGGTCTAGATCTCATGACCTTGAGATCATGACTCTGAGAGCATGACTTGAGCCAAAATCAAGAGTAGGAGATTTAAACGACTGAGCCTCCCAGGTGTCCTTGT
Source organism: Lontra canadensis (assembly GCF_010015895.1). Lineage (NCBI taxonomy): Eukaryota > Metazoa > Chordata > Mammalia > Carnivora > Mustelidae > Lontra > Lontra canadensis. The sequence continues at coordinate 25,776,438 of NW_022630999.1, forward strand.
AGTTGTTTTAAACCTTTAATTCTCAATCATCATAACCAATTGGTGATGTTTGAGAATTTTGGGCTAGTATTATTGGGACAATCCACTCTAGTTCTGGATGGTTTCGATTTTTTAAGGGTTGTCTTATTTCAAATTTTCTTTCCTCTTATGTAACTATCAGAGTGCTTTTTTTTTTTTTTAAGATTGTATTCATCTATTTGAAATACAGAGAGCAAGAGTGAATGAGAGAGAGAGAGAGAAAATGAATGGGGGAGGTGACAGAGAAAATGAATGGGGGAGGTGACAGAGGGTGACAGAGGGAGAAAGCAGACTCCCTGCCGAACAGGGAGCCTGACATGGGGCTTGGTCCCATGACCCTGGGATCATGATCTGAGCCAAAGACAGACACTCAACAGACTGAGCCACTCAGGTGCCCCACTATCACAGTACTTTAAAAGCTTTTTTGAATTGGGCACCTCATTGTAAAAATTTTAGCATGTCACTCTCCTAACAGTATTTAAAATTTTATGTAGTAACTATTAACAGTATATAAGTAACTATAATTAAAACTTAATTTACGTTCTGGGGAACACTAATCCTGTGATGTGCCTCATGGAACAGGGTTCTCCAGTAAATGTATTTGGGAGTACCTACATATTTTGGGCAGCCTCTTATTGTCACAAACCTTTAGCACAGTACACTTCAGAATACCCCTCAATAAAGAATTTGCTTAATGTTACTTACCCTTGGCACTTCCCACACCTATTTGACCAGACACACTTTTTTTTCAGGATATAAAAAATATTCACACAGTGTAATGACTCCATAAAATGCTAGAACTATTCACACATTTTAGGGTGCTCTAGTTATGTTCCTAGGTAAGTGTCTGAGAACATAGTCCCTGGGAACCAGATCTTATTCTTTAGTGGATTAAAAAAAAATTTTTTTTTCCCTCCAAAAGTTTCCAGAAGAGAAGAAAAACATTTGCAATAACAACAGAGATCAAATTGCCTTTTAAGGCAGACAAACATTTCAGGGAAGTAGCATGACCAAACGTGCAACAAAAAAGCAAGCTTTTTCTCATGACTAATGCAATGACCACAATTAGAAGTCTATCAGTCCACAGTCAGAATGGATGTCCTTCTATACAGAGTCCTGTATGTTGTGCAAAGGAGCAAGACTGAATACAATCGATGCCAATTAGTTATGAGGATTTTTCAAAAGGGAGAGAGAGAAACTCACTTGTCAGCTATAACTCTTCAAAGTCAGCAAAGAAAGTGTTCCAAAGACACTCTGAGTGATTGCTCTGACTCCTTAATTGCATCTTATTCTTTATTCTCCTCTTTAGATGGACTGCTAGACACAAATGCTCTGCTATCAAATCATTTCTCAGCCTTGAAGCTCAAAATAATCGGCCTAGGGTAGGTCGGACTTGATTACCAAGTGGCATCTTAGTAAGGAACACCATCAAGTTGTGGTCTGGCATTCAACTCCTACATCAAAGATAACATATTTTTTTTAATGTTATTAGCATTTTCAAATTCAAATCTTTTGTAAGAGGATTGAAATTGATCATAACCAAGTAAAATGTTAGATTCTGTGTTCTAAAGATAATTTCTCTTTTTGGACTTCATTGCAAAACTCAGTATTTGTGGTCTTTGTATGGAAGCGGAGAGCTCTAGTGGCTGTTCCTGTTAAGTGTAACTCCATGATGTGCTTCTTAAGCTTCCTTATGTTTATAGAGCTCGAGCAATTAAGCTGATGCTCTAGGTAAGAGAAACCATTAATAATAAATAATAATGATAATTATATTATAATAATAAAAATAGCCACAACAATAATAGCAACTGCCATTATGTGACAGACACTGCCTTAAATTCTCTACATGGTTCTGTCTAAAACCATATAAACTAGACTGGGTTATGGTTACCAGGATTCTTCCCCTTTATTCAACCCTGTTTCTCCCATATGCATGAACCCTAAGTCCTGAAATAACATAGAAGAGGCAAAGAACTGTTGGCTAAGAGGACAGACCAGTACTTCTCAGATGTAACATGCACAGAAATGATCTGGAAATCTTATTAAAATGCAATACAAATTTAGTAATCTGAAGGGGCAACTGCACCCCAATGTTTAAAGCAGCACTGTCCACTATAGCCCAGCTATGGAAAGAGCCCATCGACAGATGTCCATCAACACATGGAAGGCAGCTATGCTCACCACTATACCACCAACGCTGTCCATCCACACATGAATGGATAAAGATGTGAGATAGATAGATCTATCTATCTCACATCTTTCCATATATATATATATATGAATATTATGCAGTCATCAAAAAATGAAATCTGCCATTTGCAATGATGTCGATGGAACTATAGGGTATTATGCTAACCAAAATCAGTCAATCAGAGAAAAGACAATTACCATATGATCTCACTGATATGTGGAATTTGAGAAACAAGGCAGAGGATCATAGGGGAAGAGAGGAAAAAACAAAACAAGACAAAACCAGAGAGGGAGATAAAACGTTAGAGACTCTTAATCTCAGGAAACAAACTGAAGGTGGCTGGAGTGGATTTGGATGGGAGGATTTGGGTGGCTGGGTGGTGGACACTGGGGAGTGTCTGTGTTGTAGTGAGCGCTATGTATTGTGTAAAACTGATGAATCACAGACATGTACCCCTGAAACAAATACTACATTATATGTTCATGATAATAATAACACAAAACTTGGAGAAAACAGAAAAAAGAAAAATAAAATGCAATGTGAACTAGGCTTAAGTAGGTGGAACCTGGGATTCTGTAGTTCTAATAAACTTCCAGGCAAGGCAGATGGCGTTTGCCACATGGATCACCTCAGCAGAGCAAGTGATTAGGAGAATGCTGCAGAGTGGACAGCATTTACCTTGCCATGGGAGTCAGGCAAGGGATGTCTGGTATCTAGCATGACCAGAGACAAACAATGTTTCTTCTGAACCAAGGTTTTATTAGCTCCAAGATAAAAATATTTTCTCCCAGCTCTGTCTGTCTTGTAAGAGATGAGAGGAGATGTTTCTGATGCTGTCTCCCTCTAGCAGTCTAATTCTCTTCAATAATCTACAGTGTACAATCACCAATAGCCCAAAACAGAGAGATGGAACCAGGTCTAAACGGTTTCTGCACATCTGTATTCACATCAGTTTTTTTTTAACCCCTAAATCTTTTATTTTTTATTTTTTAAAATTTTTAGTTTTTTTTATTAACATATAATGTATTATTAGCCCCAGGGGTACAGGTCTGAATTGCCAGGTTGACACACTTCATAGCACTCACAATAGCACATACCTTCCCCAATGTCCATAACCCCACCACCCTCTCCCTACCCTCCTCCCCCCGGCAACCCTCAGTTTGTTTTGTAAGATTAAGAGTCTCTTATTCACATCAGTTTTATTTGAATATTTAGGGTGAAGAATAGTCCACTCTGGCATTAGATCTGACTTCTGTTCATATCCATCAATAGACTCGTTAACAGCCTTCTGGATTCCCCCCTCTTCTCGTCTGTGCTACATACGCTGCTCTTATACCTCACTCACAAACAGGTTAATGTGTCATTTCCATGCCTTAAAAACACATAACGAGACGGAAAACAAAAATGTGGGAAAATGACTTTATGGCCTTCTCAACAAGTCCAGATTTAAAAGCGAATTCTTCATTCAGGCATTCAAGACTCTATCACAGGGCTTCTAGCTACCTCAAAGCCTCATCTTCTGTTACACTTCTTCCTCTTCCAAAGCTGCACCCATACTCTTTTGTAGTCCTTTGGTCTCCAGGCCTTGGTCCAAGTGATTTCAGCAAACCGAAATATTTTCCCCACTCATATCAAATTTCTGTACAATTTCAGGGTCCATCTCAACTTCCACCTCTCCCAAGATCATCTTGTCTTTCCTTCCTCAAGTTTTCACAGCACTCTGCTTGAATTTCTACTCATAGAGTGGTCACAGCCAGTTTGCCTGAGAAGGTTTGTAGATGTGTTGGTCCCAGCCACCAGACTACCCTGGAGGGTGAGGAACCAAGTCTGATAGTTCTCCGTGGCCCGTGTCCTCTTAATAAGGGTCTTAACTGAGGGAGGCACTCACACAAGATTGCTGCATTGAATTGTCAACATACTAACCCTCTGGCTGTGGTAAACCGGATCCCACTTCTGAGAATGGAGGGATGAGCAGATGCTACTTGCTGAACTGCAAGGTGGTCGGACTGCAAACGTGAGCATCATTAGAGATTTGGGATGTGGAATTCCCAAGCACCAGCCTTGGAGTCACTAAAAGAAAGGCAGTGCCATTGGTACTAGTCCATAAGATGCAGCTGCTAAGTTGAAACAAAAGCCATTGTGTCAAAAGAAACTTCCTGGTGTTGCTGACTTTTAATATATATTATCATTCTGAGGTGAACAAGAGTTCCTTGAGTGGCCATGGGCCTCTGGTAATGACTTTCTCTGGGCTGACAGATTTTGAAAACCAAACTGCCACGGTAGCCTCCAGAGGCAGCCAATACCTACAGTGCAAATAAAATAGTGCTCCCTGGTGACAAGTGGATTTAGTCAAATGGAAGAGTTTGTTAGCTCAAGAGTGATAATAGAAGATATTTAAATTAACAAGGCCAATTGAATGGCCTAGGAGATACACACAGCTGTGTAATAAAAAGCTATCAAGTGTTACACCAACCCATCTGCTTTCTCATAAGGGGTGACAGAGAAAGTGAAGGCCTAGCCTGCTGTTGGTGAAAGTGGTCGGAGCCTCTCCATCTTAACCCATTCTCTCACACACTTTCACTGTGACAGGCCTCAGCTGGGGAATCACACACCGAAGGATATCAGACCAGATGTTCTTGCAGAGGAATTTTTAGTCTGAATGACTGGCTGGTCTTTGAAACAGACTGTTAACATGTGTCTTGACAAATAAGAAAAAAAATTTTTTCATACTGCTTTTATTTTTTTAAGATTTTATCTACTAGTTTGAGAGAGAGACAGCACGAGGTGGGGGGGAGGGCCAGGTGGGTAGGGGGAACTGGAGAGAGAAGCAAGCTTCCCACTGAGTAGCTGAGCAGGGATCCCAATGAGGTGGGGCTCCATAGATCATGACTCGAGCAGAAGGCAGACACTTAACAGACTGAGCCACCCAGGTGCCTCTTCATTCTATTTTTAAGCTCCAGATGTGAGCCCCCTTCTTCTGTGCTTGCATAATATAACCTGAAGTAGCACTAAATAAATTTAAATTATCTGGTAAGGAATCCATACACTATACTCAATTACGAGTTCTCAATTTAAACAGTGAGCATATATTTTTCAAATTAGTACCCGTGACTTGGAGTGGAAAGGTGGTATATAGCTGATTATTAGTACATTTGCCAAGATGGACCTGAATTATGTTTGGTGAAGGGCTTATGTGAACAGCAGGAGGCCTTGGGGGCTCATGCATGCCAGCTGCTCTTGAAAACATATATGCATAGTTAAATATGACATTGCTATTTCGTTTAGGGGAGTCAGAACGAATTCAAGAGGTGATTTAATGCAAGGGAGTTTTAAAGTTGCTAAAAATCATTTCCTGTGTTATGCCATGTACTTTACAAGCATGATCTCATTTAATCCTTTTGAGGTGAAAACTGTTATCCCCAGTTTACAGATGAAGGAACTACAATTTAAAGAGGTTACGTGACTTTCTCAAACGTCAGAAATGGGAGTTGAACTAAATCCCCTTCAACATCAGGGCCCGATCCCTCCGTAACTACTAACTGCTATTCAAAGCCCTATTTTCAAATTATTCTGTAATATCACGAAAATATGTCTGTAATCATCCCTCTCACTGTATCAATGCCTTTTTGCAATGTGACTCTGCAGCTACTCCCAAGAAGAGGTAAGAGTATTTCCCTATACCCTGAATCTCAGCTGCCCTTGACACTTGTTTTAATCAAAGAAGTAAACATGGAGCCAGTTCTAAGCTGGGGCTAGTGAAGGTTTGGTAGCTCCCCCTCTCTCCCTTTTGGAATCCCGCTGCCACTCTGTGCAAGGCCTTGCACAACCTGTGGAGGAGGAGGGACATGTGGCCACTCACCTCCATCACAGCTGTCAGCCTGCTCCAAGCCTGGCTGCGTGAGAACCACACAAGCATGTGTGAGCCTGGCTCAGAGCTTCCCAGCTCACCTGCAGCTTCCTAAGCAATAATAAATGGTTCTGTTTGAATCCACTAGCTTTGGGGGTAGATTGTAAATTAGTTAAAGCTAATAGAGGACACTAGGTTCTGTAGAAAACAAAAACAAACATTTTTCTTCACCTTCATTTCCAGGATAAAATTCATACTCACAGCTGGGCATTGCTTCAGAGAATCTCCAACTGGATTCATAAGTACTATGGGCTCAACCATATGGCATAACCCAAATCAGGAGACCTACCTAGGTTCCTATCCCAGTGAGGCTACATACAGACTGTAGGATTTGGGGCAAATCATAGAACTCAGTTTTTATACCTAAAAAATAAATTTTTCTAAATAACAATCCTCAAATGTTTGGACTTAGAAGCTCTTTATATTCAAAAAATTATTGGGAGCTCCCAAAAGCTTTTGTTTATGTGGATTGTACCTACTGATGTATACTATGTTAGAAATTAAAACAGATATTTAAAAATATTTATTCATTCATTTAAAATAATAATGATCCTATTTACATGCTAACATAAATGACATTTTTATGAATAGTAGTTATATTTTGCAAAACACACACACAAAGACTGGTATTGTTTTATATATTTGTAAATTTCTTTAATGGCTGGCTTTAGCAAAAGACAGTTGGATTCTCATGTTTGTTTCTGCATTCAGTGGTTGTGATAATTTGTTTCATGGAGCCTTTGGAAAACATGACTGTACATTTTGAAATAATGAAAGTGAAAAAAGCAAATAAAGGCTTAGTATTGTTATGAAAGGAACTTTAACCTTGAGGACACTCTGAAAAGGTCTCAGCAACCCCCAGGCGCCCTTGTAGATCACAATTCAAGTCACTATTTTAGAGGATAGCTAATCTGAAATTTGGTTAAATTTAAGGAAAACTCCAAATAATTCATAATTTAAATTACTAAGGACTACCAAAAACTTGTAATTTTGTTTTTTTTATAGTAGAAATAAAAATAAAGGGCTTTGAAAAATAATTTTTATTCCTTAGACTAAATGTGTGTGTATGAAATGATATTTTTAATATTTTATTTATTGATTTTTCAGAGAGAGAGACTGAGAGCATGAGCAGGGGGAGAGGGAGAAGCAGACTCCCTGCTGAGCAAGAAGCCGAATGCGGGACTTGATCCCAGGACCCAGGGATCGTGACCTGAGCTGAAGGAAGACACGTAACTGAATAAGCCACTCAGGCATCCCTGAAATTCTTGAAATTAAATGCAAATCATTTGGTTCTCCAGTGCAGTGAAATACATATTTTTTTAAAAAGGAAGTTAATGCATTTGTATACAATTGAAGCTATTGTCCATCCCTATCGGACTATCAGTTTGGTGGAAGTTGTACATATGTGAATGCAGTGAACTGCCAATTCTCTTTGGTCTCTAAATGCCTATGCAAATTAATTCATATAAACGAGACCCCGAAATTGACATCATTAGTGCAAGCCAAACAGTTAACGTTTGGAGCTTCTAACATGGAATAAAACATTTTCATCTTAAAAAATAAAGTTATGATAAAAACAGCTAAAGTAATGCCTTAAGCCTTGAGCAATATTGATGCAAATATGCACTTTTTTAAACTATTGATTATAGTCCTGGCTTCAGAATAAAATTATTCCTTAAATATAATTTTTTAAATGTTGACACCAAAGATGAAATACAGGACATGTGGAAAATTCTTAAAACTAAATAATTATCGAGACATGACCCAAATTCAGCCAAGCTAAGTGCAGTATCCTATGTCTCTATAGGTTTGTTTTTTTGTTTTCAAGCTGAATAGAGAACTAGCTTGCTGTGGTGATTTTAATAAAATGTCCACATATTATTTGCTATTACTAACTACAAATGGTGAAGCTTAATTTCCATCTCCTGGAGTGTGGGCTGGACTTAGTGATACAGAATATAGCAGAAGTGATGAGATGTTACTCTTGAGATTAGGGTTTAAAAAGACTTGGGCTGGGGCACCTGGGTGGCTCAGGTGTTAAGCGTCTGCCTTGGGCTTGGGTCATGATCTCAGAACCCTGGGATCATGCCCCACATTGGGCTCCCTGCTCAGTGGGAAGCCTGCTTCTCCCTCTCCCAATCCCCCTGCTTGTGTTCCCTCTCTCACTGTACCTCTCTCTCTGTCAAGTAAATAAATAAAAATCTTAAAAAAAAAAAAAAAAGACTTGGGCTTCTTTTGAATGTACTCCCTCTGTCTCTGTCTTTCTTCTTCTGTTCTTCAGGTTCCACTATGTTGGAAGCTGCTCTGTAGAGAGACCCATGTGGTGAGGAACTAAGGGAGGCCTCCAGTTGGCTGAGAAACTGAGACCCTCAGTCTATCTGTAACACTGTGAGGAATAAGACCTACCACAACTCTGAGTGAGTTTAAAAAAATGAGTCCTTACCTGGGTGAGCCTTCAGATGGGACCACAACCCTGACCAACAGCTTGGCCACACCTCATGAGAAACCCTGAGCCAATTACCTAGCTAACTGTCTCGTGATTTCTGACACTCTAAACTATGAGAAAATAAATGTCTACTCTTTCAAGCTAGTAAGCTTTAGGGTAGTTTGTTACCCAACAATAAATAATATTGGGTAAATCATTTTAATATTTATCTTCAGTAAATAATGGGCACAATCTTTATTATGTGATAGAGTAATATTCCCTCTCTTGTAGGGTCTGAACAGAGTAGCAAAGAAAAGAAGCTGATTTATTGGTTGTCTCATCCTAGCAGTATCTGGGTTAAAACATTTGGCAGTCAAATAAGGGCTAGGAATTTCAAATGCTTCAGGGGTCAAACAAAATGGGTAATATATATAAGTCCTAAGGACAGTGCTGAACTGGAGAGTGTGCTCCTATATCTGAAATAATTCAAATTCAAGGACTAATGCCAGAAAGAGTGACATTGTGCTGGCAGACAGACAAACAAGTACATTCTGAATAAATCTGTCATCTGAATCTGTGAATTTCCATCATAAAATATCAGAAAGCACATTTCCATACTTGTAGAGTGACCTGATGGTCACTTCTGCTACTAGTTTGCTTTCTAAATTGCTTTAAACCAATTTGTTTGGAAATGTGGAAGCCCCTTTCTTCCACCATTGCTTATTAACAGACTCAGGAACTGTGTGCCTCTCCTAACATAAGGGTAATTAGGTCAGTGATTTCAAACCAACAAACACCCAAACAAACATAATTTTCAAGATGGTGAGGTGTTTGGGCGATTTGTTTCCAGCCTGCAGAAGCATAGCTTGAGCATTTGCACTATGAATATTTGCAACCCAGCTTGTTTAAGGCAAGATGCCTGAATGTCTAAACATAACTAAGGTCATACCTTCGATCTGGCAGCAGGTAAGTGCAGTGTACATGATACCTTGTACTGATCCCACCAATCCAAACCAACTTGTTTTATTAGTACTTTTTCTATATAGAACTTGGATACTCGTTAGCATGTGACCCTAAAGCAAACTATCCACAAAGATTTCATAAAGCAAAACAAAAAGAAACCAAACTACTAAAATTAATTTCCTTTGATCCTAAGGCTTGTGGAATTGCAGATAAAAGGGCAATTTTCTGACGGGAGGAAAAACTCAATTGATTTTCAGATTCAAGGGGCAGTTTTCTCCAAACCACAGTATCGTTTTTAAAACATTGGTTTTAGAGTACAAATGGTTTTTATGATGAGGGGGAAAATAAAGGACAAATATTACCAACATAGTTAATTGGCATTTAATATAACAGCGCTAGGACTTGAAGAGTGATTCACCTCAGTAGTATCCTCAAATTTTAGTGAGCCAACAAATCACCTCCAGGACTGTTATGCATGCCCATTCCTGGACCATACCTATAGAGTCTAATTGTGTAGGCTAACTGTGTAGGTACATTAATAAATGTACCAGCAGATTCTGACGCATGGACTACATGTCTGTGCTTGGGAGAAACTCTGCTTTATAGAGTTTGAAAAATTGCTTAAAAATTCAGGAATGTTCTAAGACATACATATGTTTATATTTATATTTTCTTAGATGTAGAATATCCTAGGAGCTAGGGACTCTATAATCGTGGAGTCTATATATGAGATAATGAACCTCTCCTCTGGCTTATAGCATATATATCTGCAAATCTGTTATTTCCATATGTCCAAAATAAAACTCTAGCTGTGGTCTCTACCTTCCAAATATATTCATTGAATTCTCTCCGTTTCCCAGTACTGGTCTCATAGACTATGACTACATCAGTTCACGCCTGCAAAACTGCTATCATGGCCTAACTGGTTTTCTGGGTTTCAGTTGTACTCCCCTACAATATATAGTAGGCAGGGAGCTTTAAAGGAATCACCTGACCATGTCACTCTGTTCAAAAGCTTCTAGGTACTTCTCAGTTTACCTTATAAATAAAACAAGAAACCTGCTTACATGATCTGACTCTGGTCTTGCCTACCTCTTTGAAGTCAACTTCTACTATTTTTCCCTTAGTCTTTTAGCCAAACTATATTGGCCTGCTTGGCTCTTTAAACACAGGAATCATCTTCCCAGTCTTGAGGCCTTAGCACTTGCCTTGTACTTTCTTCTTGTAGATTCATGTAGATTTTCACGTGAACGTCTCTTATTCCTGATTCAGGTTTCAGCTTCAGTGACCTCCAGATGAAGCTTGGCCTCTCTACCTTATTCTGAGCCATCACCCTGATTCCCAAAAATAGTTGTTCTCTATATTTTTGCCCTAATTTTCTTATATTTGATCATTCAGGGATGAGTTTCTCTATTCATTTCATTGGCTGTCTCTCTGTACATAAGAATGATGTACAATCTTATAGGGCAGGAATATGTCTATTTTCTTTACTTTGGTATAAAAAATATCTAAGATATTGTTTGGTACATGATAGGTGTTAAATAAATGTTTTTGAATGAATAAGTAAACTCTGTTGATTAATATCTATATAACAGATAACATTGGTCTCATCATCTGTATATATTCAAAATAAACCAAGAAGATCTTCAGTAGGTATATAGTTTAAAATCTAACAGATTAAGAACTGACTTTTAAAAAGAAGTATTAGACTCAAATCATAACAAACATATATAAATACACAGATTGGAAGATATCTATTTACATGGAAGGTTTGCCAATTTTTAATATGTACAAGAGCATTTGAAACTTTATTTAGTATTCATACTACAAAGGAATGGGTCTTCTTGGTTCAGTTCTATGGAATTATGATACTTTTATAAAGTATCTTATTGATATCATAAAATGTGTTACTCAAAAATAGATTTCTGTTATGGGTGTCTGGGTGGCTCAGTGGGTTAAGCATCTGCCTTCGGCTCAGGTCATGGTCCCAGAGTCCTGGGATCGAGCACCGCCTTGGGCTCTCTGCTCAGCAGGGAGCCTGCTTCCCCCTCTCTCTCTCTGCTGCCTCTCTGCCTACTAGTGATCTCTCTCTGTCAAATAAATAAAATCTTTAAAAAAAATAGATTTCTGTTATTAATTTGTTGACATGCCACTTTAGTTCCCATTCCTTATTCTGTTGTCAACTCAGTTTCTCCAAAATACAAGGCTCACTGGTGGATATATGGTTTTAACAAATACAAGGGGCAAGAATGAAGGGTGTAAAATTTAAAACCAGTGTTTAGAGCCAAGCACATGCCAAAAAAATAAAAAAGGTAGGATCAGGTGAAGACAAGGGAAGATTGATGCTTTGCTATGCTTTTTCAAATTTGCAAACCTACTTAAATTTAAGCAAATAGACAGCTGAATAGACTAAATGGACATCACGTTTTAAGATTTGTCATAATAAAGAACCACGAGAAAACTTTCTGACTGTTTTAAAGTTGTAATGGGAACTAGGAGAGCTTATATAATCTGAATCTGGCTTATATCCATCTTTACAATTTACGTAGAGATATGGCGTATACAAGAGAATAACTATAGTACATAAATTTAAGGTTCTCTGCCCACCAACACCAAACACCAGTTGAAACTTCTCCTCCCCACAGCCCCTGCTGAACCTGGACAGTACCCTCAGTTGCAGCCATGGCTGGTTATACATGACGGATGTGTACTTTAGGCTGGATTAAGCATATTCTTTTGCTAAGAATATGGAGTCCACATATTGAGAGATTGAATCAGTATATTTACCAGTGAAATATGAAAAGGTAATGATTCAGAAAGGGACAGGAGAAGAGGAACAAAGAAGCCATAACTTGCTATAAGAAAGTAGAGGAAGTCAATATGCAGAGAATGAACAATGAAGCACAGATACCATGGGAAAAGGTACACGGGGCTCCTGAGAAAGTCAGAGAGAGGCAGAGAGAGACATGGACAGAGAGGTATTCTAGTTCTCAAATCCTCAAGTTTACCCTAGGAATCCTGGATATTTCCAAATAACTTTGAACAACCTTTTCTGAGATATCTCTGAGGTTGCTTGTTGTGTTGTTATTCCATACATACTTATTGAATGCCAACTATGTGTAAGCATGGTTCTCAGCACTTATGGCACATTTGTAGAAAAAATAAATTAAAAAAAAAACAAAAACAAAAAACCAGCTGCCCTTACTGAGAATGCATGCAAGTGGGGGGAGATGGACAATAGATAGTGGGAATAACAAACAGGTAAATTATATAATATATTAGAAAGTAATAAGACTTATGTTGACTATGGACAAATAAAAAAAGTAGTGCAAGGTGAGTAGTATGTGGAATCTTGGGAGGGCACTTAGGTTGCAATTTTTTTTTTAAGATTTATCTATTTATTTATTTATTTATTTGAGAAACAGAGATCACAAGTAGGCAGAGAGGCAGGCAGAGAGAGGGAGGGAAAAGCAGTCTCCCTGTCGAGCAGAGAGCCTGATGTGGGGCTCGATCCCAGGACTCTGGGATCATGACCTGAGCTGAAGGCAGAGGCTTTAACCCACTGACTCACCCAGGTACCCCAGTTAGCTTGCAATTTTAAAGAGGGTGGTCTGTACAGGCTTCATCAGAAAGATGAATATAAGCAAAGACTGATGAAAGACAGCCACAGGCCCATTGGTGGAAGAGCATTTCAGGTAGAGAAAAGAGATGGTTCAAAGGTCCAAAGCTGGGATGATACATGGTGTACCGGAAGGATAGTAAGAAATCCAATGCCGCTGGAACTGCATAAGCAAAGTGAACGAATAAGAGATGAGGTCAGAGAGGCACTGGGGAAGGGAGTCTTACAATATGGAATCATGTAAGCTATTATTTGGAATTTGGTTTCAAAGTCTGAGTGAGGGCTTTGAGCAAAGACATGACAAGATCTGGCATATGTATTAAGAAAATTATCCGAGCTTCTATGTAGAAAATGATCAATATGGAGTTAGATAAAGTTTGAAGACGGGAAACCAGTCAGAAGACTCTTGTAGTAATCCTCGTAAGAGATAATGGTACTTCACAGCATGGTGGAAGCAAAAGAAGTGGTGAGAAGTGCTGGAATTTTAGAAATATTTTGAAGTCCCAGCTAATAGGATTTTATGTAAGATGTAAAAAAAAAGAAGTTGACAGTTAAACCCCCTATGTTTCTGCCCTGAGAAAACGGAAAGAGGAAGTTGACATTAAATGAGATAAGAAGGGCTGCACACATTACAGATTTTGAAGAGAAGAGAGGAGTTCCATTTTGGGCATACCATTGAATATATAAAGTCTGGGAAAGAAGTTTGGGAAAGAAGTCTGGATTAGAGATAAATATTTGGGTGCAATCAGCATATTGCTGATATGTAAAACAATGCAACCTTGTGAGACAGCCCAAAGAAGTGATTGCAGATTAGAAAGTAATCCAAGAAGTGAATCTTGATGTGCTCTTGTATTAAGAATAGAGGATGAAGAGAAAGAAACCACAAAGTAGACTGAGGAAAAAAAAAATCAGAAGGAAGAAGGAAGCCTAGAGAAAGTGCAGTTTATGAAATCAAGAGAGGAAACTGTATGAAGGAGAAGGGGGTAATCAACAGTATCAAATGATCCTGATGTAACAGGTTGTGGAAACTGTACAAGATGGAAATTGAGGAATGCTCATTTGAGGTTAGCAATGTGAAGAGCATTGTCAACCATGACAAATGCAGTTTTGGGGGCACGGTGGAAGAGAAAGGCATACTGGACTGGTTTTACGATGACATGAGAAAATATACTACTAAAGGAATTTTGCTACAAAAGGGAAAAAACAAGTGGTATGGTGGCTAGGAGGGTTTGTTGGGAAGAAGGAAGATTAGTTTTTTAAAGTTGGAAGAAATAACAACAGCATGTTTATAATACTGATGGGAGTGATCAGTAGAGAACTAAAGATTAATGATACAGAGAAGAGAGCGTAGATTGCTAGAATCATCTTCTCAAGTGGGCAAGATGAAATTATATTTAAATGGAAGCATGATAACCGCAGGGATAAGGCAGATGTGTGGGCATAGATTCTGGTAGGTGGATAGGTGTCGTGGTGGGAATATTCAGAGTTCTTTTACAATGATTCAGTTTTCACAGTGAGGTAGGAAGCAAAGTCATTAGCTGAGAGTAAGAATGCGGTAGCAGGCGTCAGTAAAGTAAGAAGAGAGGGAGGAAGATACAGAGTAGTCATTTAGGAGAGGAGAAGAAGGAAGGGACCAGAACGGCATATTATTGTTTGGTAGCATTAGGGTTTGAAGTCTGTGGTCATGAATTTAAAGATCCTTTACTTGAGCTAGTGTAAGTAGACTTTTTCTTTGTATCCAAAAAGCCTTGACCAGAATACAGAATTACATGGAAGCAGTTTTGCCTCCTGGGAAATCTATGGGGTGGCAATTTTTTATTTTGATGTTTTAGTAATGAAAATCTAGGGCACCATTATGTGTTACTTTTATTTTTTTATTTTTTTTTTTTTTTTGCATCAGAAAGGGAAAAAAAGCCTAACTCATTTTAACACATCTAAGCATATGTAGTCTAGACTGTTAAGGACTCACGAGTTAGATGTATTAGAAAAAAAAATACATGTATTCAAAATTCAATAACAATTTTTGAAATATTTGCTATGCTGTCACCAGTGTCATTTTCCAGTCTTTTGCTGTTCTGCAGTGCTGATAATACAGTGCATAGTTTTAGGATCTCTGCAAAACAACACTGATAAATTTTTATAAACATCAAATTTGTTTCATTGTTTTAAATAGAATTGTAGTTAAGTTTGAAATAAAATATTTCATAGCACACAAGGTTGTTTATTTGTTTTCCCAAAATTCATATGTTGAAAGCTAAGCCCTAACGTGATGGTATTTGGGGGTGGAACATTTGGGAAGTGATTAGTTCATGGAGGTAGAGCCCTCATGATTGACATCAGTGCCCTCATAAGAGACCAGAGACTCCCTTATCTCTTCTACCATATGAGAACCCAGTAAGTCTACTAGGAACTGTATATGAATCATAAAGTGGGCTATCACCAGACACTAAATCTGGGGTGCCTCTGACTTGGAATTACAGCCTCAAGAACCACGAAAAATAGAAGTCTGTTGTTTCCAAGCCACATAGTCTGTAGTATTCTGTTATAGCAACCTGAAGGAACTAAGACACATGCTACACACACACACACACACGCACACACACACACACACAGTTTCTGAAGCCACATGATTTCTCTTAGGGTATAAGGGTGACAAGCAGGATATATATATCTCTACTAGAATTTTGATAACAGTGATAACTGACAACAGTATATTTAATGACATATTGCCGTATGTAGGATTAGGAAGCCAAGGTTCATATCCCCAGCATTGCCTGGTTCTAAAATACACCTTACTTATATGGGGGGGGCGTGTCAGATTCAACAAGTGTTTTTCTCACATTTTAAACATTTAAGGACCAGATTAAATGGCTTCTTACAGGAAGACTTGATCTCTCTGGCCTATATTAAATTCCCCCAATCCTGAATAACTTGAAAATAGAACCTGCATTTTTTAAAAGTATTTCAGTTTGTGTGATGATTACTTCATACCCTGTTTGGCTTATTTTCTGAAATACTTCTTAATATAGTAGTGTTTTGTGACTGAATCACTCATAATAGACATAATATGACCTCATTAATCTAACACTTCACTGTTGCTGCTGCTACCACCATGTTTAATCAGCTAGAGGCACTTTTAATAATCAGGCATTTTATGCACATTAAAAATATTATCATCATCTCAATTTTACAGATGAAGAATTAGGGATACAGAGAGGTTAACATATCTTCTCTAATCAACTAGTAAGTGGTAGAACCAGGATTCTATCCTTTGCCTATCTATCTCCAAAGTGTTTTCTTATTCATTGTGCTTTGGGGTTTCTCTTTTTTCTCTTGTTTAAGTAACACTCACATGAGCCTCTGAGATAGCAATATAATGAAGATGTTGAGGATTAATGATGTTTTATTTTTATTCTTGTGGCAAGGTGGGATTTGTGAATAGCTCTTCTTTCTGTCTTTGGAATCTGACCACATTACAAAACTTGAGACATTGCTTAGAGCTGGGGTTATGCTTAGGTGGGCTTTTTGCCTGCACCTGGGAGATATTAGGTACTTCAGGTGTCCAGTGAGTTGGCATTAAAAGTTCCCAACTTATCTAGAATGAGTTCTGTAAAGCCAGCAAAGCTGGCACTTTTATGTCAGGGAGCATTTTGTTCTGCCCAATTCCCCAGAGACTCAACGTTATAAAAAGTAACCTAGATTCTAAAGAATACAATAAACCATCTCGAAAGGAAATGACAATCATAGAAAGGGAATCTCTTTCAAAACTGCATTTAAAATGAAAAATATGACTGGCACAGTTAGCTCCAAGGCAGAATGCTGCTGATGAAGCAATGACCAAAGAATATCTATTATCTCTCCATCATCCAAGGGTTTCTATGTTTCCATTGCTCTTAGCTATGAAATAGGCAAGTGATTGTTCTCCATATTTGGATACTTGAATCTCATTCAAGTAAATGTGCACAAAGGACTATAAATTTAGAACCAATCATTTGACATTATCTGAACAAAATCAGCAGAGATCTAATTTAACCAAAGAAAAATTTCTATTCAAATGCGAGTCATCTGGGTACCTTAAGAGCAGGAACAACATTCATCATTGTCCTACTTAGCACGTAGTAAGTGATCAGTTAATCCTTAATTGAAAGAATGTATGCATACATAGATGAATGTATGCATACATAGATGAATGTATGGTGCCCCATTTTTAATAGAAAAATCAGGGCATGGTTACTAGGACAAATTGGTCATTATCCACTTTGTTATTGATAAAGATTACTAAAATAGTGTTTGAAGTACCCTCTTAGAAATTCAGACCCTGTTCTAAGATATAGTCAACTGATGAGGAGGAAAATGTATGGAAAATGATATACACAATTTCTAATTTATTAATCTTTCAAGAATCGGATTAGGAATCTCTCGATATCAGTAGTGCATGTTAAGTTCTCTATTCTTGAATTTTTTTAACCTCATTACGGAGAATATTTATAAATTTCAAATTGTAAGCATGAGTGAAATTCTCTGTACACAAACTAAAAAAACAGACTTAAATGCTATAACTGGATTTACACATGTGGAGTCGCTGTGAAGACACAATGAGATCATCCACATAAAAACGGTCAGCGTGAGGTCCGGCACATGTTGAGAGCTCAATAAATGTGAGATACTATTTTTGTTGTTGAAAATCCAAATAAATTATTAAAAATAACCGATCATGTATTTAGAGTTTGCCAAAATACTATGAGTTAACATTTTTTTTCTTTCCAAAAGTAGTGACTAAGAATTATCATCTTATTTCAGTCCTTCCCAATTAATACATTGGAATTTCTGGTTTATTTGTTGCATTTAATCCCATTCCATCCCTTCCCCAGTTTCTACTTACAGCAAAATTCATGTGCACACTTGAATTTGATAGGTGGTATCTTTCTCAGATGCATTATTTAAAGCCTAATTATCCCCTATCTTCAAAACACCCCAAGAAATGTCACTGTGAGTGTCAGAAAATGTTACAGTATGTTTCAAAGTTCAGTGGGATTCACATATACATTCAAAGACCAAGTTTAGCTTCAAAACATTAACACCAGGAAATAACAGAATTTCACAGGATTAAATGTCTCCACCAAAGATAAGGAGGCATTTTAATGGGAAATTTTCAAGATTCATTTGGAATGAAACTTCATAGTCTATCTGTAGTCAGGCAACTCAGCAGAGATTCGTTTTACTGCATACAACATACCTGAAGTAGAAACCCCCAATTTACTGTCTAATGTGCATAGGCTTCCCACCTCCAAACTGTTTTAACTTTGTGACCTCATTTCATACAAATATCCTGTTTAATTTATGACCTCATTTTCATATGCACAACCTTCCCCACACATATTTCCATCTCTTAAAATATTTAAAAGACAAAATACAGAGGAGAAGAAATAATAGTTAGAAAGGGAGAAAAATTAGGCAAACTTGTCCACAAAGTACTAACACTTTCATGCAATTAACTGCAGGAAAGTCAGTTTAAGTGTCAGTAAATGGCCACTTACAGGCCAGTGATTTGGTTAGAGACCTCTGTGACACTGTGTTGGGTATTACTGGTTAGGGGGTGGGACGACAAATGCAGCATATGCCAATGGTGCCCAAAGCATCTGCCCATATGGAATTTGTGAAGTAATTTTTTTTATTAGAATAGGATTTGAGAAACAGGTATATTACCTCATATTCAACTGCTGATCAAACCTGTGGCTTTAGACAAGCCACAGTTTCTCTTAGGTAGCTCTTCCTCATAAATAAAATGGGGATCCTACTACTCTTCCCACCTTACAAGGCTACTACAAATTTTAGATGAGAAAGTGCAAGGGAAGTAGAAAAACATTAATATCATAATGCCTTGCATGAATTAAGTGAAGTGAGTTGTCTTTTAAATGAATAAACTGCCAGACTGCGGAGAAAGCAGTCAGCTCCACAACCTCCGAAACTTTTCTCCATTACCGATACTTCTGCTAACTAAGCTGCTTTTATTTCTTAAAGTTTGTGGATACTTTTCTAACTGCATTTGATTTTCTACTACTCCTGAACTTCCCAGTCTGTCAGTTCAATTTTTTCTTGCCTAAACTGGAGATGCAATGACTGTGCTGATAAAGTTAATTCTCAGTCCTACATCGTAGGTTAATTCTCAATCCCATGTCATAACCAGTGTCTGAAAGCCATCCTGCACAGCTCATAAGTAAATTGCCCACATGCAATAATGACCTTATCACTCCTATTTGAAAGCCTTTGATGGGTTCTCCATCACTTACTGGGAAAAATCTCAAGTTATTTTATTTTATTTTTTTAGAGAGAGAGAGGGAGGGGAAGAGAGAAAGAGAGAGAGAGAGGGAGATGAGAGAGGAGGGGCAGAGGGAGAAGGAGAGAGAGAATCTTTAGCAGGCTCCATGCCCAGCACAAGGCCTGAAGCAGGGCTCTACCTCACAACCATGAGATCATGACCTGAGCTGAAATCAAGAGTTGGACGCTTAACAGACTGAGTTACCGAGGGGCCCTCAAATAATTTTTTAAACCAAAATTGGACACTTAAGATCTTGAGTGCTGGAAGAGCAATTCTGGTTTGATATTGTCAGCCATGGAAATTGTCTTACGTTCTTGAGCAGCAAGGTATAAAGGAAGGCACGGTTTTAGAAAGATCTGGCAATATTTTAGAAATAACAATGGAAAACAGAAAAACCTAAAAGCAGGGAGCTGTAGTGTCAGAAACTGCCAACCACGGATCTTCAGATCTATCTAGCTTGGCCTGCAGACATTATTTATGGCTAACACTTAGGAAATGGGAGATTTCTAATTTCTCTTGGAAAAAAAAAAAAAAACACAAAAAACCTCTCCAGCAATCTTCTGAAGTTGAGTAGAAGCTACCTGCTATAGATGTTGCATATTCTTCTCACCTGGTCCGACTGACTTGATTATACATTCCACCCGGTTTTAGGGGAAGCATGTCACGTTTCAGCGTCTGTGTAAGGAGCTCTAGTGAGCCAAATGAGACCTGATAAAGGATTAGACGAGGGAAGTATTTGTGGAGTGGGAGAGGAGAAGAAGCTAAGAGATACTTTGATGGAGGACTTGTGAAACCTGTTACAGATTTAGTGGAAACAGTGAGGCATCATTTTAGTTATGTCTTTCAAGTTCCAGAACTGCTAGATGGCTGATTATTCCATCTTTCCTTGTGGTGAAATTTTCATGTTTAGAAATATGTTGGAAAGCAAAATGTAGGGTCCTGTATAGCAACTTTTATTTTTGTGACAGAATCAGTGTCCTCGGATCTCTTTTCTAGAGAACACAAAAATCAGCCCAGTTATAAACATTAATAACTAAATAACGCCTATGGGACATGGTGGACCTGCAGGTCTACACTTGGAAACTTCTAACCCTGGGGATGCCTGCCTTCAGATTTCTTTAGGTTTTATTATTAGAAGAACTTGCCTAAGAAAATCTGATAAAATTCCCATTTTATCTTATGTGGCTGTGAACATATTAGCATATCCAAATCTATGCTGCAAAATAGATTTCCTGCAGGGAAACTGGCAGCTCCTGCTGAGAGACCATTGAATTGTTCTCAATTAAGGTGTTTTAAAAGCAACAATTTTTTCCCTAAAAATAATATCTTAAATGGCAATTCTATTTTTAAACAATGAAGGAAAGAATATGCATTAAAATAAGCACAGGTAGTGCAGATTTCTCATACACATGCGTGAAGACCTCTCCTTCTTTTACAAAGATAACATTTACATGAGGCCGATTTGAACTTTTCCTTTAAACTGGAAAGAACAAATGGTTGAGTCTGATCATTGAAATAACATGCAATAAAAACCTAATTTATGATGGGGGAAAATGAAATTTCTCTCTGCCTCTTTATCTCCGAGAGAGAGAAATTGAGAATGAGAATGTAATAAAAGATCACAAGTTCATACTAGCAGAGAAAGGCAATTATGTATGATCTCACTTATTTGTGGAATTGAAAAAATCTGAACTCAGGGAACAGAGTGATGAACAGAGAACAGACTGGTGGTTGCCAGGGTTGGGTGGTTGGGTGTGGGGAAATGGATTAAGGGGTCCAAAAAGGTAGAAACTTCCAGTTACAAGATGAATAACTTGGAGATGTAATGTACAGTGTGGTGACTAAAGTTAACAATTCTGTATTATATATTTGAATGTTGCTAAGGCAGTGGATCTTAAAAGTTTTTATCACAAGAAAAAATATAAGTATATGAGATGATGGATGTTAACTAAAATTATGGTAATCATATATATGTGTGTGTAATCATATATATATATACATGCATATATATATTTATATATAAACATACACATACTTTGAGATGTACAACAATATTTTATATATACATATATATGTATATATATAATCAGATATGAAATCATTGTTGTACATCTCAAAGTAATACATACTTGTGGTAAAAATTTTCTTTCTGTCATTGGGGACAGATTTGCCAAGCTTCATACAGAAATTTCATTACAAATCTGTTCTATTCTCCAGAAACTAGAATTCAACCATGTTAATATTGACTTAAGACCTTTAAAACAATATCCTTCAGTACAATTTGCTTATCTTATTTGTCTCTCTTCAGAGTTTAATATTAAATGGTAGCTCTCTTAAAGTGAACCTAACTTGAGAAGGTAATTAGTGATGTCAAGTAAGTCTCTCTGGCTAGTGTCTTCAGATTTCTTCTTTTGTAAAAATTAAGCTGTTTCTGCTTGCCAATTTGTGTCTAGAATCATTCAGTAAGTTTTTAACCTATCAACTCAGTGATAGCTAAAGGTCCATATAATGAAGTACTCAGCAGCATTAAAAATCTTTAGGCTAATAATTAAGAAGAAAAACATAAAGATGAGACTTATTTTAGTAGGGCATGGCCCTGGAATCCATTATTTATCAAGACTTTTTCTTTTCAAAAATGAAGAGGAAAAATAAAATACTAGATGGCTTAGAGGATCATATGTCCTTTTATGGCTGTATGTATGAATGATTTACGATGGAGGAGAAATACAGTGTTAGAGAAAGTGTTATTTGGTGTCTCGTCCTTTTGTTAAACAGAAGGTAGGCTTAGCTCAATCTATCAGTCACAGTGCTGATAAATCTGAACTTAGCTTCAGTTTTGAGAGAACTAGCTGTGTGGAAGCAGAGTTGAAAATAATTTTAGAAGAATACGTGACTTGAGATCACCTATCTAGAAAGAGGAATGTGAACAGATCTACCATCTCCATTTGTCAAAATGTGCCAGAAACCTTTGCAACCAAACTCTGTAAATCTGTCATTTTGCCTAGAGGAAATTGTGTTGTATAACTTCCCATCGGCTGTGGATCATCTAAAAAAACCTGCTTTCCTTTTTTCTCCTTCAGCATTCGATTTGGTGTTTTGGCAAGAGCAGGTGCTCAGAGTCTTTTGGCCAGAGAATTAAATCTTCTGCTACTTGCAAATAAAGTAATGATGTAGTAGTCCATACACTTTAAGAATCTTCCTGCCAAGGAGGTAACAATGAAACCGGAATCAAGGGGCAGCCTCCACCTTTATTAATCACTGCACAATCTAGCTTAGAAGAATAGCCACATGGTCATTATGGATACCACCTTGATGACCAGGTTGGTGGAAAAGCCACTGGTATGAATAAGAAATACCAGCCTTAAGCTTTTGGGAAATTCAGTATCTTTTGCGCTACGGATTTCTAAAAGCAGAAAATAATGTTTCTAACCTTGTTTTCAGAAAAATCATGTAGCAGCATGTTATTATTTAATAGTTCTGAGGTGGGTAATCCTATACTTCTCACCTCTACCTCCTTTTAGCTCTAAGTGCTGGTACACTGGGTACCAAACGTGTGTTAAGCCATAGTCTTGTCTCCATAGCTCTCTCTAGCAAGCATCAACTTCCAGAATATAAAAAAACAGGATATTCTTATGAGTAAATAATTTTTCATTTCTTAGTCATGATCGGGGCTTAATCTTTCTTGGAAGTACACTTTTAGAATGACTTCAAAGCTAAGAAAAAAAAAAGAAGGTAAAATTAATGACCATTTATTTAAATACATGAATTGTCTTAAAATAACAATATCTATTATCTATCTCTCTATATTGGGCCACATCTAAATTTCTAAAATAAGTATCTAAAGAGAAGACAAGGCACAATCTAATCTCTTTTAATAGCCTTTAATGCATCCTGTGGACTAGAAATTTAAAATGCCCATTGGTTTATTTCTATGAAAAGAAAGCGCTGATGGGCTGATATGCAACAGAACCACAATCCGCCTACGCAGCAGAGCCTTATTCCAGAGCTGGCTGTCAAGGACAAGTGTAGGATCGAGTAACAGTTTTTAAATGGGATTTTGAAGGAACTTTATATATCAATGCTGAGTCTAAGGATGGGAAAGGATTCCAAAAGTCCTGTTGTCTGATCCAAATGAGAGTCAAATACATGGCTCATAAAAATACTTTGTGAGGAGCTGAATCCAATCACTAGCTAGTTGATTAAATTATTTCTCTCTGTTGGACATGTTGCCATTTGACCCAGAAGTGACAGATCAAATCTGATCTGCAGATGTATTGTTTTGGATCACCTTCGGTGTTCTGCAATTTTAAAAAAATTACTTGCCAAACATTTTATGTCTTAATTTCACACAAATGAATTTGGAAATTCTTTTTGAAAAATCAGAGAATGTGGCCCCCCTGGGACTGTACTTCTGCACAGGAGGACAGACTTGACTGGCCACACCACCCTGGGGCTAATGCTGCCTGCCTACTCCTGGGGAGAGGGAAATGCCCCCTTCTAATTCTCCATAGTCTCCATCTCTCTTTTGTGGTATGCATGGTCATTTTCACTTGTTTTCTTAACCTCCTTACCTTCCACAGGTATTTGAGACTGTGTCTCTATTTTGCGTTGTTTCTAAAATAGGTCCTTCAGTTTGGGAAACTTACTCATTTACATGTGCCCTTAGAGTAAGACTAACGTAATATCCACTAAAGTAGAATAATCTTCATGGCTCCGCCTTTTCAGATACTTCTCTTCATTATAAGGAAAAAAATTCATGGACCCGCCTTCCCTTCATTAACAAAATACAGATAATATTCATAATAATAGATGTGCTTAATATTTATTGAATGCTTACTCTGCTCCAGATACTGTCCTAACCTTTTTGCATGATTCATTCACTCATTTAAAGTCCATGTCAATTTTTATTTGGTATGGTCATCTCCCTTTTATAGATGAGACAATTAAAGGATCATACGAGCAGTGGTAGAAGTGAGATCTACATGTGGCCAGTGTGGTTCCCAGACCCTATGTTCCATTCTGCTCTGCTGCACGCACTAAGTTCTACTACATTAAAATTATTGGAACAGAGTTCCCCCACTCAGGGAGTGAGAAGCCCCAGCCTCTTCAGAAAGAAAGCACTATTTCTTGATTGGATTATTCGTTCTTTGTGCATTGAGTTTGGTAAGTTCTTTACAGATTTTGGATACTAGCCCTATCTGATATGTCATTTGCAATATCTTCTCCCATTCTGTCAGTTGTCTTTTGGTTTTGTTGACTGTTCCCTTTGCTGTGCAAAAGCTTTTGATCTTGATGAAATCCCAATAGTTCATTTTTGCCCTTGCTTCCCTTGCCTTTGGCAACGTTTCTAGGAAGAAGTTGTGGCTGAGGTCAAAGAGGTTGCTGCCTATGTTCTCCTCAAGGATTTTGATGGATTCCTATCTCAAATTGAGGTAGAACCAGAGGGTATTATACCGAGCAAAATAAGTCAATCAGAGAAAGACAATTATCATATGATCTCTCTGATATGAGGAATGTGAGAGGTAGGGGGTGGGAGGGGTCATGGGGGGAAGGGGGGGAAAATGAAAAAAGATGGTACTGGGGAGGGAGACAAACCATAAGAGACTCTTTTTTTTTTTTTAAAGATTTTATTTATTTATTTGACAGAGAGAGATCACAAGTATGCAGAGAGGCAGGCAAAGAGAGAGAGGAGGAAGCAGGTTCCCCGATGAGCAGAGATCCCGACACTGGGCTCGATCCCAAGACCCTGAGATCACGACCTGAGCTGAAGGCAGAGGCTTAACACACTGAGCCACCCAGGTGCCCCTAAGAGACTCTTAATCTCAAGAAACAAATTGAGGGTTGCTGGGGGGTTGAGGGAGGGATAGAGTGGCTGGGTGATGGACATTGGGGAGGGTATGTGCTATGGTGAGTGCTGTGAAATGTGTAAGACTGATGATTCACAGACCTGTACCCCTGAAGCAAATAATACATCATATGTTAGAAAGAAAGAAAGAAAGAAAGAAAGAAAGAAAGAAAGAGAGAGAGAGAAAGAAAGAAAAAAGAAAGAGAGAAAGAGAGAAAGAAAGAAAGAAAGAAAGAAAGGAAGAAAGAAAGAAAATGAACCCTTGGTTATGGGGAAAATCAAAACTGTGAAGTGCCAGGGGCATCAATATTCCATACTAACACACCTCTTTAGGCGGATGCCTACATTCTTTTTTTCTTCTTCGAAATTGGAATTCCATATACAAATATGTGTTACATAAGGACATCCCTTGGGCATCCAAGTGCAATAACTGTGGGTAAATTATCATAAAAAAGACCCAAGTAACAGTTCCTTCTCAGCTCATATACTGAAGAGTTATCAGTCACAGACAAACAAGTTCTGCCTTGCTGGGCTCAATTTCCCCACAGATTCCCGCTGATTCTGTGATTTACAAAAGCATTTCAATAGACAATACATTTCAAGAGAATCAACCTCAGTACACTCATAAAATAAAGAAAAACTTAGCAGCGCTGGTGGTATCTTTATTAATTTTGGAACTGTGCTCCTTTTGGGGCTCACACTCAAGGAGAACTTCGTTTAAAAAAAATTTACCTTTCACCCATCGTTCCACAGCTGGAACACATTTTATCAGCCATTGCACATTAAATCTTTCCACTTTCAAAATGTGGCATTCTCTCTCTCTCTCTCTTTCCCTCCCTCCCTCCCTCCCTCCCTCCCTCCAATAGATCACCTTTGAAATTGAATCTTATGTGTCAAAAGTTTCAGAAATGTCCTGGGCAAAGAAGTTAGGATATTTAAGTGTTGTGACTCTCATTCATTCTCATCTTTAGCCTCCAGGCATGCCAGAGCTTTGCTGCCTCAAGCTATGTTTATTTTACAGCTTCTCCTCTATCGACCTTCTCTTTACTAAGCAGTTTGCAGATATTTCAGATTACAAAAAGTCCTTCATTCTCTGAACACCCAGGGTACTTCAAGTCTGTGACACTTGATCAAGTGTCTTTTTCTTTTCTTTTCTTTTCTTTTTTTTTTTCAAAGATTTTATTTATTTATTTGACAGACAGAGATCTCAAGTAGGCAGAGAGGCAGTCAGAGAGAGAGGGGGAAGCAGGCTCCCCGCTGAGCAGAGAGCCGATGGATGTGGGGCTCGATCCCATGACCCTGGGATCATGACCTGAGCTGAAGGCAGAGGCTTTAACCCACTGAACCACCCAGGTGCCCCTTGCTTTTCTTTTCTTTTCTTTTCTTCTTTTCTTTTCTTTTTTTTTTTTTAAGATTTTATTTATTTGTTTGAGAGAGAGAGAGAAATAGTGACAGAGATAGCAATAGAAAGTGCTAGTGGGAGAAGAGGGAGAAGCAGGCTCCCCGCTGACCAGTGGAGCCTGATGTGGGGCTTGATCCCAGGACCCCAGGATCATGACCTGAGCCGAAGGCAAACACTTAACTGACTGAGCTACCCAGGCACCCCTTGAGTGATTTTTTTTCTATCTCTTTTTTTTATGTTGCCATCTCTAGTTCATTCTTCCTTTCTGAGCCAAGTTCCTTCTTGACATTTCATCCAGACTTGAATTTATAGAGGTATCTCAAATTTAACATCTTCAAAACAGAAATCTTGATTTCTACAGCAAACCTGTTTCTCACAAATCTCCATCTCAGTAAACGAAACCTCCATTCTTCTAACTGCTAAGTCATCTTTGACTTCCTCTCTCACTGAACAGCCATCAGCGTATACTACTGGCATTTCCTTCTAAATATATCTAAGATTAATCATTTCTAATAAATTCTGTCCAAGCTATGAAATCTCTTCTCTGAGTTATCAGTAAGAACATTTACACTGGCTTCCCCAGGGCATTTGTGCTTGCTTTACTTTTTTCCTAGTGATAATCTTTCCTCAATATACATATGGCCCAATCCCTAACTTAATTCAGGTCTCTGCTCAAATCTCACATTATTGGAATGGCCTTCCATGATCACCATATATGTTGGCTTCATGGCACATGCTACCTCCTACATTATATATGTATTGGTCTATTATATGTCCCCTTCAGTAGAATTTAATATCTTCAAAGCATGATTTTTTTTTAAAACTTCTTAACTTTAATGCTGAGGAGAGTACTTAAAACATAGTCAAAAGGAATAGATAAATGAATGAATACTCGGGTAGACAAAATGCCATATTTTCTATATCTTACTATCCCTTATGGTATCTCACCCAGTATGAGACACAAAAAGGAGATTTAGAAACTGATTATTTGCTTCTCACATACTTCATTATTCAGAAAGCTACTTGAATGCATGAGTTGAGCTGGTTCTCAGACACTAGCATAAATCATAGTCTGTAGTCAGTATCCAATAACTACTTATGAAACAAATGACTTCAAAACACCCAAAAGGAAGAGATCAAGTTTAAATCTTTAGGAGAGAGGTTATAAATTGTTGGCCAGGGGACTAAATATTGTAATTAACAAATACTGTTTTTAAAATAATTTGATATAAAAATTAGTATCTAGTATCTCTTGAAAAGTAGAAGATCCAGCAACAGTAGCTTGTTGCTCCCTCCTGGGAGTGGTCACTGTAAATCATAATTTTCAAGCTTTGAAGTTTTGGTAAATAATCTTTAAAATATATATTTTAAAAGCGTAGACATCATTTTTTGAGTTCTGCGTGTCTAAAGGGTCAAGTGTGTGTGTGTGTGGGGGCTGACACTCATATGGAAAAAGCCTTGGTAACCCACTAACATTATGGAAACCCCCAATAGGAAAACAGGGTTTCCATGTCTCAAATTTGTTCTCTAAGGATTTTAATCGTGGCTCCTCTTCAGGAATTAGTGATAAGTCTCTGAAGTAAACTTTTCATTTTTACAGAGAATGTTTACTGAGGGAGAAATATAATACATGATATCATTATTGAGAGATTAAAACTACATTACTAAGAAAAACATATTCTCAACAATAAATACAATTGAAAAACTTCTGCCTGACAAGAATTTTTCTGCTATTAGATATATGAAGTCTATAAAAACAAAACAACACAAAACAAAATGGAGTTGTCAATGCTTCCTAAAAGAAAGGAACACAAATTATTCTGACAGCAAGTTCTCTGATAGCAAAAGCTACTTTAAGTTGGAAAGTAATTTACACAATGTCTCAAGATAAATGTTCAATGTGTTAATAAATAACTAGTTTTAGCTAAGTTATGGGTGGTCTAAGGACCCAGGGAGTTCAACACTTATTTTTGTCAGAACAGAAAACCCTTATTAAGTTTATAAACCAGTTATTTGGTAGCAGCACTTGCTTTCCTATATAAGGACTAGCTACATTTGCAAATCAGCTCACAAAATTTCTTTGAACTCGTAACTGGTCTGACTATAGTATTAGACTTAATACTGAGCGTTTTACCATTATATATAATGTTATTTAGATAGGAAATCCAGTTAGAATTTCCCTCCTGGGACCACAAGCTAGTCTTGTCCCATGGATGGGTAACTAGGTAACCTGCACTTTGGAGCAAGTAGTCCAGAAGGGGACCCAGAGACTGGCCAAATGGATTCCACAACTAAATGTAGAGAAGAGGCTATACTGGAGAGGATAGGAGGGGTGAGGACCTAGGGTCCTCTAGGTCTCTCTAGGGCTACCTCTAGGGGAACCTAGACTTCCAAGGTCTAACCACCGGAGGGAGAGGTAAGAAACAGACTAGCACACTGGGGAGCCTAAAGGGTAAAATAAAATCTCCAGGCATTTGGTCTGGAAAATTAGAGGGGCTGAATTTCATGGGTGCTTATAGATGAGGAGAGCCAAGGCAAGAGAAATGTAGCTAAAATTAAATTTCCTTATAATGTGCAGCCCCTTGATAAATACCTTAGACATGCAAGTGTGACATTTCTCAAGGAACTCAGGGCTATCTTAATAATATGTTTTGCTGGAGACTACAAGCAACCTTATCTTGACAATAGCCAGGCCTCCAGGATCCTATAACTCTTCCTTAACATGCAAAAATCTCTTAGAGACTTACATTATTTCTACCTCCCCCCGCCAAAAAACCTTAAAAGTACAAAATCAGTCCTTCCTCACAATCACAAATGCAGCTCTTTTGCCCAGGGCTCCTGTCCCTGTGCTATAATAAAAGCACATTTTGCACACGTTAAAAGAGAGAGAGAGAGTGAGAGAAAGAATCTCCCTCTGAGGATTCCAATTTCAATTTTTCTACTCTATTTCTTTGAGATTGAAAACTTTGAGAACTCTGAAACTAAGTATTTAAGAAAACAGGTTTATTAGTTTCATGTCTTTGGAAAATTTATTTAATCTTTTAGAACTTGTGTTTCCTCATCTGTAAGATGGAGGAATAATCACAATTAATAGAAGGTGGTTGTGTGGCTTAAGTAAGCTAAATTATGCAATTGGGTAACACATAGTGAATGTTCAATAAATTTGTTATTGACAAACATGAACGTAAAAATATTCAGTCTTAATCATACTGAAATACGATGTTCATGAGGGAAGAAAACATTATTTTTACATTAACCTTAATTCCCTACAATACCTGTAATTAAATATGTTCTCAATGAACTCGCTATGGCTCTTTAAACAAGCTAATGGCAAGACTGAGTGGATTGAGGTCATGCGATATTTTTGTAGTTCTGGAGGCAAACGCATGTTTTCACCAGCTGGTACCATTCCTGGCTTTAAGCTAATAGCAACCATAGTGATATGTTGACTGTGATCCACAAGTGGAAAGGCAGTTTTGAAACTTTCTGAGACTAAGTAAAAGGAATTTTCCTAAACTAGTCCTATTCTGCTAAAAATAAAACTTGACATAAATTGATTATAATGGCTCTGAAAGATGCAGCCAATAATGACAAAATACCACAAACCTCTAAGTCTCAAAAACATGGAGTGCATTTAAAAAGCACATATTTTTAAGCACATATTAAAATTTGAAACAAAACTGAGAACTATTAAACAGAATCAGCTATAGTTTAATTTAAGCCAGAATGACTGATGGAATTTGGAACACAAGATACAGAGGGGTTCACTTACACCAGTCACAGGAGAGCCTCTTGAATGGCCTGATTTTAAAGATAAAATGATCATGGACATTGGGGAGTGTATGTGCTACGGTGAGTGCTGTGAAATGTGTAAGCCTGACGATTCACAGACCTGTACCCCTGGGGCAAATAATACATTATATGTTAATAAAAATAATTTAAAAAAACAATCTAGAGAAGTGGCTTCCTAAAGGCATTCAACTAGACTATAAATTTAATCTCCTCACGTTCATTACACATCACTAAACTATACTCTCCTGCCTTTTGATTGAAACGACGTTAGGAATGATATTAGCTCTCATTTAAAAGTAAACATAGAAAACATATTTCAGTCTTTCATGAAACATGTGTCTGGCCATTTTTCTGCACCTACCCTAAGTAGTTTCTAGGCATACAGAGAATGGATAAAAAAGAAAGGTAAGGTGTCCAGGAGCTGGGGCCCAGTGAAACAGTTATTTCAAACATAAACCCATTACAGTTGTCTAAGCAATATAATACATGCGTTGAGTGAAGATAAACACTGACAAAAACAAAAGCAAAACAACATGGTGAACAACACAGGCCCTGATACTCACTTCCACACTGTGAAACTTAGAAGGAGCCTCACAAATATGTCCTTAATGGTCCCAGAATAATACTGCAGGGTTTGTGGGATGTGTGCGTGTGTGTGTGTGTGTGTGTGTGTTTGAATTTCCAGAGTTTTAGAGATTTTGCCCTTTTTGCCCCCTCAGACATGTGCTTGTATTTGTAAATACTGCAAACATTTAAGCCAAAAAGAAAAATACTCATCCATCAAAGAGCAATATACCTACAAGATGATCTTGTAGGTCATATTTCAAATAACACATTCTCAAATTTCATTCCATTCCTGTTACATTGATTCTCACCTTCCAGGTGCTCAAGTATTTCGGGTGATGAGTCAACACTCTCTGACTACAGAATATATTTTCATACATTATTTCTAATACCCATTAAAATAAGACATCGCTGCCCACCACTTCTAATTATCTCCGGTCCCTGACTCAACTCAAACTGTACTATTAACATTTCACTCCTTTGGTTGAAATGAAGCTCGGGTTTAATATATGTTAAATTGTGTATGCTGTTCCTTGGAGGGAAAACTTTTGAAATCACTGTCAGTTGTTTGTGCCACAGTGTGAAAGTGCTGAATACATTCTTTCTAGAGAGCAACATGAAAAAATACTGAAAGAAGCCTGAAGGAGGAAAGGGACAAGGTGCAAGTGGAAAGCAGAGGATGCAATTAACTACAGTAATAGATAAGAAATACTGAGAGCTTACTACCTGCTAATCTAGGATCTCACTAATCTAGCTGATCTCATTTAAATTACCCTCTCAATGACTTTTCTGTCCTTAAATGTTTTGGTTGGGGCTATACATCTATAGAATCTGATTCCTTAAGCTTGAATCTAGAAGTTTATTTATATTTATTTATTACTAAAGATTAAGTGAAATGCAATATTATATTAGTTTCAGGCATACAACATATTCTGTATATTACTCAATGCTCACCAAGGCAATTAGAAGTCTACATTTTAAGCAAACATCACAAGTCAGTTTGATGCAAGTGTTCTGATAACCACACATTATCAAATATACCCACTGAAATAGAGTCTATTATTATTGGAATCGGATCTGCCTTATTTTGCAACTCTATAATAAAAAAACAGACAAGCAAACGAAACCCCCAAACTTCTTTCCACAAAATTATACCTCTTTAGGAATTTATTTTACCACTGAGGGTATAAACTATCACCTGGGCAATGGAAAGTAGCTTTATTATTTTATGAAACGCCAGATCACTTTCACGGTAGCTTATCAAAATTCTGCACTTTAAAAATTCCTTTCTCTTTCTTTTTCTTAATGACATGCTCAAATGTTCTTCAAATTCTATTTAGAACCCCAGTGTACCAGCTTTTTACCAATTGCATTTGCAAATAACAATTTCTGACTTTGGGAGTTAAGAAGTGAGCTCCATTGCGACTGTCAGGGGGAATTAGCTTCCTGTGCAAAGTTTCAAGAGCGATGCTGAGTCAGTAACCCTTCTGTTCAGGACATGCAATGCTCTTGTGAAAAAGGATTCTGACTTTTGAAAATTAGAAAACAGAGTGGCTAGAGCTGAATTAAATCAAGCTTTAGGGAATGCAGAAACTTTTGACAACACAATGTTATAAAACCTGAGGGTGAACACATACTTATCACATGGAACCAGAATGACAAAACTATAATGAGGTGGAAATAAAATGGCTGTGTCTTGATACAACACGATGTGACAAGAGATCAATTGTTCTCCTGATTTTACAAGGGGAAAAAGGAATGCACTTTATTGAGTCTAAGGGTAAGTATGAGGGGGTCAGAGAAAAGATATAAAAATTCCATGTATTCTAAAATAAACAGATCTTTACCTGACTTCGAAGGCCCTACCACAAAACTTCAGAACAAGAGAAGCTATTGAAAGATAAGTGCTGGTACCCAAATGGCAGATTTAGGGGGTCCTTCAGCCCTCCCCACAAATATTATTTCCCCTTTAACCTTTTTCAATAAAAGAAATGTGGGCATTGGACCCAGGCAATGCTGAAATCCCAGCATTTGCATTTATCAGTTTGAGTGACCTCAGGTGATCACTTAAATTATTAGGGCCTCAGTTTTTACAACTATAAAATGGAGATCACATTATCTACTATCTTGTCTATTGTCAATGTGTCAAGCACTAAGTATAGTTCCTGGGATATTTGAGGTACTCAATAAATGGAAGCCACCACCACCAACAGTACTACCACAGCAGCATTACCATCATTAAGAATTAGGATGAAGAAAAGGATATGAAGTTACCTTGTGCCCTCCTTTGGACATAAGGCAAGAGAGATACCCAGGATCAGGGAGTAGGGAGGAAAGGGAGAGTTTACAGGTGACTTGGATTACATGAAGAGATGGTGGACTGGCTGAGGTCTTAGGATGAGGCTGCATCCCTGTGGGAGAGGATAGGTTTCATTCTGAAGGGGGTGAGTGGTTATTCACGGTGCTCTTTACAAAAGGAAAACAAAGCAAAACAAATCATGTCCCCTGACACTTGGAGGCAAATCAGGAAACAGGTTAGGCAATGTCCTCTAGAAGTTTCCAAGCTAAATGTGAAATAAGAAAATACCCTGAAGTGGTAAAGCACATGAGCTTTGGAGTAGTCAAACTCAGATTCACATTCAGTCTGATTTCAATAGCTTTAGCTTTGCAAGTTAGGCCAAAAACGACTTCAGTTTTCTTTTGTATTAAATGCAAATAATATCTGTTTTATTTATCTGGGGTATGGATCAACTAATATTTATACACAAATAGTCCAGTATTGGATATGCAGTATATTTTCAATACACTTTAATATCTTTAATATTATTAGTAACATATATTATCTGGCTGCCTGCTAGGCTTCCTGTTCATTTCCCTTTTGACATTGCCATGCCTTAGACTGACGTGCTGCTTAGTCAATCTAATCTAAGCCTTGCTATGCAGGTTTTAAAAGTATTTCTTTTACCTATTCTTGACCCAAGACATTGAAAAGATGGGACAGAGAAGAAGGAGGAGGGGGAAGAAGAAACTTCAAGTGGCAGATGAGAGCAAATGTCAGGACGGTTGGCTCAGATCCCCTCACTGCCAGGAAGAGCTCTATCCTCAGCAGCGAGCCTGAAAAGGATGGACAGTAGGTTGTTGGCATAAGGAAGTATTTCACCAGAGATTTCCCCAAATTACTTAGATACTCAGACTGAGGGTGTATAAAATTGAAGGTTCCTGTCTCCTGGCACAAAACAAATCTATTAATCTCCATTGTATCCACTGATCATAGAAATTTCACAGTCCACTATCTGGGTCATAGTCTTTAGTCTCCTAAGTGATTGATTCCATAGCAATTATACTTCTGCTTATTCTCAGTTGCTCTCTTTCTTTTCTGGGCAAATGAATATTATCCTCCTTCACCTTTCACTCTGATCTCGCTCCTTCTCATAGTTATTGTCACATGACTCATCTCCCAAGGACCTAAATTCTATCCATTGTTTCAGAATCTTCTGGCTTCTCTGACATGTTATGTTTCTGTCTCTTACACATAATAGGATGGTAGCCTCATGGCTTAATTCTAAATTACTTGTTCATCTCACCCTACAATCTAGTCTACAATCTAGTCATAAAGGTCTATTTTTCGCTTTGACAGGCCAAGGTTCCATTCTTCATTCAAGCAGCTCTGTGGATACCCAGAGTCTTCCAGTCTTGCCATGCATCCCCTTGTGCCAGTCGCCTGGCAACCTCTCCTGAGGAAAGGCTGCCAAGATCCAACAGACATCTTCTCATCCTTCAAAGAGAACTCCGAATGGACATCAAAAGAATTAAGTTTTAAAAACTTCATTTATTTCTCCTTTCTTTGTCTATTCAAGCGTTTTTCTTTTTTTCTTCAATCTTAGAAAATTTGTACTATTTTTTTTGCTTCTTTATAGTAGTAAGATGATTTAACAGATCTATCCTTTTAAGACATTTTCAAGTATACCAGGCAGTACTGTTAATTATAGGCACAATGTTGCAAAGCAGAATTCTAGAATTTATTCATCTTATAAAACTGAAACATTTTACCTGTTGAACATCAACCCCATTTTCCCCAACCCACAAATTCTGGCAACAAGCATTCTCTCTGCTTCTGTGACCTCTACTATTTCAGATACCCTGTATAAAGGGAATCATACAGTACTTGTCCTTCCGTGACTGGCTTACTACGGCTTACTATACCATTCCAAACATATAATCAAGAAAGTGGTTTAAATAACAGTCATATCTCTATCACTCAACTTTAAGTGTCATCACTGGATGTACAACTATGTTGATCTGTTCCTGTACTGTCCAGTACAATAACACTTGCACTTGTTAATTCATTAAACTTAAAAAATACACGAAAGTTCAGATCCTCATGTGCACTAGTCACATTTCAAGGGACTAATGGCCACATGTAGCAAGTGACTATCACTGGACACTACAAGTCTCTACAAAACAGTTGAATATTTCCATCATCACAGAACTTCTTATTGGACAGTGCTAACCTATACCCAACCCTAACCACAGAGCATTTTGAAGTAAGTACCATGTCACATAAACATAAAATCAATATATTAGCAATATGTCATAGTATTATGAATATATTTATAGTGATAATGTATAACAAGAGTAATATGTAATAATATCAAATATGGAATCACTGTTAAGGTTTGTCCCTTATAATAAAGCTCCTTAACCTGGGGTACATAGGAGCCTTCAAGGGCTTAGCAAAAGTTCTTAGGTTACAAGAAAAAATTTGTTAAAGATATACATGCCTTTTTCTTAGGAGATAATTTATGGTAGTAATTTTGAAATTCTAATAAGGGTTAGTTTTCCAAATACAAGAAACCCTCCCTTAGAAAAAGGTGTGGTCAACTAGATAATTAAAGAGATGAAGTAGTTTAATTGTTAATACAACTGTAAAACTGGCCTTATAAATGTAGAATTAAGAATGTATTCTTAGAGACATCTTTTTTCTACATATTTCATTATTTTTAACTATGAAGTATAAATGAGTGTCTGCAGTTTTCATCTGTTACAATAGTAACGTATAATTGGGTATGTAGAAGAGGGGAACATGCTTCTCAGTTTGTTTTCGATATGATTAGATTAAGACTTCTTAGAAAAGTGGAGAGTTTGCACTAGGCTTCTCTGTGGTAACTGTAGTGTTCACCTTCATTCATTTATTCCCCATCTATCCACTCATTCATCCAATATCTATTTACTACTAGCACCCACCATGTGCTAGTAATATAAGGCCATGGTTTTGATATGGTTAAGAGATGACCTCCAATCTAAGGGCACCTTGGTGGCTCAGTCAGTTGAGTGTCTGCCTTCGGTTCAAGTCATGATCCCAGGGTCCTGGGATTGAGCTCCGCCTTGGGCTCCCTGCTCATCAAGGAGCCTGCTTCTCCCTCTCTCTCTGCCTGCTGCTCCCCCTATTGATGCTCACTCACTCTCTCTGTCAAATAAATAAGTAAAATCTTAAAAAAAAAAAAAAAAAGAGAGAGAGAGAGAGTTGATCTCAGCTCTAAATAAGCCCTTAGCTGGAATGCAACTTTGGTACTTTGGTTCGTGGGAGAGTTGGCATTACTGAGAATAACTGTGCCAAATTCCAGGGACAGGTGACAGTAGAGTTTTCTTAATTCAACTCCAAATATTTATCCAATAATTACTACAAAGCAGGCCTTGTAGTGGGTAAGCCAGATGGATGCAGTCCTCACAAAGATTATATTCTCCATTTGCATTCTACCCAATATTCCCATTCTGAGAGCTGGGGAGAAGATTGTCTCTTGATGAACACTGTTTGGGGCAGTAAGTAAGAAAAAGTGGGATTATATAGTTTTACGTTTGCTGTGACTTCTCTTCTTTCATTCTCTAAGTTGTGTTTCTGATTTTGTACTCTCAAAATGGTAGTTAACATATTGTCCCTTCCCCAGGACCACAGTCTAGACACCTATTAAGTTAACTAGAAAATGAGCAATCCCCAGACAGAGCTGGAGTCTTCCTATTGAGAATCTGTGACCTTTTCCAGGAAGTTCCAGGTCTCTGATTTCCTCTTGTCTTTCTTGAGCTAAGAATCCCCATCAAAAAGGCTCTGTGAAT
Source organism: Lontra canadensis (assembly GCF_010015895.1). NCBI lineage: Eukaryota > Metazoa > Chordata > Mammalia > Carnivora > Mustelidae > Lontra > Lontra canadensis. The sequence continues at coordinate 25,813,594 of NW_022630999.1, forward strand.
ATTCTCTTCTACTCCAGAGACAAATATGTGCCAATTGTATCTGTATCTCTACATACTCTGCACATACTCCCAACTGAATTCTAGTCCATCAATCATTTTTGAAGTCTTTAAAGCAAAATCTCTCATGAAAATTTTTCTGTAAATACTTTTTCCAGCAAACTTTTCTCTCCTCATTTCTTTCTCAATAGTGATGATGTGGAGAGAGGCCCTCTCATTTGGAAAATTCTTTATGAAACTAACAGAAACGGTCTTGGTTATTGATGCTTGAAATAGTCATTTTACATTTTCTTTAGTACTTCAAGGTTGTTTCCTTTTTAGGTGGAGAGAAAAAAAAATTCTTGGTGGCAAAATAGGAGATAGGAAAATTGATCTTAGCTTGTTAGTATTCAGTTATTTGAGAATCCCTACACCCACAAGATTTGAAAGGAAAGTTACTTTATTTTATTAAGTCAATAAATATCACCTGATTGTTTGCTCTGTGCAATGCTCTGTGCTAACCACTGGATACAGAATACTGAGTGATATAAACATGGTCCCTGCCCTAGTGGAGAATAATGGGAAACAGACACTGAACAGAGGAGCACCAGAGTAAATCATCACTATGCACTGTGAGAAGAGCTATGTCGTGACATAAAGTATCTGGTACTAAAAGCTTTAATAATAAGGGGCTTAGTTAATTCCATTGGCGAGAGAAAACTCCAAAAAAAAGTGGGTAGGAATTAGTCGGGTGAAGCTGGGAGATTTAGCAATGGAAGTATATCCCAGAAGGAGGGGGGGGAAAGCATTTGAAGAAACAATAAGGAGGAAAGGAGTCAGTCAGTTTGAAGAGCAACACAGGGAGAATGGAAGAGCATGTGGCAGTTAGAGGGTCTCTATTTCTCAATTTGAAGCGTTCTTTCTGTCAAATCTGGGATAAGCTTGCAGCATATTCTTTGCTATGCACGTTTTTCAAATAAAGTAAGTTTGACTCTTGTATATATTTAATTCTTCAATATTATCTTCCAATAAAAGGCAGAGGCACTGTAAGATAACAGGTGAGTCTAAAGACACCGTAGAAAACTCTTTAAATTATAAGTGCATTGTTGCACTAATGCTTCTATTGCTACGTTTATTTAAAGCCTTGGTATATTTTAAATATTTTTTTAATTTCATTTATTTGACAGAGAGAGAGAGAGAGATCACAAGCAGGCAGAGAGGCAGGCAGAGAAAGAGGGGGAAGCAGGCTCCTCACCAAGCAGAGAGCCCAATGCAGGGCTCGATCCCAGGACTGTGAGATCGTGACCTGAGCTGAAGGCAGAGGATTAACCCACTGAGCCACCCAGGTACCCAGTCTTGGTATATTGTAAACATGATATTCCATTGTAGTCTCTGATGTTGTTATTGGTGGAGAGAGTAGCATCATCACCCTAGAAAGATCCAAACTCGTGTTTTTTGTTTTTTTCCCCTGAGGTCTGGGATTAAATTTTGTGTGGCCTTTGACAACTTGTTTAAAAATTCTGTGCCTCAATTCCCCTGTCTATATAACCAGGATAATAAGTTCGCCCTAGGGAATTTAGCAGATGGCTGGGATAATTAAATGTGTTAATATTGTGAAATTTTCTTACAAAATATGATGTGCTACACAAATGTTCCCTGTGTCATTTTTAATTATTTTTTCTTTTTAGAGTGGCATTGTGAGGAGGTGTGTGACAGTCTTGCTCAAGAATCAAAATGCCAGTGCCCAAACTACCTCCCTCACTTCTACACTCCTACCTGCGCTGGTTAACATAAGTGACTGACCTTGTCTACACCCTCATTTCCTTTCCCCAAAAACAAGGGAAAGAATAATCCCTAGTACTAGGGATAAGTAATAATACACTTACTAAAGGATCAAGTGAGATAATCAAGGAGAGAATCTAGAACAGTACTTGTGACATAATTGGCTTTTAATAGCTGTTACCTATTGTGGTGTGTGTGTGTGTGTGTGTGTGTGTGTGCTTGGATGGAAGATGTAGAAATACATATTCAGAAGTTGAGTGGATCCCTGGATTTCACTGGATACTTCCAGAGCACTCCCAGCTCAAACTGTTTTCCCTTCATGTTCAAATTATTCTTCTAAAATAACCATTAGAAAAAAAAATCTGTGGTTTGATATTATGGACCTACCCAATCATTATTTTCACCCACCTGAGGTTTATACTTAACCTAAGTGGCCCTCAGATTTATTTAAGCTTGTGATCTCTGCTGACATTTAAATAGCAATATGATTTCCCCCCAAAGTCTCCTAGCCTAAAAGGACCTTATTGTGATTTAATGCCACAGAAAAAACTTTAATAATTTTTAATATTATGCAATCTACAGTGAAGATTGTCAAAAAACTAAAATATGAAGTTTGACACCCCTATACAGTACACTTTTGCAAAATTTGGACTGCTAACTCCTTCCATTCCTCTAACTGGGAATTCATAGGACCCTGGGATCATGACCTGAGCTGAAGTCAGGTGCTTAACAGACTGAACCACCCAGGCACCCCATACCTATACTTTATGCACCTTAGGAAGCTGACCAGCATTTAAAATTCTGTCAAAGAATTTAAGGAGCTCAATTTGTGATGGAGATACAGTGTTATATCAGTACATTGGAAGAATATATCAGATTATATCAGAACACATTTATTATTCTGGGATAACAAAATATCACAAAAAGAAAACAATACCCAACAGCAGGAAAACAGAAGACCAGCTGATTAGACCAAATAAAAAATTCAAATTCTCTATGATGAAATTCACCATAAACCAAATGAAAAGACAAATGGTGAACTGAGTCTTTATAAATGTGAAACAAAGTGTCACCCTTTTCCAAATACAAAGAATAAAACATTTTGAAAAGAAGAAAAATTAGCATAATACTAGCCAAAAATTGATAGAAGAAAAATATCAAAATCCAATAAATATTTGAAAAGATGCACAAATTGACTAGTGGTCACAGAAAAATGCAGGTTTATTAGAGAAAAGTCTGTATCAACCAGGCTGCAAAAAAAAAAAAGTTAAATATTAACAAAATATACCGTTTGCAATTTATTTGTAAATATTTTAAGTGGAAATTTCCCTTTCTAACAACACCTCCAGCCCTATTAATCCAATATCCTATGGACTACAAGAGTACAAAGACAGGTAAACAGTGCTTTTCATTGCTTTCATTGTATATGATAGTTGAAAACTCAGAGAAGATCTAAAGGTTCATTAAAAAGGTAATGATTAAACAATTTATGGCACATCTGGGGGCACCTCGGTGGCTCAGTCAGTTAAACATCTGCCTTTAGCTCAGGTCATGATCCCAAGGTCTTGGGATGGAGCCCCAGGCCTGTGAGGCTGGCTCCCAGCTCAGCGGGAATCCCACTTCTCCCTCTCCTCCCCTCTCTCACTATTTCTGTTGTTACCTCTGTCCCTCTCTTTATCAAATAAAAAAATAAAATCTTAAAAAAAAATTTATGACACATCTATATCATGCAATACTAGGCAAGTGTTGAAAAAAATTGAGTGATATCTATTAATATTGACATTGAAGGATATCCATAATGTGTAGAGTACTGAGGGGGTGGTTACAAAACAGTATTCATAGAAAATCATTCTGGCTACACAATCTATTAGCGCTGGTTATCTCTAGAAAGTATAAGGGATGATAAAGAAATTTTATGCTCTACTTTGTTCATATTTATATATCATAATCAAATTCAACTGTGATATTTGTAATTAAAATAAATGAAAAGTCCATTTTCTAATCCTGTGGTATTCACTACCTGAAAGCTGCCATGCTTTCTCTATCCTTAGCTTTGTGAACTACTGACGGCACATAATCGCAGACAGGTACTTCTAGCCGTGTATGCTAATCATGTTGGAATTGTTGGTATAACAGCTTTGTGCATCCCAACCTGGGGCCTCCTGTGTCCTCACACCTAAGACAGGTGAAGTACTAATACCACAAAATCTCCTGGAGACCCAAGAGGTTATCCTCACTCAAAGCATTTTCCAGCCTGATGTATCCTGGTCACTCTGTTGAGAATATATCCCTTGAGGTTTTCAGAGGAAGCTGAAACTTTTCTAAGGTTATGTCAAAATACTAATTTTCAGGGCACCTGGGTGGCTCAGTCATTAAGCGTCTGCCTTCAGCTCAGGTCATGATCACAGGGTCCTGGAATCAAGCCCCACATCAGGCTCCCTGCTTCGCTGGAAGTCTGCTTTCCCTCTCCCACTCCCGCTGCTTGTGTTCCTGTGATCTCTCTCTCTTTGTCAAATAAATAAATAAATAAAATCTTTAAAAATATATTAATTTTCTGTCAAACCAATCCTCTAGATATTTCATAGAATCAAAGAACATATGTATTAAAATCATTCATACAAATTAGCTGTGTGGAGACTGTAGAGTATCTATACCACACAGAATCCATATATTACCTAATGTCAATAACTACTCATATTTTTCTCTTTTCATGCTGACATAGGTAATAAATCCTAGGCAATAGATGTGAACAACCTCATCTTTCATGTCAACTATTTTCCTTTAGGAAAAACTATATAATAAAAATACTTAACCCTAAAATTAGTATAAAATCAAATGAAACATTATATAAGAAACTAGTAGTTTAAATCAATAGTTAAGCTCCTAAAGATTTAACACATCTAGAGATTTTCAAGTCCTATTTTTTTTTAAATAATGAACCATACATAATTAAATCTAGGGAGATATTAATACACAAATCCTAACAGCTTTAAGGATTTAAATTCAACTAAACCTCATAAAATTGGCACAGAAAGCCAATAGCAGGTTTTGAAAGACAAAGTTCAAAATGTAGGTTTGTCTGAACACAGAAAACTGAACTATGATTTGGTATCACAAACTAAATATATGCATCATTCAATTTAAAGTTTTTCTTATTCCACTAGGTGCAAATATGCTGGCCATAATTCTAAGAATCTGTGAAAGGATTTAAATTTAAATTCCTCTAAAGTGATTTTATGAGGTGCTCAAAGTATCTAGAGATGTCATATAAATGAGTTGCTTTCCCTTTGATTCCAACTTGTAAAAAAGCATTTCAGAAAGATCAGTTGAAAAGATTTTCAAGATACTATTCATCAAAGATGTCAATAGATGAAAGCTATAGAAATTAGTCCATTGATATATTAAAAATAACCATTTAAAGATTCATTATTCCACAAATTTATTATCTATAGTCTATCAGAATTTTTCAAACTGAGAGGTATAATTTGCTTGTGATGCTGGCTTTTTATTATACAAACCACATTTTTATTGGCACACATTTTTTATTAATTTAACTGTGGAAGATAGATAACATGAGATATATCAGCGATTATGCATTTAATCATTCTTAGGCTATGCAACATCCTCCATAAAATCAGATAGTGGTTAGATTTTTAAAAATACTTTTACTACTGGTTAATGTATCATCAAATCTCTTCACCCTTAAATTCCAATGTCTTCAATGGCAATACATTGATTTATCACTCTGATCAAGAATATATGGTTTTGCTTTAATTTTGGTAAAAATGGAAATAAAATCACACATAATACCCACAAAGCATAATATAGGTCTTAGAAAATTCTTCTCTTATAATCACATGTGCGAAATAAAAGTAATTAAAAATCTTATTTTAATCAATTTTTAGCTCAATTTGTTTTCTCAGAATCACAGACTATCAAGGAGGAAGGAACTTATGACCTAAACATCTAGCCATGATTCTGTCATTAAGCAGATTAATGACCTTAAAAATATTGATTACTTATCTGTAAAATGGAATTGTTGAACTAGACAATACGTAACTCTCAATTCAGTGCACTCTATCAAAACGATAGACAATGGGAACAATGCCAGAATGTGATGCATCCAAATTAAAACACAAACCATTAGTGGCTTTAGTTTAATAGTTTGTAACCATCCAGATCATCAATTTAGTAGGAGGCACCATGTCAAGACTGTAGATAATTAAACTTCTAAAATATACTCCTAAAATTCCTTATTTCTACTGACTCATGTTAAAAGTGTGGGAAAAAATCGGTCTTTGACTAATATCATCTTGACACTGAAGCAAAAGAAATTTCACCAATTAATGATATTCGTTTTGAAAGCATGATTTTTTAAAAGATTTTATTTATTTATTTGACAGACAGAGATCATAAGCAGGCAGAAAGCCAGGCAGAGAGAGAGGCAGAAGCAGGCTCCCTGCTGAGCAGAGAGCCTGATGCAGGGCTCAATCCCAGGACCCTGGGATCATGACCTGAGCTGAAGGCAGAGGCTTTAACCCTCTGAGCCACCCAGGCACCCCTGAAAGCATGATTTTTAATAGATCTCATATTCAGTATGCATTTACAGACAGTTTATAGATAAGTATTTACACACATACACACACCTATAATGTGCACATGTGTGCATGTGTGTGTGTTGTATGTAGAAAGAGTAACAGAGATGAGAGAACTAGAGAGACAAAGGAAGAGAGAGACAGAGGAAGACAGGGGATTATGGAATTGTTTTAGATTATGTTTTGATCAGTATCTACGAAAGGAACTGTTTCATAGAAATTTTCATCAATATAGTATCAATATCTGGGATAACTCAATTAAAAACCCCTGAAATACACCTCTACTATAAATTTTACACGGGTTTTTCTAAGAGAAGAAGCAACTAATTACAGAAGACCTACATTTTTATTGCTTAATGAATAAGTAGCATGGACTTTGGGAATCAGAAAGACGTAGGCTTAAGGATACATTCCACACACAGTATGAGTTGGGCTGCTGGGGACTTAACTTTCTTTGAGCTTCAATTTCCTCAACTCCAAGATGATAATGATGATGACAATGATTGTATAATAGTAATAATCATATTAACACCTAAATCATAGGCTGTTTTGACAATAAAATTAGGCAATGTATATAAAGCACAGTATCTGGGACATATTATTGGCATTATCTTCTTTTGCAAAATAAGTTTTCATTATGGTAAACTTGCAACCCATGTTTCAAACGACTAGTCCAGTTGGTAATGTTGGCCTTTACGGGGTCAAATATGATCAGGGTAGCCCTGTTCTTTCCTGTTTTCAAGTCAGCTCTCCTGGATTTCGTGTAGTTTCTTAAGGAAGTAGATTAAATATTTGTGTGGACCTATTTAATCATGAGAAACACGAGATGAACCCAAATGGAGGGACAGTCTAAAAATATTTGACCAGTTCTTTTCATAGTGCTGAGACTATGACACAAAAAGAAAATCTGGGAAACCATCATGTGAAGAGACAAACAAGACATGATGACTAAATAAAACATCAGGAATAGATTCCTGAACAGAAAAAGGCCCTCCATGAAAAAAAAACTGATGAAATCTTATTGAAGACTTGTTTATTCAATAGGATTTTACCAATGTTAATTTTTTAGATTTGAGAAATGCATCTTGTTATGTAAAATGGTAACATTGGGTGAAAACCTGAGGGAACTCACTATACTATCATTACCACTTTATTTATGAACCTAAAGTTACTTCAAAAAAATTTAAAAATTTGGGTGGAATCTGAGGGGTAATACTCCAGATAAATGATCAGGCTTTAAATTAGTCTCTATTTCCTTTCTCCCAACCCTTTACACCTCAGCTTCTCCCATAACAGGAGGCTCACAGCACTGTCCTTAACTCATCTATGTTCTTGGATCCACACCAGTGCTCCAAGGAAAATGGTTAAGAAGAGCATACCCACATGTGCATCTTCTTAGGTTTCAAATAAGTATCAAAAATAGAAATTTATGGTTCAGGGGCCATCAATGTTGTTAGACAGAATTCATTCCAGCTAAGTTCTAAGAGTGCAACATCTTTTTATTACTCTAATAAATTAACCAGCGATGACAGTTTTGTGGCAAATAGGTTATATAAACTTCTTCCCATAAAGACACATCATTAGGTTATATTTTTAAGCTTCCATATGTCATCTAAAGTTAGGCAGAAAGAAACATGCAATGCAATCTTTATGACAGATTTTCTTAAATTCACTAGTTTTCCCATTTCTCCTGACATTCTGTTGAAATTTTCATACTCTACACTTCGGCATTTGACAGGTTTGCTTCAACTAACTTTGTAAGGCAGGAGCATATGTTAAAAATGGCAAACCATGCCCTCTTGTGTGTGTGTGTGTGTGTGTGTGTGTGTGTGTGTTTGAGAAAGACAGAGAGAATGGTGGGTCACTTTAACAAGAGAGATTTTTAAAAATCTGTGATATCAAAGAAGCATTAGGAGGCTATATACTTTGTGCAAAACAACTTTCATTTATTTTCTTTAATCTTTGAGATATTCTCCTGGGGTCGAGTGGTGGGAGTAAGTCAAATGTGAAGTAGCTTCACAGGGTAGAACAAAAAAGGTAAAATAAAAAAAAAATTCTTCACAGGTAGAATAAAAAAAAATAAAATATATATAAATTTTGAATTCTTATATGGCATAAAAAACAACATCATAGTGAACAGAGAATGCATAATATTAGTGATAGGAATCATGCTCAGAGAGAAAACTGGGAATACACATTGAGAAATCTCTCTTTCTCTCTCTTTGTGTATGTGAGATCTATGTAAATATGTTTCATTATCTCTCCAATTAGATAACTGATACCTATCTTGGTATCAGAACATGGCCGCAGATATTCACAAGATGTAATGAAAAATTCTGCTCCTCTAGAATCCAAAAGGCAAGAAATAGTAGGGATCATCAAACCAAGAGACTCAGCATTCACTGATGGGTTATTAGTTGTCTCTAAGTAAGGGCTGGATCACAGATCATGTTCCCATATTAGGGAACATCTCCTAACCCTGACCCCCATGCCAACTGAACTTGTGCTATCAAAAGCCATATTAAGCAACAGCGTAAGACTACCACAGAAGGATTGAAAACAGAACTGGTGACATAATTTTCTGGGGTGCAAAATTAAAATGGGAAGTCTCTTGCTGACAAATTATTATGAATTTCAGGACAACATCAGAGAATTACACCAAGCATGAGAACCCTGTAATGACAGGGCCCTGTTTTCCTGCCCAGGTCTTGTGCCCATGAAGCCAACTCTTAACAAGAATGTTAAACTCTGCATGCAGACAGAGCAGAGTGGTGCTCAAACTCTAGTTCTGTCATGTACCCTGACACAAGAATATTCATCTAGAGGGGCACCTGGGTGGCTCAGTGGGTTAAAGCCTCTGCCTTCGGCTCAGATCATGATCCTAGGGTCCTGGGATCGAGCCCCACATCGGGCTCTCTGCTCAGTAGCGAGCCTGCTTCCTCCTCTCTCTCTGCCTGCCTCTCTGCCTACTTGTGATCTCTCTGTCTCTGTCAAATAAATAAATAAAATCTTTAAAAAAAATATATTCATCTAGGACCTTGATAAAAGGTCCGTGTGACAGTATTTATGATTATCCTCTGCCTCTTCTTATGAAAATGATCAGGTATCTAAGTAAATAAGAATAATTATACTCTTTTGAACTAAAAGAACACCTAGTGACGATCTGGTTTAACTCCCCCACTCTCTGAAGAACTTACTTGATGTCTGGCACTAGTCCATGGCTCTGACTTGGATCTTCTGACCCCACATTCAATGCTCTTTCAGTAACATTGTCGGGGAAGAGTGGTTGTTAATGGCTCAGGGTTTGGAACCAAATAGTCTCACGCAAATTCTGGTTCCACTACTCCGTGAAACCTTGGGCAAGTTGCTTAACTTCTCTGTGCCTCAGTTCCCTTATCAGAAACTGGGCATTCTAAAAGTACTTTACAGGATTAAAGTCAATATTTTTTATAAATAATTCAAAACACTGGTTATTGTATAGAGTGTTAAATAAATGTTAGCTATTAATATTTTATGCTTCACCTCTAAAAACACCTTTTTTGAGGCAAACAGTGGATAACCATTGATTGGTAGGAGAAATGTAAGCTAAATTAGAAAGTGGATCTAAATTATAGCCAATTAGATAACTTTATAAAACAAATTATTAATGAGTTCATATGTATATGGCAGATCTACTTTTATATATTATTTAAACTTTTTACTAATAGTTTAGATAAAAATGTACGTGATATGATTTTAAATTCATAAATGCCACAATTCTGAGAGGGAATTTTTTTTTTAAGTTTTGGGATGTAGAAATGATTAACAGAGGAAGAAATAAAGTAAACAAGATGAAATTTCACAGGGAGACCTTTTTTTTTAATGAAAAAAAGATATCAAAGATATATGACTTTAAAGTAGACTGAAGTTCCACATGAAATCACAAGATAATGTGACTTTCCAGAAAGTAGTATAATTCCAAGCTGTATGGATAGGGTATTCAATGAAGGAAAGGGTGAAAAGAGGTCAAATTTTAATGTCAATCAATAGTACAACCACAAGTATCCACCCATGCCTAAGGTTTCTCAGTATATTCCTTTTCAAAACTCTTTAAAAATATAAAAAAACACTTTTAGCAATACGCCATACAAAAAAGGACATAGGCTAGATTTGGCCCATGGATCATAGTTTGCCAACCTCTGGTCTAAATGTTTTCATCCAATTGAAAAACAGGGATTATCAAAGCGTGTAAGAAGTAAAACCCTACTATATGAGACCTACAAGAGTCCTACTTTAAATATAAAGGCATAGATACATTGATAAGTGGATAAAAAGATTAATCATGTAAAAAGCAAGCATAATAATGCCAGATGGCTATTTTAATATAAAAAATGCTTTGAGACCAAGAATATTACTAGAGATAAAGAATTCATCATAATAAAAGAGAAAATTAATCAGGAAGACATATCAATTATCAACATGTATGCCACAAATAATAGTCTTAAGATGTATGATGCAAATATTTACAGAATGAAAGAAAGAAAAATTAAACAAATAGAGCAGGAATTTCTTTACAGCACTTTCCCAGGATTTGACAGGGCTAGAAAATAAATTGGTAAAGACAAAGAACACACAAAGAATATTATTAACCACCTTGATCTAATTGTCTTGTAGAATAATATATCCATCAGGTACAGAATATTTACCCATGATAGATAACCTTCTATAAATTTTAAAAGGTTAGAAACAATAAAGAAGGTACTCTCTAACCACAACAGGATTGAATTAGAAAATACTAATAATACTGGGGCACCAGTTGGTTAAGTATCTCACGCTTTATTTCAGCTGAGGTCATGATTTCAGAGTTGTGGGATCAAGCCTTCATTGGGCTCCATGCTCATTGAGGAGTCTGCTTGAGATTCTCTCTCTCCTTCTGTCCCTCCCCTCAACTTGCCCATGCTCTCTCTCTCTCTCAAAATAAATAAATAAATCTTAAAAAAATTATTAATAATACTTTATCTAGAAAACCTCCAATGGGAAGTAAAACAACACAATTTTAAGAAATTCTTAAGACAAAGAGGAGCTCACAAGAGAAGTTAGAAAATATTTTTAAAATATATTTGAATATATTTTATATATATCATTTTATATATATCATGAAAATATATTAAAATTTTGGGAAAGCAAATAAATCAGGGCTTAGAGAGAAATTTGTATCTTTAAATCCTCATATTAGAGTAGATAAAAGTTTTTGACTCAGTAGCCCCAGGTTTCACCCAAAAAAATCTAGAGAAAAGATGAGTAAAAAAGGAAGCAAAGGAAGAATAAAGAACATAAATCAATAAAGTACAAAATAGGCACTAGAGGAAATTAGCAGAGCCAAAAGATGATTTTGAAAATGCTATCAAAATTGACACACCTCTAGCAAAACTGAGCAAAAAAAAAAAAAAAAAGGAAAGAATACAAATCACCAATATTAATACTGAAGAGGGGATTATCACTACAGATGTTTTAGGCATTAAAAGAATTATAAGAGGATACTATGAACAACTTTGTGCTAAAATTCAACACCTTAAAAGATATAGAAACGTTTATGGAGAAATAGAACTTACCAAAATAACACAAGAAGAAAGAAAATCTGACCAGCTCTCTATATATTGAAGACATAACATTTATCAAAAAGAAGACTGAAAATATATGAGAATAAGTTCTGAAACCCAATATACCATATAGAAAACTATTATCTAAAATTTTTACTGAAACAAAGTAAATTTTTCCTCTTTTTGTCTTGTCTTTAGCAAAGTCTTATAATATCACACCAACACCATATAAAAATGACAATGCACCACAACCCAGTAAGATTTATCCCAGGAATGTAAGACTAGTTTATCCTTCAAAATCAATTAATACAATCCACCAAAGTACCATAAAGACAGAAAAACCATGTGATCAGCCACCGAGCGGCTATTTATTCTTCTTTTTTAGTAAGGTAGAGGAGGCAGCTGATAGCTGGATATTCTTTACACTCTGGGAGTTAGCCTAATGAAAGACAGTAGTCTCATTTTTCCATTCCTGTTATTCTTCTCCTTAATTTGAAGAGGTTTAGCCTGAGTTTGATGGTAAAACTGAAAAGAGCTCCTTAAATGTACCATATGATAAACAAAAATGGGTAGGGCTGGCTATTCCTTATTCATCCAATCCTCCACTCATCCATTTATTATTCAACAAATACTTTTGAATTTTATAATGCTTTGCATTCAGCACTGTAGATGGAATGATGAAAAACAGCCATTGTTCTTATCTTGTGAAGTTTACAGTCAAGAAAGAAAGGCAGACATTAATTACAAGAGAATAAAACCCACAAATATTACAATTGTTAACAACTAGTATGAATGGTACAGGTGCTTTGAGAAAGGGAAATTAAGAAAGGCAATGCTAAGAAATTAATTATAGCTCTAGATTTGAAGGATGAGTAGGAGTGAGCTAGGCAAAGAGAGTTTTGAAAAAGCATTGTAGGCAAAGAAAACAGCAAGGTAGAAATCCCTGAGGCTACTGAAAAAAAATTTTTTTTCTTGGTATGGGTGGCTCAGGGACTTGCTTCTCTGGATTTTAGGTAAAGAACAGTTAGGCTGAAAAGCCAAGGCTGCTCTCCGAACTTACAACACCTGCCTTTCAGTGATGAAGAGGTAGTTCACTAACTCAATGTTATTTACAAGAATATAATAATCATTAATACATCTTCTTTGGGGAACTTGTGAAGGTCCAGGAAAGAAGCCTCTAACCTCTGATTCTCTCTTCCTGCTTTCCATAGCCAAGACAAAAAGAGGAAAAATTTACTTTGCTTGGGTAAAAAGTTTAGATAATAGTTTTCTATATGGTATATTGTGCTTCAGAAATTATTCTCATATATTTTTGGTCTTCTTTTTGAGTCATAGGTGCACATAATGGATAATTAAGAAGCTTACAATGTCAGAAACCAGGTCTTGAAAAGTAAGTTTAGACTAGCCCTATTAGAATGCAGAGGACCACACTGAGTCTAAATATATTCCGTCCCTTCCTCAGGGTGCAGGAGTTGCATTATAACCCCCTGGGACTTTAAAATGTTACAGCAGAGTGATTACAGGAACTGAGGATTTCTCATTGCTCCAGGAATGTCACTCATCTCCTACTTGGCAATGGAGAGTAGGTCAGATTATCTGTTTTCTTCTTTCTGGAAAACCTGATAAAGCACTCTCATTGTCTCAGATCTCCCAGAGGAGAGAGATGGTTAAAATGAGAAACCAAAACCCCCGTGGCTTATACAACAAATCCTTCTGTTGGCTCTTGAATGAGTCTTTTTTACATAATTTCTCCCAATTCCTTTGATGGTTTCCTAAACCCAGTGAGGTATCTGTAAGTATGTGTTTAATTGACTGTGAGCTACAGTTTCAAGTTCTGTTCTTAAGCCTGTATTGTTTTTATTAACTCAATGAATAAGCATCACCAACATGGTTAAATTATCATTCTGTAATTAGACTTTAGGGATTAAAAAAAAGTCTATTCTTACCACTTCCAAATGTGTGTTTTAAGTTACTTAACCCTCATTCTCCCCACTCTGTAAAGTAGTGATGACTTTGTACTTACACCAAGGGCTGTTGGTGAAGATTAAATGATTATAAATGTAAAGGGTTCACCACAAAACTGGCATTCCAAGTGGTAGCTATTTTTAGTATTGCACTGAATATACTTCTTCAAATCCTAAAAGAGTCTTTTAGTTAAACTTTAAGGAACAGAACACTCAGCTAACATATCTTCACAACTAGAAAATAGTAGCCAATTAGCAATGACCTTTATTTACATTAGCACTAAGAAGAGAAGACAGGATTGGAAAGCACATTAAAATAAGTTTATTTTAGGGGTGCCTGGGTGGCTCAGTGGGTTAAGACCTCTGCCTTCGGCTCGGGTCGTGGTTTCAGGGTCCTGGGATCAAGCCCCAAGTCGGGCTCTCTGCTCAGCAGGGAGCCTGCTTCCCTCTCTCTCTCTGCCTGCCTCTCTGCTTACTTATGATCTGTCAAATAAATAAATAAAATCTTTAAAAAAAATAACTTTATCTTGGCATATGTAAGTAATCTATAGTACTCTGTCTTCTCCTTATATATTATTTTGATACAACTGTAATCAGAACAGCTTCAATTATTCAACTTAAGACCAGATCATCCTTAATGTATTTTCCATGTCTGTCCATCAAGGCTTACCTTTGGGCAGTAAATTTGATTAAGTTTAGACTCAAGTAGTACTTTATGTCAGGGGTTTAAATACAAAAATACTTCAGAATGTATAACCATACTAAATATTTATTATTTAAGGTGATAAAAAAAAAAGGCCATTTGGAGCCAATTAATCTATCAATAAGTAGCTTTCTCTTAGTGAAAAATAAATCTTTAATTTTTTTTCCCCCCTGGGGGTGCCTGGATGGCACACTGGTTAAGCATCTGCCTTTGGCTCAGGTCATGATCCCAGGGTCCTGGGTTCAAGCCCTGCCTCTGCTTCTCCCTGTCCCTCCCCTCCTTCATCTGCTCATGCTCCCTCTCTCACAAATAAATAAAATCTTAGAAAAACAATGAATTTTTTTTTTCTGCTTACCAGAAAAAAAAAAAAAAAAAACTAGAGAAACAAAGTGTCTGACTAGCAATGGTTTAAGAAATTCTTGACACATTTATGGATATTATGATTAATATGCATATACGAACAGAGTATAAACACTCCTTTGATTATGGGGACTAAACTGGAGGTTTAAATTCTAACCTTAAAATAGCTTAAGAACTTAATATCTAGTTTCACCGTTAGTGTTTATTTGACTTCAACATCATCTTTCCTTGTATAAGTTTTTTTAATATTTTGTTTATTTATTTAGAGAAAGAGAGAGTGCATGTGCTCTGAGACTGAGCCCCATTTGGGCCTTGATCTCATGACCCTGAGATTATGACCTAAGCAGAAAACATAAGTCTGAGGCTCAACTGACTGAGCCACCCAGGCGCCCCAATTTCCTTGTATATTTTCAAAATAGGTGGTATACTGATTGACAGCAAGTCCCTGAGGATGTCTAGCTGGGACTGAATCCTGACTACACCCCAGTGTGTGACCTCTACTTAATCTCCTATTCTCATGGGGTTGATTGAATAAAATGAGACAATGAATATAAGGCACTTAGCACTTAGTAAGTGCTCAATAAATTCTATCTACCTACCTACCGTGGTCACAGAAAAATTAACATAAAGTCTCTATTATTTTCATGCAAATAGCCTGAAATCACTTGCCAAACAGCTTGGGGCAGCGAGGGTAATAAATCCCAACAGAGGGACTTATATTTAGGGAATTCCTAATTGCACTATTTTGTTTAGGGAGGACCTTGTTCTCCAATGAACTTTGATGAAATAAATGAATTAAATTGGTGAAGTATTTCTTCACTACTTATCTGTCATTTGCAAAGCAATACAGGAGATAAAGGATAATATAAGACATAACCCTTCCTTCAAGAAACATAGAATTCAGGATACTTAGCTGCAGATAATACAAAGTGACTTGGGTTAAACTAAATAGAACAGGCATTTATTAAAATTATATTGAACAGCTTACAATAGACCAGAAATCCAGGTGTGGAAGCTATGAAGTCAGGAACAATGCCCACAATCATAGGACAGAACAGTTGTAGTGAAGTGGTCAAGGTACATCCACTAGGTTCGGGTACTACAGTTCTCACTGCAGTTCTTAGAGCGACTTGTGCCCCTAAACATTTCCACCCATCCACTGCCGTGGCTCCTACCTTTCTTAGGCTGGGTTTTCCCAAAGTCATTGGTTTTCATGGCACAGGATTCCAATTCAAAGTTACAGGATTGGTAGAACCCTGCTCTTGCAACCACCTTCTAGTTGCATGTAAGGCTGAGAGAATGTGAGCCTTTTTCATCTTCTGTTATGGGAGGTTCGCTCTATTTCATAAAGTAGGTGATTGTTAAAATCTAGTGTTCATATATGGGCAGGCAAAGAAAATAACAAAGTCCACTGAAAGCATACAATTCAACAGGTAGGATTTAACAAATATAGAATTCTCAGAAATAAATTATTTATAATACAAACAGGAATATATTCATTTTATGTTAAGGATATAAACAAAGAAACAATATGTACAATGGTTAGACATGGGCTCTAAAATCAGACTGATCAGGGTTCACATATCAGCTTGGCCACTCTGCTCAATAATGAGTACTGCCTTACTACATTCCTCACTTTTGCCTATAGTTATCAATGTGATCCAGGCTCTGACAATCAGATACACTTGATGGAGACCTGAATTCAGAACTCGAGAAAGAGGTTCATCATTTAACACTTTTTATTGGTACAGATTATGTGAAAAGCAGTATGCTCTTGGTCTAGCAACTAGGACAGTGGCCCTTTAGTTCAGTAGCAGTCATAATACTCTGGCAGGAACAATGACTGCCTTGCCAGTACAGGCCCCAGCTGTGATTGCAGGAATTATATATACATAAACGCTCAGTCTAGAGTCTGTTCCTTCAGTCTTCCCTAGAATTCAGCAAGCCAAATAAGCCTCTTTCTGTTTAAACTAGCTACACTGGATTCTGTTTTCTCCAACTACACATTCACCTGCTAACCTGTTTGTCCTTTTCTAAGTTACACAGCCTAATTAAGGCACCACATCCTCATTTGTAAAGAAGAAATAATATTAGTAGCTGCCATATGAGGTATTTAGCTGAGATCATGTATGTACATACACAGCACCATGTCTCATACAAAGTAAACATTTAATAAGTAATAGTTACTATTATTGATGATATTGAACATGATAACAATAAATATAATAATCATGGTTACAGTGGAGGTGGGAGCAGGGACAGAAGGTAAACTCTGGAAACTATCAAGAAGAAAAGGGTATTAGATTTGCAAAAACAAATCAACAGTATTGAAACCCCACTGAAGGGAAAATATCTTCAAGTGGTAACACAGGGAGCTAGATTCAGGAACTGAGAAAAGTCAGTCTGAGTTATAATTCACTGGGCTGCAACTATGTAACAAAACAACATGAGTCTTCTGGAAATGCTTCAAGGAAGGTCTGTGGGTGTATTTAATCCTCTGGCTTTTGATGTTCACATCAGGTTTCAAGAAGTGCTCTCCAGCTTTCACTAAAAGTGCTAAGAAAGCCACAAATGTGGCATTTTCACTTAATTAGGACCAAGTATAAGTTGAAGCCCAAGCAAAAAAGAGACAATTTTTGCTGACAGCACTACTGACACCTTTCCTGATCTAAAGGAGAACCAAGTAAACAAGTTTGTACACCCACCACCCTTCCCCCAGGAGATCTGCATTAGAAAAATTTATAATACACAGTGAGCACCTAAACTGCATTTTAGTTTTAATGGGAGATTTCAAAGCAGGGGGGAAAAATGAGCATTAAAAACACAAAAGAAAGTGGTCATAAATTTCAGAAAGTTAAATACACATAATGCAGGGTTTTGAACAGAGCCTCATCCGACACTCTGTCCCCAGAGACTTAGGAGTTCATTTAGTCTTTAAGAAAACATTCCATCTTTAAGAACCTATAATGTGAATCAGTTTCCTTTTTATTTCTCCTTGCTGTTTTTCTTTTTTTAATTTTTCTTTTTTTAATTTCTTTTCAGGGTTCCAGAATTCATTGTTTATGCACCACACCCAGTGCTCCATGCAATACGTGCCCTCCATAATACCCATCACCAGGCTCACCCAACCTCCCACCCACCCCCGCCCCTCCAAAACCCTCTGTTTCTCAGAGTCCACAGTCTAGAGCTTCCCTATGACCCCGCAATTGCACTACTGGGTATTTACCCCAAAGATACAGATGTAGTGAAAAGAATGGCCATCTGTACACCAATGTTTATAGCAGCAATGGCCACAGTCACCAAACTGTGAAAAGAATCAAGATGCTCTTCAACGGACGACTGATAAGGAAGATATGGTCCATATATACAATGGAACATTATGCCTCCATCAGAAAGGATGAATACCCAACTTTTGTATCAACATGGATGGGACTGGAAGAGATTGTGCTGAGTAAAATAAGTGAAGCAGAGAGAGTCAGTTATCATAAGGTTTCACTTATTTGTGGAGCATAAGAAATAACACGGAGGACACGCGGAGATGGAGAGGAGAAGGGAATTGGGGGAAATTGAAGGGGAAGATGATCCTTGCTGTTTTTTGAGTTGCAAGCCGAGCCTGTACCAATGCATCCTAAACTTTATACCTGTGCTTACAACATGGTTAGAAGGTTGAGCAGCTCCTAA
Source organism: Lontra canadensis (assembly GCF_010015895.1). NCBI lineage: Eukaryota > Metazoa > Chordata > Mammalia > Carnivora > Mustelidae > Lontra > Lontra canadensis. Next base: position 25,832,234 of record NW_022630999.1, read on the forward strand.
GCTCTGGGCTCCTTTAGTTACCAAGTCAGCTTAATACTGGTGAGTGTGGAAGACTTTGTGTTTAATTTGCCTGGGTTTGGCATAGTATTTATATTAATGTATACAAGGCAAAAAACTAATAAGGGGCTGAGTCTACTGCTAAAAAAGTTGTCCCCGAATTCTCTGTATCTAAAACTCTAGATTCCAAAATTACCTGTTAATTCATGTGGAAATCTTGATCACTGCCAGGATAACATTGTCTACCCGCATTCTACCTTTTTAGCTAGCATTTACTAAGGTATGCATACACACTTCATAAACTTCTTCCCTTTGCACACCATTGCAGAGACGCCTAATGGTGCCTTGAGGGAAATGAACAAAACAGGCAGATTCTCACCTGTGGGACTTGGAGATATTAATTTGATAACACTATGAACTGTGCTTCCTTTCAGTTTGCCCACTTAGGAACAATAAAATAATGGTTTCCTTTTCAGTTAAGGAGATGTACTTCAATTCTAATGCCCTGTGGCTTCCTTGTGTTTTTGAAATCAGGATATATGTAAAACCATATCAAAAGACTTTAAATTTTATACTTTCTATAATGTAGTTATTCAACTTCTTTGAATTTACTTTTTATATTATTGTCACTCAGACTTTTTGAAATGAAAAAAAATGTTCGATATACTTGCACTGTTTCATATGGCAGGAACTAGTCACCTGTGGCTACTTGAGCACATGAAATATGCCTAGTGAGCCTGAGGAACTAAATTTTTAGTTTTTAAAATTTTAATTCATTTAAGTTTAACATGACATATTGCATTATACAGAGGAGCCATATATATATACATATATATGTATATATATATACACACACACACACATATATAAAATCATGATTTTATTTAATGACAAGTAGCTTCAATCAAACACAAATTATAATATTATTAAAAATAGCAACATAGTGGAATTATTTTGTGTTCTACAATTAGGAACTGGTTAAATAAATTGTGATTCAGCCACAGGTGGAATACTAGACAGACACGAGAAATTATGAGAGGATTTCAGAAATTGGGATATTTGTGATATGCTATTAAATTTTTTAAATGAGGTTGAAAATTGTATATGTAGTTAAAAATTGAATATGTGTATGAAAAAGGAGAATTCCAGCTTAAGATTGTATATTTACCTTTCCAGCCTTCTTGCAATCTCATAGATATAACTGTAAGGAGAAGGAATGGTAAAAATCCGTAATAGCACTATAAATTAAAGGAAAGTATTACATCAATGGGCTGGTGATTTTGAAAAATGTACAAAAATTAGAATGTAGATGAGGTCATACAGAGAGCGAAAACCACAAGAACAAGTTTTCCATGACAAGCGCCAAGGAGAGGGCTGATCTTCCCACTGAAGTCCCAGTGTAGTGTGGTCTTTACACCTGCAGCGTTATTATTGCCAGCAAATGTGAAAAATGCAATCCTGAGACTAGCTTCAGACCCATTTTAGTTAGAAATTCCAGGGATGGGACATAGCAATCTGTGTTTATTTAGCAAGCTCTCCAGGACATTCTCATACTGGCTCAAGTATGAGAACTGTGCCCTTACAGGACTCTCTTGAACTTTGTTCATTGTCGTCACCTGCAGAACTTTTAAAATGACTGATTCAGTAGGTCCGTGGTGTGGCCTATTCATTTGAATTTTTAAAAACTCCCCAGGGAATCTGATGTTCAGAAAAATTGAGAAGCTCTGCCTTAGAGAATTTGCAGGCTTGGGAAGTTCACAGAGTAGGAGCCACCATGCCACCAACGGACAAGTCCCCTTGCTTCTCTCACATAGGGCTATGGTGACTGCTCCTGAGATAATGCTGGAAAAAAGGTCCCTTAAACAGAGTAGGGGGTGCCTGGGTTTCTAGTTTAGACACTGGGCTGAAGAGAGAATCAGTACAAAGCCCCAAACAGCCCTGGGTACTGCTACAAATGGAGGGAGGAAAAAACCAAAAACAAAAACAAAAACCAAGATAAATTGTTGTTCCATCAGATCTTTCTAGGAATGAAAGGGTGAAATAATGTAAGGTGCTTAAGCCTCAGATGAGCCTTGGTTCCCCGTGAGCGATCTTAGCCCACTCTCTTAAAGGGGGAAGCTGCCTGCTCAGCATGCCCCGTTCTCCTCCTGCCTCCATTTTACTTATTCAGGCAAGAGGCTGACTATGAGAACAGCCATGTAAAAGTGCTAAAGAAACCCATATCAGTTCGGAAAACCTATATCAGTACCTTGTTGGTCAAACTAACCCTTTATTTACAAATGTGAATGGACTGCCAAGATCAGCAGACTTACAAGGAAAACCACCAGCATAACAAAAGAAGGGCCACAATTAATAAACATATATCATCACAAAAGGAATTAGGAAGAGGAAGAGAGCAGAAGACAACTTGGAAAATAATACATTCCATAAGAAAACACATGACTATCAAAAACGAGTAATCAAAGAATGAGAAAGAGTTCTTAGAAATTGAGAAAAGGATGGCCAAAATAGAATACCACTAATGATAATTTCTTTGGAATAAAATAAATATTAGTAATCTGGAAGATAAAAATCTACAAATTTTATTTCAGAGCCAAGGCTGATAAATGTGAGAGACACAAGGTCTAACCGTGGGAATTCTAGAAGGCAAAAATACAGACTACAGAGAGAGATAATTTAAAATGTGAATAAAATCAAGATTTCTCTTTGGGGGAAACAAAAATCTTTAGATGGAAAGGTTCAATATTCTCACTTTTCATACTCTACATTAATGTGTACCCTTTATATCTAACTCAATTCTTTACTTTCTCATAATGGAAGAATTGAAAGAACAGAAGTCCTAAAGTCCAGATACAGAAGATTACAAATAATATTTTCACAAGATGCCAGAGTTTCTTTTTTTTTTTTGATGCCAGAGTTTCTAAATACACATCCTAGCATTTGTTTATTATCAAAAAGGAATAATAATTATTAAGCAGTGATCACATTCCAGCCAAGTAGCACACAGCAAGGAGGGAAAACAAATCCTCCACTTTCACACTGCTAGATACAATTCAAGAAAATACCAAAATGGGACAGTGATGCAAATTAAATTTGCATGCAGTAACACCACAGAGCATTTGCAGTGCTGTTCGATTTTCTCTAGATAAATAATTATGACTAACTCCCACTGGAATGTCACAGGAATATTTTTTTCCAACTTCAATAATTCTAGGATCACCTAAAATACTTGGTAGCTTCATGATTTTAACATCTGCCCCCCCCACACATATGCACACATATATTCTCTTTTGCTGTGATGATTCTTAAAGCCTTAATGAGATCAAAACCCTCAAGGGAGTTCTAAATTTTTTAGAAAGGCAGGAAAATGTGCGGGTCTTAGCCTTAATCCTCACACTACCATTGAGTGTGTGAGGAAATCTGAGAAAAGAAAAATTGCTAGATAAATAACAACAGACCATCAGCAAAACACACATAGCATCTACTTAAAATCTTAGCCAGCATCTGATTTTCATCTTTTCCTAAATAGCACTGCTCCCAGATGTATATGCATATGGGATCTGCATCTTCACAGAAACCAAGTTCACCTAATTGTCCTTTAACCAAAGTCCTACATATTTTTGTTGGTGCCAAGTAACCATCAACACAGAGCTCCTTAGAAATCATATAATCCCATCACTTGCCCAATGCAAGAGTTACCTTTTTACCAGAAAATGGTCTTACAGCATTCAACAACCTGCTGGATTTTCACCAGGTTTAACTGCTATGAATTTTTCTTTTTTAAAATATTTCAGTCCAAAATTGCCTTTTGGCATCTTTCGTCATTAGCCTTGTTTTGCCCTGAGAGCAGACTGCTCTCTTAATAGGAAATGCTGTGATTTTTTGAAAACAGCTATCCCATTCAAATACTGCTACTCTTCCTAGGTTTCTGTTCCTCAATGTAAATGTACTGGTAAATTTCTTCTACTGGTTCATCATACTCCATGGTTTACCTACCATTCATATTTTGTTTATTCTGACTGCTAAATATTCCACTTAAAATGTTGTGACTCTAATTGAGCACAATATTCCAGGTGAAATTGATAATGATAACAATAATGGTATAAAGATAACAGCTGCTACCTATGGACATACCAGTATAAGAATGGCACAAAGCTTTCTGTCTTGATTATCTCATTACCTTTAAGGTATTGCAATATAGTAGAGATGAGAAACCATAGCTTGAAAAAGCCAAATGACCTGTCTGGTTAGCTTGAGGAATCAATACCAGAAAGCTACCTGTATCCGATAAATGACCTCTCATCCACTATACACATTAACTCAGAATCCTATCCAATCACTACTTCCTTTGTGATGAGTATTTTGAATCTAATGACATATTCTAAGTTGCAATCAATTTTCACTTTAGAAGTGGAAGAACACGTCTCTCCAAGTTCTTAAAAATCACATATGTATATTCACTAAAATATTGACCAGTACATAGCATAAACTATATTCAAAATATATTAACCTGTGCCATAGTAAATATAGATTCAATACCTTAATTTGTTTAAATGTATCAATCTACATTGACCTCTTTAATAAGGATTATTTTAAATAAAGCTGTTGAAAGAAAATAGAGCCTTTGTTCATTCAATAACCTAACAGCAAGCTGTTTTATATAATATCTAAATTGGAATTCAATAAGACAACAACAGGCACATTTTTATTTCCTCATTTCCTTAAAGCATGGTGACTTTCTCGAGGAGGAAGAAGAGACCTGAGCCAACACACTCTCACACGTTCATAGACATGTTTATTACATTGATTGCAGAGACTTTAGATGGTCAGCAGGTGATGACTTTCTTCTCTAGTCAGTTTAAAATATTAGCAAAATCACAAATGAATTGTATTTTTAAATGGACTGCACTTTTGTTTCATCTAAGTACAATGTCAAAGAGCTTTTAAATCTCCCTCTTTCAATTTTGAAGCTAGCTATTAATTCTTTTCCCTGTGACAGAAGTAGAAGAAATTAATTTGCATTTTATACTGTAGGCACAGCTGGCTGAGACATTCTGTGAGTAAGTAGATAGCCCTACAGATAATGACACTTACTTCTAATGTAAAAACAAGAGCTAGAATAAGATCTACAAAAGTTGAGAGGGGCAATGTTTTGAGTGTCTCTTTGGCTGGATTTACAAGATCTCATAGTTAGGTCAAACCTGTGGTAGCACAGGAATCTTTAAATATAATAAAATCAGTACTATATATATAATAAAGTCAGTACTATAATAATAATAATTAACTACCAAAGTTACTGCTCATTAGATGTCTACCCTGTACCAGGGAAAGTGCTATATTCTTTATCTTAATTAGCTCATTTAATCCTCAAACAACCCGATGTGGTAGATATTATTATTCCTGTTTTATCTATGAGGAAACTAAGGCTCAGATAAATTGGGTGTCTTCCCTGACATAATGTAGGTATTCAGAGACTGTGAGAGGCCAGCAACAACTGGTTTCTTATACTGCCACAAGGGCAGTATTGGATTTTTTTTTTTTTTTTTTTTTTTTTTTTTGGTATCCTAGTGAACGCCTGGCATAGACCTGTGAGCTGATGGGAAAGTTCTAGATTCTCTAATTTACTATAGATAGCACCAAAGCTGAGACTGATGGAAAAACCAACACTATTCAAAATAAGAGCATTAACCTTATTCTCTGAGACCCTGAGGCTGTCCAATCCAAGTCACCCAGAGATAGGCTGAGATAAAATCATATCAACAAATGGGGGGAAAAAGAGAAACCTTTGGGGTTTTGGCAATGTGAGCATCCTGCCAACAGATCTAGTTGAGAGAATTCCATACTCCCTTTTACACAAGTGTTTCACATGCCCCAGGTGAGGAACCTGGACATGGGGTTAAGGAGTATAAGACAATCTTACCCTTCTAAGGAAGGGAGAGAGACCATGTAGCTGATATGGTATGGTAGCTAATTTGGCTCAGAATATAAGAGATTAGCTCTCTAAAAATTCCCATTTCAAAGATACATAATACTTTCCTTGCCCCTTTTGCACTATTTTTCATTTCTGGATGGAACATATTTTTTTTAAGATTTTATTTATTTATTTGACAGAGAGAGACATAATGAGAGAGGGAACACAAGCAGGGGGAGTGAGAGGGCTTCCCACTGAACAGGGAGCCTGATGTGGGGAGGCAGGTGCAAGGAGCCCAATGTAGGGCTCCTCCTAGGACTTGAGCCAAAGGCAGACGTTTAATGACTGAGCCACCCAGGTATCCCTGGATGGAACATACTAAATAGCTTTGCAGTAAGCTCAATCCTAATACTCCCTCACTCAGAATCAAATTATATTATTTTCTCTGACATTAAACCAATATACTAATTGCTAACATACAGACAAGGTAATAATGATTTAGTAAAGCCACTACTATGGCCATTTGCACTTGAGAGAGATAGGGAGGAAGGGTAGTAAGGAGGGGAATGAGGAAGAGAAGAAGAAAAGTAAGGAGAAAGGTAGAGGCAAAAAGGGAGGGGAGAGGGTGAAGGAAAATACATGAATGTCTAGATTTTCCTTAACAGAAAGAAATAGTTAAATAAGGTTAAATAGTTAAATAAGGTCTAATGTCAGACATGAACTTCAGAGTTACTTGTTTAAAGGACAGGATCCTAAATTCATTTCAAGAGGTTTAATTCCTTAACTACCTACTTAAAATAGCAAGACCTGCATATCATATATTTTCAATATGACACCATATTTCATTACAATTCATTCATATTCATATTCATTCATATAGCCATGATTTGCTGTCTGGCTAAATATGAATGTTTCAATTTTTTGTAAGTATAGGATATTTTCTTGATTTCTACAGTAGGGATCTTCCTATTAATCTTGTCCCTACAAAATCAGTGGCTTTAAATGCTAAGCCAGCTATCAATTACCACATCAGCACAGAGCCATTATTCCTCAGTGCCTGTACGATCTTGGGCAAATCACTTTACCTCTTTGATTCTGTTGCCTTAGATGTAAAGGCTGGAATATTAATGTCTGCCAATGAACTTTTAGTTAAAAATGCTCATAAAAGACAAACAGGGTCATTATATAATGATAAAGGTCATCATATAATGATAATTATATAAGTTAATCAAAAAGATATAATAATTGTAAACATTTATGCAACATTGGAGCACCTTAATATATAAAGAAACTATTAACTACAAGAGATAAATGGAATACAATAATAGTTGGGGACTTTAATAATCCACTCGCAATAATAGCTAGATTATCCAGACAGACATCAATAAGGAAACAGTAGATTTGAACAACATTACAGACCAAATGAACCAAAAAGACATACAGAACATTCTATCCAACAGCAACAAGATACATATTCTCTCAAGCACACACAGAATATTTTCTAGGATAGATCATATGTTAGGCCACAAAATAAGCCTCAAAAAATTCAAGAAGACAGAAATTATATCAAGGGTCTTTTCTAATCTAAAGATTAGAGCAGAAATAAATGAAATAGAAACAAAAGCAATGAAAAAAAGAGTATAAAAGAAAAAAAACAAAATTCAGAGTTCATTCTCTAAAAAGATAAACAAGATTGATAAATCTTTAGTTAGACTAACCAAAAAAAGAGTAAACTCAAATAAATAAAATTATAGATGAAAGGGGAGACATTGCAACTGATACCACAGAAATACAAAGGATCAAAGTGACTATGATGAAGAATCATATGCCAATAAATTGGACAACCTAGAAGAAAGTAATAAACTCCTAGAAACATACAATCTAGGAAGACTGATTCATGAAGAACTAGAAACTATTAACAGACCAGTAACAAGTAAGGAGATTGAATCAGTTCTTAAAAACTTCTCAACAAAGAAAAAACCCAGAAACAGGTGTTTTCACTGATGAATTTTACCAAATATTTATTTATTTCCAAAAATTTAAATAAAAATTAATATCAGTCCTTCTCAGACTTTTCTAAAAAGTTGAAGAGAAAGGAATGTTCTCAAACTCATTTTACCCAGACACTAAAGTCAGATAAGAATACTGCAAGAAAATTACAGGCTAATATCCCTGTTACATATAGATACAGAATTCTCAACAAAATACTAGCAAAACAAATTCAACATCACATTACAAAAAAACGTCATATACCATGAGCAAGTTGGATTTGTCCCTGGGATGTAGGGATAGTTCACTATATATAGATCAATAAATGTGACACATCAAATTAATAAAATGAAAGATAAAAATCATCTCAATAGATGTAGAAAAAGCATTTGAGAAAATCTAACACCCTTTCATGATAGGAACTCTTGACAAATTTGGTATATAAGGACTGTACTTCAACATAATAAAGGCTATATATGACAAATCCATAGCTAACATCATACTCATTGGTTAATGATTAAAAGTATTTCCTCTAAGATCAGGAACAAGACAAGGGTGCCCACTCTCAGTGCTCCTGTTCAGCATAGTACTGAAAGTCCTAGACAGAAAAATCAGGCAAGAAAAAGAAATAAAAGATATCCAAATTGGTAAGAAAGAAGTAAAATTATTTCTGTTTGCAGATAACATGATCTTATGTATAGAAAACCCTGAAAGACAGCCAAAAATCTGTTAGAACTAATAAACAAATTCAGTAAAGTTGCAGGATACAAAATAAACACAAAAATCAGTTGCATTTCTATATACAAACCATGAACTCTAAAAACAAAATAAAGAAAACAATCCCATTTATAATAGCATCAAAAACAATAAAATAGTTATGAGTAAATTTAAATGAGAAGGTAAGAGATCTGTACAATGAAGAGTATGACATTGATGAGAGAAATTGAAGACATAAATAAATGGAAAGATAGCTTATGTTCACATATCAGAAGAATTAATATTATTTACATGTCTATATTACCCAAAGCCACCCATAGATTTAATGCATTCCCTATCTAAATTCCAATGTATTTTTACAGAAATAAAGCCACAAATAATCCTAATATTTGTATGGAACCACGAAAGACTTAGAATAGTTAAAGCAATCTTAAACAAGAATAATAAAGCTGGAGGCATCACACTTCCTGATTTCAAACTATACTGCAAAGCTATAATGATTAAAATGGTACAGTATTGGCATAAAAACAGACACATAGACCAATGGAACAGAAATAAACTCTCACATATATGGTCAGCTCATCCTTGACAAGGAAGCCAAGAGTACTCAATGGGAAAAAAATAGTTTCTTCAGCAAATGGTGTTGGGGAAACTGGATATATACTGGCAAAAGAATTTGTATCAGGAAAATACAAATCAAAACCATAATGAGATATTACTTCACACTTTTTAGAATGGCTATTATCAAAAAGACAAGAGAACAAGTGCTAGCGAGGAGGTGAAGAGGAGAGGAAGAGAGCATGAGGAAAGCTCGTGCTCGGATGGTGAGGTTGTAAATTGGTACAGACCCGATGGAATTTTCTCAGAAAATTAAAAGTAGAACTATCTATCAACCAGTAATCCTTCTTCTTGGTAAGTAGATGAAGGTAATGAAATCTCTATATCAAAGTGATATCTGCTCTTCCATGTTCATTGCAGAATTATTTATAATAGCCAAGACATAGAGATGACCTAAGTGTCTACTGATGAATAGGTTTTTTAAAATGTGATATATGCACACAATGGAATATTCAGTCATAAAGGAAATCTTGTCATTTGTGACAACTAGATAAAACTTAAGTGGGTATTTTTAAAGATTTATTTATTTATTTGTGGGGGGAGGGGCAGAAGGAGAGGAAGAGAGAATCTCAAGCAGACTCTGTGCTCAGCATGAATCCCAATGGAAGGCTCCATCCCAGAACCCTGAGATTATGATCTGACCCTAAACCAAGAGTCGGTGGCTCAATCGACTGAGCCACCCAGGCACCTCAAAACTTAAGGTAATTATACTAAGTGAATAAGTTAGAGAAAGACCAATAGTATATGATGTTATTTATATATGGAATCTAAAAATAAATACTAGGTCATAGAAACAGATGGTAACTTGGTGGATGCCAGGGAGAGATGGTTGAAGATGGTTAAAAGTTTACAAGTGTTCAGTTAAAACATGAATAAGGTCTGAGTATCTACAGAACAGTGATTATAGTTAACAACTATGTATTTTATACTTGAAAGCTGCTGAGAGAGTAGATCATTTCTCAATACACACACACAAACACATACAGGTTAACTGTGTGAGGTAATGGATGTGTTAGCTAACCCTACTATGGCAATCATTTCACCAAATATAAATTATGGCATTATACATCTTAAACTCACACAATGTTATATACATATCAATTATATTTTAGTAAAAACTTTTGTTAACAGGATAACTGAATTGAAATAAGAAACATAGAAGCCCCTTTATTAAAACTTAAAGTTTCTAAAAGTCTGAAGAATTATCATGTTAATTTAAAAATATTCATGTCAGAATTATAATTTAATTACATTAAAATACCTGGCTGTTGCCTGTGCCCTTAGGCATCAGTTCTTTAAAATAAAAAGGTATTTTCTACTTACCTGAGGGGGTAAACATCTCAAATGAAATAACAACAGTGCAAGTGCTTTAACTATGTACAAAATTATGATTATTTAAAATTACATTCAAATTCCATCATGAAAAATTCTCTTACCATAAAAATTCAATATTAGTACATGGCAATCTACTTTAAAAAAAAAAATAACACCCACATCCTTACACCAATAATTTGAAACAACCAAAGAATTTGGACTTTGAAGAACATTCTACTCTTAAATTGTATCATAAGTCATGAAAATGCAGTTATCCCAAAAATACTTACATAAAAATAATCATCAAAATCCTACAGGTCAATTTCATTCAATAGTTCATTGTTGCAAAGATCAAATGTGAAAATAATGTTGATTTAGGAACACAAATATGAAATCAAGTTCTTAAAAATGCATGTAAATTTAATTATCTCTGGAAGTTTTGTTTTGTTTTGTTTTTTAATGGACAGAATACCAACAATGTGCTATAAATGCTTGTATTTCCTCTTGGAGCAATGACTTAGAGTTGGACTCCTTGTCACAGCTAGAGTTCCTCATAACAGCTGAGATATCCTATCTGCAACAGCAGTCAAGTTACTCATTATCTAGAATGCTGGATATAAAATCGTCAGCTTCCAATTGTTTCATGGGATGAGGTACAAAAACATTGCAAAGAACTGACAAAAAAGAGATTCAAAATCCCATTCTATCTCAAATGACCTCTGAGTGTGACCTCCAAAAAGGAGACAGGTTATGAAATAAATCAATGTTTTTGCCCACCCAATAGGGTAGGTGAAACTGAGGGTTTTAGGGGGTGGGGGGGTGGGGTGAGCCTGGCGGTAGGTATTATGGAGGGCACGTATTGAATGGAGCACTGGGTGTGGTGCATAAACAATGAATTCTGGAACACTGAAAAAAATAAAATTAAATTAAATTTAAAAAAAAAAAAAGGACACTCAAACTGTGGCCCAGAAAAGCAACAACACTGCAAAACAGGTCAGCACAGGAAAGAAAATAAACATGCACATATACACCAATCTTGTTCATCATATGGCCTTCGGCAAGAATATAAAATAAATTTTAAACACTGAAAATAGTCCCTCAGAATAAAAACCATTCCACCAATCCAAACTCTGTGAATGTTTTGACTGGTCCAGAGACCACATTGATTTTGCAATTGCAAAGAGATAATGTTTATGAGAGGCAAAAACAATTGGGACTTCCTGTGTTCGCCTACCATCACCACTTATTTTCTCAACCCTACTGCGGCCCTGTGCTCTAATTCCATACTTTAAATGCCTGGAATAGTACTTGGTCTCCTTCTAAGGTCTTAGGGTCTTCCTTTTATTGCTAGATTATGTCTTCCCTTATATATCTCTCCCTGGGATTTAGAGATGAGACTAAGAGGTTGGCACATCACTGAAGAAAGATACTGTATCTCCATCCACCAGATTAACTGCGGTAGCAAGACTTTTGTAGGACCTGTGGTCTGGACATGAACAAGAATAACCTTAAAGCAGTGTTCAGTCTAGTGCATTCTTAGAAAAACTTACAGCTTTCAATTTCCAAGGTGCAGTTTTGTTCATCCAGTGGGTACCGCCTTAAGTCCATCATGCAAGCAGCTGTGGTTGTGATTCTAGAAGAGAAATAGTAACAATATATACTGTTAGCTCATCCATGGCTGGAGTTAGAAAAATTAAATCTAATATCAAATACGGCAGAACTGGGCCTCTAGGAGACTGATTTAGCCAAAGTTCTAGCAAAAAAAATGGTGTAACAGCTTTGGATAACCATTTTCCTTTATAAGCCTCGGGCTGATTTATTTAAAAAAAAAAAAAGAAAGAAAGAAAGACGGAACTAAATCAGTGTTTTCCCAGAGTGTGGTGCATTACCTGTTGTACCAAAGTCACCAGGGAGTGTTTGTTAAATGGGCAGTTTCCATGATTCAGAATGTCTTGGTGTAGGGAGGGATGGTCCCTGGGCTCTTTATTTTATAGGCATCACAGGTGATTAAGAATATCAACATGGGTAATTCCTCTTCTACTCACATTTGTTTCCTTCTCCCTCAAATCTGATCTTCATTAAATCTTGGCTTTGACTCATCATTTTTGACATTTCTATTGCATAGTATGGTATTTTGCAACTGCTTTAATACGACACACAATCAACCTTTCATCTATAGCCGGATTTGCTCTGTGCTGAGTAATCTGATATTCTCATGACCTATTAGAAAACATCCTCCTATGGGCTGGAAGAGTGACTTATTTAGAACACCTGACATCTTTATTATTTTATCAGAGAGATATGAATATGTCCCTTTAATGTCTTTATATTCCTCTATCAAAATTTTTCAGTAATCTTTTATTAAAGACCTACTAAAATGAGTCAAAAAGCATGTAGTCCTAAATGATTTGTTAGTTTATATTTTTTCTTCCAGTCTGCACATTTTTCTTTTCTACCTAGAACATGTGTCTTCCTGATCTTCACAAGCCTTCTCTTCTGATCCTTCAGGTCATAAATCACCTCCGCTGAGAGGCTTTTCCCAAACAGCCCACCCAAAGTAGTTGCCTTAACTAATGTTGCATCTTACCTGTTTATTGCCTTCAGACAAGTATCACAATTTGAAATTATCTTGCTTTTTTTTTTCACTTTTAAAAATTTAAATTAGTTTCAGGTATATAACATAATGAATTAACCATTACTCAGCCATAAGAAAGGAATGAATTCTTGTCATTCATGACAACATGGATGGACCTAGCAAACACTATGCTAAGTGAAATAAACCAGAGAGAAAGACAAATACCATATGATTTCACTTCTATGTGGAATATAATAAACAAAGCAATTGAACAAACAAACAACAACAAAGAGAGAGAAACAAACTGATGATTGCCAAAGGGGAGGGATTAGGGGGATGGGGGAAGGGGATTAAGAAGTAAAAACTTCAGCTTCTTTCTTTGATCTTTTTTTTAAGTACCATTTCTCTCAAGAAAATGTAAGCTGTTCAGGGGCACAGGCTTTGTTCTATTTATTGTAAGGCAATCAATAACATATGTTGGATAAATAACAAATTATAAAGAAGGAAGTAAGCAGTTCGTTTTATTGATTATAAATCTTTTGTTTGGGGGCCTATCTTATTGTATAATTTCTCTTCTTTTTTCCAATTTATAATGTGCCTTAAGTTTTAGGGATTCTTCTTATATTTTTAACAGTAAATAAATTTTAATCCATTTGATTAACATTGTGTATATAGTACTAGAGTTTATCTTATCATCAAGCTGATTGTTTCTGCTTTCCTTTTTTTTTTTTTTAAGATTTGATTTATTTACTTAATGCAGAGAGAGAGAGAGCACAAGTAGGCACAGTGGCAGGCAGAGGGAGAGGGAGAGGGAGAAGCAGGCTCATGACCCAAGCTGAAGGCAGCTACTTAACCGACTGAGCCACACTGGCGCCCGTTTCTGCTTTTAATGGGACTTACCAAATACTTATATTTTACAAATTCTAGAAATTATATAAAAACTAACATTCACATTTAACTATTAATTATATAACATTTAATTATTTACCAGGGGCTTAAAAATGACATTTTGGCTATGAAATATCTGACTGAATTTCTCACTGATCTCTTTCTTTCTTTATTTCTCTCCCTCTCCCTCTTCCTGCCCCTCTTTCCTTCCTTCTTTCCTTCCTTCCTTCCTTCCTTCATTCCTTCCTTTCTGCTATTTTTTTTCTTTTTTAACATGTAGTTTACAGGCTGAATTGCTACTAACATACAGAAACCTGCATTATGTAGAAGAGAGATTTTTAAAGAAAATAAAATTATGTGTATGACAGTCATAACAAAACTTCCATGTTACTTTTGTAAGATAGCAGAAATAATCCCTATCTTGAGAAACTAGAGAAAATCAACTTCATCCAACAGAATGAACACAAAGGACATTAAAGGTGCAAGGGCACACATATGATAAAACAAAATAAGCAAGAGACATAAGCAGATGCTCAACTGTGTAAGTGGGGGTGAGCTTTCAGTATATAGGTTGTGGTTTACACTTTTTGCGGATACATATTCATGGCAACTAACATCTGTGAACTGATGCTGTAAACACGAGTGCTGTGAACAAGAAAAATAAGTTGACTGATGCTATTGCAGAAGAAATGAGTTTCTATCCATATTTAAAAAATAAAATAGATGAAAATGTTTTAGTCACAACAACATTTGTATTTACACCAGTGTTTTAATTTTTTATGTCATGCCTTATAAAACAGAAAAAAATACATAGAAGTATTTTTCTAGTCAATGTTTATAAGGAATTTGTGTCTCCTATTGGGTTAAAGCAGAAACTCCGTAGACAAAGTATTCCACTTGGATTCCTGTTCATACAGACCAGAATGAGTGAGCTGGGATGAGTCACTTAGATCCTGCCATACTTGGATGCTCCCGAACACTTGAAATAAAAACTTGTCATCCTAATTGGTTGTGAGATGATAAAAGCAAGAAGAGATATGTAACCCATAAAATGTCCTGTAACTTTTGTTATGACCACCTGCTAATGAGAAGATACAGAGATAACTCGTTTGATCAGTGGTTGATATGTGGAAATAAGCATATGTATATGTTTATATACATGAAGAGGTAACGAATACTCATGTACCTATATTAAAAGTAAAGCAGAACTATAAAATATGATGTAAATAACATCCAAACATATAACTCTGCAAAAAATTATGCCATATATGTATGTAGAACTACATTCAACAGATTTTAATACAAGCTACAGACATGTGTAACAAACCTGCATCTTCTCCACATGATTTGTCAGATCAGGAACTACATCTGTTTTTGTCTTATTTGTATTTCAAGCACTTTGGCATGCCCCTAACCCAAGATTAAAATAGTCATAATAATAATAAAATAAAGAGAAGAAAAAAAGAAAGCAATGGCCATAAGCATTTTCAAACTGAGAATTTTGAAACAATTCTCTATACTAAGTTCCTCATTTAAATTATGTAAAAAAATTCTAAAAGAACAGATTTATAGAAGAAGCTACTCATAAATGAATCTTATTTAGAAAAGCTTAATGATCAACATCAAAATCTATTCTTTGGAACTTTATGATTTATAGCAGTGCTAAGTTTCTCTAAAAATAAGTCAATACAACAAATATACTTAATGGGGTTTTCATAAACATGCCTTTCTCAATCCTGATAAACATCCTTAATGGGCCTTAAATTACTTAACACCAGTACTAGGAGTCTTCGAAGTGAAGCTAGTAACTCATTATGCAGGTATTCTGATTAAATTTTAAGACCACTGTGTAAAGATAGTTTTGTCTTTAATCACAGGAAACAGTCAATGATGCTTTCAGAATGTCCCTCATTTACATGCCACAAATTTTCTCTAGTTACCTGTGGAAATATGCCTTTTTGGGGCTGAATACTATTGCATGATGAAAGCCACCTTTGGGGAATGTCAATATTCTGACTGGGCTATTCCACAGGCCAGATCTTTGGAGAATTTTTTTATTCCTTAGCCATTGGGCCCTGTCAACCATAAAATACTGACAGAGTACAAGAAAATTATATATGTAACATGCCCTAAAACAGTCAGTAAAGACACCTATAAAATCAGGAAATTCAACAGCTTTGTCAGCATTTTGCACCAAAGCCATAACAAATATTTTATGGTGTCATTGCCTGAAACTTAATGATACTACATAGCATTCTGAGATTGAATATGATCAAATATAGTTATTAAGTAATAACAAATGTCTTCACCTCTCAGCCAATAAGAGATAACTCAAAATAATAATCAATGTGACATGTTTTTGGCCCTTTCAACAGACTCTTTTATTTTTTAAGATTTATTTATTTATTTAAGAAGGGGGAGAGGGAGACTGAGGAGGAGAGATAGAGGGAAAGGGAGAGTGAGTCTTAAGCAGACTCCATGCTGAACATGGAGCCCAAAGCAGGTCTCAGTTTCACAATCCTAAGATCATGACCTGAGCTCCAACCAAGAGTCCCACACTTAACAAACTACACCACCCAGACGCCCCACAACAGACTCATCAAGATGAGCTTCCAGCACTAGAATATATGGTCAAGCAAATACCTTAACAGGTGAGAAGTTTGTCAGGATTTCAACCAGAGATAATAAGACAGTGACTGTGAACTTCTACTTTGATTTCTTTATCTAGATAACCACCCAATTATTCTATGCACACAAAATTCTTTTTTTCAATATCTTTGTATTTTTTTAGGAAAACAGATGTCCATATCCAACTATATTCAAAATGTGTTTTCCAATTCATAGCATGCTTTTATTTTATTTGAAATGTACATTTACTTAAAAGCCCAACCTCCTCTGATTACAAAGGATAAGGGAATCCTATAACATGAGTAGGCATCATTACTAGAGAAAAATTACAATGTTAAAAACAATCAATGATCAAAACATATGTTTATATATATTTTTTCTGGTTGTTTAATTGAAGACTTCAGGTGGGGGTGGGAGAAGACCAATATGCTGAATTTAAGCACGAGAGTACAAACTGAAATTTTGAAAAGTTCTAAAGAGCTCATCTGAGTCATTTCCCCAAAATGTACTTGAAAAGATTTGCTTCTGTATCTCCAAGCAGACGTGATATTATTTTGGGTCTCACAACCACTTTAGCTGAGAAACTAATTTCTCACATATATTCTTCTTGTGATATGCTCTTGCATTTTATAGAGTAGGTAAAGCATTGATACAAGACAAATAACTTCAGCTTTGCATTCTTTTTAGTAATAAACATACCTCATATTAACTGATAACTTATTGCATTCCAGACATCATCTAGTATTGCTTACATGTATCATCTCATGTAATACCAGTGTCCTATTTTTCCCACTTTATAGATAAGAAAATTGAGGCACAGAAAGGTAGAGTGTTTTTCTCTAACAGTCGCAGAGTGAGTAGTGGAGTTTCGATTTAAATTAAATCTAGGATGTTTGACTCCACAGCCCACGTACTTAACTACTGTACTATAACTAACTAGCTAGTTGACCTTGATAAAGTCAGAGCTTCTCCGGGGAACTGGCCGATTTCTGAAATCGCAAATGAGCTTGGAAATTCTGTAATCCTATGAAAATACATTGCATGTTCTCTGACCCTGTATATTTTGTAATTGTGTTTTACCCACACATTCAAATGCTGTATTTCACAGCTGTTCATTCTGTTTTAGTCAATTATGTAGATTAGCCTACCCCAGACAAGCAAAAACAGGCCTCTCCCCAAGGAGTCCCACTTAATATTCTCCCCTGATTGAAGGTCTCCCTCAGCATTTTTCTTCCAGCCTATGCTCTTGATTTACCTCCACAGAGTCCTGCTTAAATTAAAATCTCCAACACTCATGCATAATTGTTTTTAAAAGCTCTTTACAAGTCCTCATAGAGAGTCACATGCGCTAGTACACTCAACTTTGTAATCACCAAAAAAAGGAAGATTGCTAGCAATCATGTTCCCATTTGATAAATTGTGCATTTGAGATTAGAGCTACTTGTACTCTTCTGCAGCTGTTTGGCCTTCTGCGACTCTTTGCTTTTCTGGAATCTTATCCTCTGTAAAGATACTGTGACCATTTTACACAGGTTTCTGCTACAAATCCTGGCGCTATTATCAAAGACATTTCCTTAAAATAACATGCCTGTAGAATCCAAACAGCAGTATTGAACAGAATCTCACTTTGCAAGTATATAAATCCCACTCAATCAAAAATATTAATCAATATGGACATACAGTCTAAGCCTTTATTCTTCTGCAGTCAGTCGCTTGTTTACCAAGATTTCCCACATTACATTCTTGATGGTCTCATCTGCAAATTGTGGCTTATTTCAGCAACAAGAATATGCTCCCTTCTTTCTAAATTATGTCTTAAAGGAAGTCTGAGTCCCTGAGAAAAAGTAATCCTTCTATTTTTTGACTCATAACCTTACCACTAAAATTTGATTTCAGATCAATGTAAGGGATTTAACTGAACCAGAACCACTTACCAACTAGAAAGACATAGAGCTGGGACTCAGATGATCTCAACAGTGATTTTGTTTTGTTTTTGAAATTTAAACCAATAGCCACATATGCCAGAAACTTTTTGTTGCATTCGTCAAAATACATTTAAAATGTTTAATTTTGATTTTTAACACATCTAGAATCACACTATTTCAGAATAAATTAATCAGTTTTATTCTAGTCTTTTATTTGTTTATTTGTTTCAAGAAAGTAAGTAGTTCACAGATGCTGATTTATAGCTAGCCAGCGTCAGGCTGGGGTTACAACCTCACTTGGGTCTATTGCCATTTCTTCCAAACCCTTCCAGTACTATTTTATAATATAAACTACACATGCTGGATGTCTTCTTTTGCCTCCCCAGCTCCACCCTCCACCCTTCATCACCATATTTTGTGGCCTTACAGACTAGAATGTTTGGGTTTCATAAACTGTCTCCCTGATTCTCTGGCTTCAGGTTGGATTTGGCCACTGGGGAGCAGACCAGGAGTTCAGAGGAGGAAGGAGAGTGAGACCAGGGGAACTCTCTCCTAGGCTCCATTCCTGTGGAACTTGTGTCCAGGTTCCCCTGGCCCTGCCTTGTTCTCCCTCTTCATGTCTGGCATGCCAGGGAATGGATGGGCAATCCACTGATCCTATGTTGGGGACAGGAGAGCACTGTTCTCTTTATAAACTTCCCTTTTAATACATTGTCTTCAAATTATCCCATTTTCAGAGTGCTCTCTGTTTCCTGTTGGGCCCTTGACTGACAAACTATATTGTAGAAATGTACTTAAAATCTGAGGTTTTTTGAGTTAGACTGTCAAAAAAATTAGAAGGATTTCATTCCTGGGTCCTTTGTCTTGGGATTTTAGGGATGAGGGAATGAAGCTTCCCTCTACCTTAAATGAACTTCCCCCCTTCTATGATTACAGTCTCAGTTCATCACACCTACGAAGCATTCTCCCTCCACCTTAGTTAAAGTAGCCTTAACTCCCCAACCCATTGGCCACTGTCATATTTCATTTTACTTCTTTATTTCATTATACTTGTCATTATCTGAAATTATCCTGTGTATGCATTTGTTTGTTCATTACTTTCTGTCTCCCTAGGAAACTCAGGGTCTATCTGAAGCTAGGTTTTTCCAGTAGACCCTAAAGGAGACTTATCAAGCATCATCACCTATGAAAGAAAGGGAGAAGAGGCAGGACTGGACACAAAAAGTGTCAGCACAGGATTCAGGCCCTATGGTATGGAAGTTCTGGAGGGAATATTGCCATCAGAGTACCTATATGAGCCTGACAGGGCCTTTAAACCATCTTCCTCCCCACCACTGCAACACACACACACACACACACACACACACGTGCAAACACACACACTTCTTCCTTAAGCAACTGGTATCCAACATCTGAGGAACAGACATACCATATGAAAAGCTCAGAGAAACACTTTTTTGTAGTAGATCCAGCTTTTAGCATGCCATCACAACATATTTTCCCTGCAGTACATAGTTGCAACTGTGATAAGCTTAACCAGTAAAGTAAAATAGGATTTACTACAGTAACAATAACATAACTGCTATTATGTTTCAAACATGAAAAATGAATTATCAAAATCTGCCTCTTGCCACATACTGGCAAGTCACCCTGTACTTCCAATTCCGATAAAATCCACAAACACTGCAGTCTCTGGCTCTTCTGCCACTCTGATCTCCAATGGTAAAGATTTCCAACTAAATGACAGTTTTTCTATTTAAGAGTTAAGTCTTTTACATAAAATAGGCACCAGATGTGTGGAAACAATGCTTAACACCATTAGAAACCACAAATTTGTAGAAATACAAATTAAGCCATGATTATTATTGCTTATCTAATCAGCAAAAATGTAAAGGAATTATAATATTCAGTTTTACAGATTCTGCAGGGAATCTTATGCTGGTGGTAGAGCTTATGCTGGTGGTAGAACTCATCAGTACAAACTTTCTGGGTGGTAATTTGACAACACTAATCAAAACCCCCAAAATAAGCAACCTTTTTTCTTGAAATTCCACTTTAAGAAATTAATGCGAAAATGAAATCATGTAAAACTATATACAAAGATGTTAAGTATGACTTTAAACTGGGAAAAAATAGAAACATTTTATAACTATAAATAATAACATAAGGATAATTAAATGCATTTTGATTTAGTAATATGATTCAATAGAGAGCACTTTGAGAAGAATGTGGACATAGAAAAGTGCTCTTGATTTTTTTCAGAGGAAAAAAAACATTAGAAAGCAGTTAAGTGCAATCTCATTTACTTAAGGAGGTATACTGGTGCACAATTAAATGGCTAAAAGTATACTAAAATAAATAGCGGAAATGTAGTTGGGTTTTGTTGTCTTATATTTTCTCTTGTTTCACCATTTTTCTGATGAATTTAAGGTTGCTTTACTCTGAAAAATGTTAAGGTAATTTTTCCTGTCTGCTGTGGTCTTGACCAAGACTATTGATTATTTCTCACTTACTCTATTTGTAGCATCATTTGTTCTGTATTGTGAATGTTTGATAATGTTCAGGATACTTAGATTCCATGGGTTGGAAATGTTGGTCAGCATGTTAATTGTGTCAAATGTAGGTGCTTCAGTAAATTTCCTATGCCATTAAAATGTTGGCAGAAATGTCATCATTTGATTATAAATTCTCAAGGTAGAAAGGATGATTAAATGATGTACAGATATACAAGTAGCTTTCTGATGAGTGAATTCCTCTCATT
The DNA here is from genome assembly GCF_010015895.1 of Lontra canadensis. Taxonomy (NCBI): domain Eukaryota; kingdom Metazoa; phylum Chordata; class Mammalia; order Carnivora; family Mustelidae; genus Lontra; species Lontra canadensis. The sequence goes on from NW_022630999.1 coordinate 25,853,557, forward strand.
AGACCGCTATAATTATTGTTCTAACTTGAGCCTCTCCAGTGACTTGGAACTCACTCTTTCTAAAAGGACCCTATTCCATCTTTGAAAAGCTATGATTACCAGAAAGTTTTTCTATATTTAACAGAAGTTTCAATTTCTTTAACTATAAATTGTTTCTCTATATACTTTGCAGTATTTTGTATAGGGAGTGTTTTTATTTTGCTTAGTGATTCACTAAAGTTTTTGATGTTATTTTGTCATCAAAGCTATAAATCATTTACATTCTTGTTTCTTAAATTGCTTATGTCCAGACAATCCCTCTCCATCCTAGGATGAGATAAAGATTTTTTCTATATTTCTGTTTCACAGTTTCAAATTTTATAGTAATTCTTAAATACATTTGGAATTGTTACTGATATACTGTATGCACTGAGGACATACTTAAGATTTTTCATGGAAAGAATGGGCTATGATTTTTTGACTAGCAAATTGTCATTTTTTAAATGTCATAAGTGGTGAAAATATGGATAAAGTAGAATTCTCATAATTGCTGATAAAAATGTAAATTGATTCAAACTTTATAAAGGGCAGTTTGGTTATCAGAACCTTTCACATACTGGCCAGTAGTTTTGCTTTTTGGAAAGTTATTGAGGAAAACAGGGGAAGAGGACAAAGAAGCATGTACAAGGATATTCATCCTTGCATGACACATCGTTGTAAGGCATGGAGAACACAGCAGCTGGTAAAGTGATGTATAAGACTCTCATACACATGAACACAAAGATCAAGAATAAGCACTCTGGAAATGACCAAGGAGTCTTGAGCTCAGGTCTTGATTCTGTCTTTTGTTGTGTTTCCTTGAGCCAACATATGAGGAGGAACTTCTACAATGCAAAAGGTCCTTCTGAATCTGGTAAATTATTTATTCAGAATTCTATGGAAGCATGACCCTGAGAATATCACCAAAAAGCAATTAAGACTAACTTTCTTTTGACTTATGGAAATCATTTTATTTATCCAGAGGTGTTTAGTTACTTAGGATGGAGTTTTGAAGTGAGTGTGGGGGGTGACAAAAGCAGTTCACAGCAACTAAAAACTGAAATTCAGAGAGCCCCACACAAGTAAAAACTGATTAAAACAAAACAAAAAAGGTGTGCCTTGGTGGCTCAGTTAGTTAAGCATCTCACTTCACCTCAGGTCATGATCTCAGGGTCCAGGGACCTAGCCCTGCATCAGGCTCCCTGCTCAGGGAGGAGACTGCTTGTCTCTCCCTCTGTCCCTCCACCCCCCACTGGGGTGCTTGTGTCCTCCTTATTTCTCTCTCAAATAAATAAAATCTTTAAATTAAAAAAAAATTAGAGGCTTAGAGGCTAAATTGGAAAAAGGTGTATTTGAAAAATTCCTACTAAAACACATCTATAATGCAGAGTTATTTGAAGACAGAGGAAAAGAAAAAAAAATCACCTTATACCCAAATGATGGCTCACTTTCTCAAGAAGTTTAGTTGACAAAATAAACAGTTAAAGCAGAATGAAGTGGTTCATGATTTTTAAAATGGGGCCACTTTAAAGGAGCCTTTATTTTTTTATTTTTTAAAAGATTTTATTTATTTATTTGACAGAGAGAGATCACAAGTAAGCGGAGAGGTAGGCAGGGAGAGAGAGAGGAGGAAGCAGGCTCCCCTCTAAGCAGAGAGCTGGATGGATGCGGGGTTATATCCCAGGACCCTGAGATCATGACCTGAGCTGAAGGCAGAAGCTTTAACCCACTGAGCCACCCAGGCACCCCTAAAGGAGCCTTTTCAAGAAACAGAAAAGGCTCACAAAACAAACCCCATAAACACATTAAAATGACAATTTACAATACAAATTACTCAAATATTATTATAACACATTGCAAAAAACCAAGCATGAAAATAAGCACATCCAATTCTGGGGTGAAAAATGAAAACCGTTAACAGAAGTTATCATAAGGGAAAAGGTGTGTATCACTGTGTTTATATGGACAATTTCATTTCACCAAAAGTGGGAGAGGGAAACAGAGCTGGAAGAATGAGAGAATGGACAACAAAGTTAAAGGATGCCTGCAGTGTCAGTGTTTTGCCTAAATGCTGCATTGGTCTCTCTGTCTCTCTATCTGTTTCTCTCTCTAGGAAGAAGAAAAAGAATATGACAAAATGGCTTCATAATTCAGCGAAATGTTACTGGGTGTTAAAACCTGAAAATTAATTGTTTAGCAAATGGCTGGATGGGTTCTGCTGTTCCAGCTGGAGAAGAGAGAGTGGACTGATGGATATAGTAACAGCCTCTATTTATATGGAGGACTCAAGGGAGTGATGATCCGCTGTTCACATTTTCTCCTATGGACCAAATGGAAGCTATGGTCATAAATTCTATAATGAAGGACATGGAAGATTTAGGTTAAACAGAAAGATGACTTGGCTGGTCATGAGGGCTGTAAAATAATGAAACGGCTCCCCAGGGTAGATGGTAGATTTCCCTTTCTGAAGATGATGTGTAAAGAATAGGCTCATCTGTCAGGTTGATGAAGGCGGGGGGCTAACCATGGCACAAGGAGAGTCTCAGTGATGGGCTGTACTTTCTGGTTCACTAAAGCAGTATCTATCTTTAATTTTCAGCTACCGAAACAAATGCCCCAATTCTTTGCAGCCTCAGCACACCTTTGCTAATTTGGCTTGTAATGGATTTTAGCTTAATAAAACAGACAATAACTTGAGGACTCCCTAAATGTAATAAAATAACTAAAGAGTTGTAATACAGCCTATAAACGTTGAAAGTATTTCAAGGCATGCTTAATGACAACAAGGGCTAGGTAAAGATCTATTCCTGTCAAGTAATTATTAACAAAATCATTCAAGACTATCCTTATAGCCCTGGGATGCAACATTATATGTTGGTCATAATTTTTATGCTCGGTGTTCACATTAGTAAAGGCATCTGTGGTGATGTAATACTACAATGTTGCTAATGAGTAATTATTTCTATAAGTGATTAAGATGTATCACTGTGACATAACCAATTTTATATTTGCTATCTCAATGGATTTCTTGTCTTCCCCCATCCCAGCCCCCACCCCAAAGCTCATTCAACTGTTTTTTCTTGATAGGAAGAAAATAGTCTAATAATTGCCAAATGCACACCATTCCTGAGAGAAATACAATGCAAGAAACTAATCTCTATCAATTCTTAACCTACCATTAGGTAGCAAAGAGAGTATAAGGACTTTGAGCTGGGTATGTATTAATTTAAAAACCTAAACCTAAAATTTGCAAGTTGATTATAATTTGGTAAATGAGTTTGAGAAATATTTAAGCTCCTGAATTATAATATACTTGAGTGACAATAAAGAATTGATCAATATTAATATCCATAGTGAGTCTACATTTTTGCATGATGCTTGTTAAGAACTGGAGAAAATATTTTATAAAATTACTAAGATGTGGTCTTTGGCCTTAAGACCTTAAAATCAGAGCTCAGATACAAGATCTGGGAAGAAAGTGGTCTAAGAGGATATTAACTATATAACCTTGGATTAATTATTTAACCTCTTTGAGTCTCAATAATAATAATATTAGCATGTCAACAATAAGGGCATCTACCTTTTAGTATGGATATAAAAACTTAAACAATACATAGAAATTGTTTAGCATGGTATAAGCATTCCTACAAACTTTAGCTATAAATATAATTATATTTATTTTTACTTATATTTATTATTGTTAGACATATGTGTTAATTATGAATAATTTGTATTATAAGATCTCCAGTAAGGAAGATGATTGGAAACTGAAGCATCCACTGCAGAGAAAATGAGCTATCAGCTAGGTGACAGAGAATAGATAAGATTTTGTTAAACAGAACGTAGGTAGGAGGATTTTCTCATCAGCTTTGCACAGGGTGAGCACATGCTCAGAGTCAGGACATAGGGGTAAAATGGATAAAGAAATTTGCATGGTAAGCAAATTTGTTGAGATTCATACCTGTTTGAGGGGCTGGATGTAGTGGTTGACCTTATATTCTAGGCAACTTGGTTTATATTTTTATCCACTGAAAATTACAGAACATGGTATAATATAATTTGAAACAAAGTGGTAAAATTATGAGATACTTAAATCTCATTGATGAGTCACATACTCAGACACCAAAGGGTCCAGTTTATGGTCTTTGTAATATGTGGAGTAGGCTCAACGTAAGACAACTGGGAATGGTGAGGACTGCGGTGAACCGGAGAAAACATAACTTGTCTGAACAAAGTATTTCTTAGCTCTAGCTGAATGCTGCTATGTGGGAAATAAGGTCCAATGTCTCCAATCATTGGATTTTTAAATAACTAATTAGAAAATATAAATTTTAAAGTGAGATGTCCTAATTTTTTAAAATGTTGTGTTGGTCAAATAAAACACCTCCATGAATTGGATACGTCTTGAGGGCCGATAGTAGGCACCCCTTGATATAATCCGTAATTTTACAAATGAAGAAAGCAAGTCTCTGAGACCTTAAGTGAATTACCTGAATTGACACAGAGTGAGTTAGAGGCACCACTGGGATCTGAACCAATGGTAATTTTATCCAAAGGTAAACTAACACTCACTGGGGGCTAGGCTTTATCCCAGTTAGCATGGAACCATGTGGGCACATGCCCAGAGCCAGGGCATCTTGGAAGTTTCAGTGCAATGTCCATTGTACTAATACATGACTTTAAGTTCCAGATTATTTTTCATTAGAGTCTGAAAGTAAACAATGCAGCACATGAACAGAGGTCAAAATAAAATAAAAAAAAACAAACAAACAAGTGTAAGCATTGGTTCTCTTTTCTTGGTATTAGTGTAATAGAGAGGAAAGAACATGTCCAGGGGAGTCACATGGTCCTGTGTTTACCATTTCCCAGTAATGTCACTTGAGGAAGTTAGTTTGCTTGTTTTTAAAATGGAAATAATGATGCCTACCATGTAGGGTTGCTGGAACTCAATAACTTGATGGCATGTTATCACATTTGAGTGATCATGTCATCAAACTTAGTTTTCAAATATTGATTTAAGGAAGTCAAGGAAAGAATGAATGATTTAAGAATCAGGAAAGCATGTTCTGATGTAAGCATTTATAGTCAAGTTCCCTAGGAAGTGTAATTTAAAACTCAGCGATGATAACAACTAATTAAATTACTAACAAATGGCTCTGCCATTCATATAATCTAGATCAGTGAAAAATTCAGATATTGTTAAAGCAGAAATAAAGACGGGTTACACATAGTATTGTTATTAAGATTAGTTGCTTTTACTTGTGATCTCTGTCAAATAAATAAATAAAATCCTTTAAAAATTAAGATTAGTTGCTTTTATAATATACTATAAGATAGAAGAATTGTGAGTTAAAGCCAATTTTCACAGTTAAAGAAATGAGCCGAGTTACTGTAAATCTTCAAGAAAATTGATGAGTTGGGGCCATAAGCAAGCCTTGTAATAGAACAGACTTCTCTATTTACAAATGTGACTCCAAAACACAGAACTAGCATTTTTGGGAAAGAGGTGGGATAATATTTGGCATCCGTCTTGGATTTCAAGCTGGACCTGGTATTTCCAGCTCTGTGACACAGGGGATATTACTAATCCTTCTCACAGTTTGCTTTTCTATAACTTGTGGATAAAAAATGTCCATTTTATAGCATTGCTATGAGAAATCAAACAAATAATGTCTATGAAGCACTTAGAGCAATTACTTGCAAATCCTCAGCGTTAGGTAGAGGGTAACTGCTCCTATCATCATTATAATCTATTTTAAGACACGGGGGGAGTAGAATTTTTTTAAAGATTTTATTAATTTATTTGAGAGAGAGAAGGTGTTGGGAGAAGGTGAAGGAGAGGGAGAGAATTCCAAGCCAACTCTGCGCTGAGTGTAGAGCCCAATTCGGGGCTTGATCTCACAATACTGAGATTATGACCTGAGCTGAAACCAAGAGTTTGAGGCTTAACTGACTGAGCCACCCAAGCACCCCTAGAATATTTTTTTAAAAAGAAAAAGAAAGGAGTAGTTAAAAATACTATTGCAAAAAAATACTACAGTTAATGCTTTGAACACATGGATAACATGATGATTTTTTTATTTTACAAGTAATATGATTTATGTCAAATCTAGAATGGCAAATTCATATTTATGCCTTTGAGTTCCATAATTGACCGGAATACACTATCAAATAGCAGCTTCTGTGACACTGGAAACACAGTATGTATACCTTTTATGTTGTCCTAACAATCAGTAAAATATTCCACAAAAACTATGTAAGGAAAGCACTTGATAAAGAGTAGTTTCTAGATTTCCTCTGCATGATTTTTAAACTTCTTTCTCTAATAATGGCTTTTTAAAAATAATTTTTTAAAGATTTTGTTTATTTGCCTTATAGATAGAGAGAGCACATGCATGCAAGCAGAGTGGGGAGCAGAGGGAGAGGGGGAGGGAAAGAGAGACAATCTCCAGCAGATTCCATGCTGAGCACAAAGGCCAACATGGGGCTCAATCCCACAACCCTGAGATCAGGACCTGAGCCAAAACTAAGAGTCAGATTCCCAACCAACCAGCTGAGCCACCCCTCTAATAATGGCTTTTTTAAGGAATAAACACAAAGCAGTAAGAAATACAGCACTTCCATCTTTAGGTTTATGTAAAAATAAATATCTAAGATTAGTTAATTTCTTTAGGTGATTGTTCAATCATTTTTCTCATTCTGGAAAATAGTTTTATATTTAAAGCATAATTAATGTAATCTTTGATTTCCATAGATACTGAACTGATACCATTTATAGGAATAGAGTTCATTAAATACAAAATGTTAACTAAAGATTTTGGGAGTGTTTTATCCCATCTGAGGAACCAGGCCAGGTGCATATATGAAGTGGATCACCACTTATTTCAATTGGTTAGCATATAGCTTTAAAATGTGAATTAAAAGGCCTTTAATGAAGACATGCATTTTCCAGTTTCTCTAAGGACCCATCTTTCCAGATTCTCTTCAGTTAGTAATGCACCCAGGCCCAGTGGATGTTTGACTCTGTGACACTGGCTTCAAGATACATTCATACCTCCGAGATAATGTAAGTTTGTTTCCAGACCACCGCAATAAAGCAAAAATCACAATAAAGTAATTCAAATGAATTACTTGGTTTCCCAGTAATATAAAAGTTATGTTTATACTACAGTCAATAAAGTCTATAATCTATTATAGTTTATTAAGTGTGTAGTACATTATGTCTAAAAAACGATGTACACACCTTAAAACAATTTATTGCTAAAAACGATAACCATTATCTGAGCTTTCAGCAGTTTATAATTCTTTTGCTGGTGGAAGGTCTTTCCTCTATGTTGATGGCTACTGACTTATCAGGGTGATAGTTGGAGAAGGATGGGGATGCTTGTGTCAATTTCTTAAAATAAGACAATGAAGTTGGCTACATTGATTGACTCTTCCCTTCACAAATGATTTCTCTGTGGGGCACTTGGGTGGCTCAGTTGGTTAAGCAGCTGTCTTCAACTCAAGTCATGATCCCAGGGTCCTGGGATCAAGTCCTGCATCCGGCTCCCTGCTCAGTGAGGACCTTGCTTCTCTCTCTGCCTGCCGCTCCCCCTGCTTGTGTGCTCTCTCTCTCTCTCTTCCTCTCTGTAAAATAAATGAATAAAATCTTTAAAAACACAACAACAAAAGCCCACAAATGCTTTGTCTGTAGCATGCAATGCTATTTGATAGCTTTTTACTCACTGTAGAACTTCGTTCAAAATAGGTGTCAGGGGCTGCCTGGGTGGCTCAGTGGGTTAAGCCTCTGCCTTCAGCTCAGATCATGATCTCAGGGTTCTGGGATCAAGTTCTGCATTGGGCTCTCTGCTAGGCAGGGAGCCTGCTTCCTCCTCCCTCTCTCTCTCTCTCTCTCTCTGCTTGCCTCTCTGCCTACTTGTGATCTCTCTCTGTCAAATAAATAAAATCTTTTTTTTTAAAAGATTTTATTTATTTATTTGACAGACAGAGATCACAAGTAGGCAGAGAGGCAGGCAGAGGGAGAGGAGGAAGCAGGCTCGCTACTGAGCAGAGAGCCCGATGTGGGGCTCGATCTCAGGACCTTGGGATGATGGCCTGAGCTGAAGGCAGGTTTTAACCCACTGAGCCACCCAGGCGCCCCATAAATAAAATCTTTAAAAAAAAAAAGGTGTCAGTCCTCTCAACCCCTGCTCTGTCAACTAAGTTGACATAATGTTCTAAATCCTTTGCTGTTACTTTGACAATCTTCACAGCATCTTCATCAGGAGCAGAAGTCATCTCAAGAAACACTTTCTTTGCTCATCCATGAGAAGCAACTCCTCACCCGTTCAAGTTTTCCCACGAGAGTACAGCAATTCAGTCCCATCTTCAGGCTCCACTTCTCACTCTAGGTCTCTCGCTGTTTCCACCACATCAGCAGTTACTTCCGCCACTGAAGTCGTGAACCCCCCACAGCCGTCCACCAGGGTTGAAATCCACTTCTTTCAGACTCCTGTTCATGCTGATAGTTTGACCACTTTCCATGAATCACAAGTGTTCTTAAAGGCATCTAGAATGGTGAATCCTTGCCAGAGGTTTTCAATTTACTTTGGCCAGATCTATCAGAGGAATCACTATCTATGGCAACTAGGAAATCTATGAAATCTATGAGGACTATGAAATTTATGGCCTTAGTAAGTGTATTTCTTAAATAACAAAACTTGAAAGTCACAATTACTCCTTGATCCATGAGCTTCAGAACGGATGTTGTGTTAGCGGGCACGCAAAAAACATTAATCACGCTGTACATCTCCATCAGAGCTCTTGGGCGGTCGGGTGCATTATCAATGAGCAGTGATATTTTAAAAGGAATCTTTTTTTTTTTCCAAGCAGTAGTTCTCAACAGTGGACTGTCAATAGAAGTGCTGTCATCTAGGCTTTGTTGCCCCATTTATAGAACACAGGCAGAATAGATTTAGCATAATTCTTAAAGGCCCTTGGATTTTCCAAATGGTAAATGAGCATTGGCTTCCACTTAGAGTCACCAGCTGTATTAGCCCCTAACAGGAGAGTCAGTCTATCCTCTGAACCTGTGAAGCCAGGCATTGACTTCACCTCTCTAGCTACAAAAGTCTTAGAAGGTGTTTTCTTTCAATGGAAGTCTGTTTTGTCCACATTGGATATCTGTTGCTTAGTGTAGTCACCTTTATTAGTTAGCTTAGCTAGATCTTCTAAATAACTTGTGGCAGCTTCTACATCAGTCCTTGCTGCTTCACCTTGCACTTTTTTTTTAAGGTTTTATTTATTTATATATTTATTTATTTATCAGAGAGAGAAAGAGAGAGAGAGAGCAAGCACACAAGCAGGCAAAGTGGCAGGCAGAGAAAGAGAGAGAAGCAGGCTCCCCGCAGAGCAAGGAGCCTGATGCAGGACTCAATCCCAGGACCCTGGGATCATAACCTGAGCCAAAGGCAGTGGCTCAACTGACTGAGCCACCCAGGAGTACCACCTTGCACTTTTCCATTAAGCAGAAGGTTTCTTAATCCTCATGAACCAACCTCTACAAATTTCAAACTTTTCTTCTGCAGCTTCTTCACCTTTCTCAACCTTCATATATATATTTTTTTAAGATTTTATTTATTTATTTGACAGAAAGATATACAGTGAGAGAGGGAACACAAATAGGGGGAGTGGGAGAGAGACAAGTAGGCTTTCCGCCAAGCAGGGAGCCCGATGCTAGCTTGATCCCAAGATCCGGGATCACGACCTGACCCGAAGGCAGACACTTAATGACTGAGCCAACCAGATGCCCTGAAACCTTCATATATTGAAGAGAGTTAGGGCCCTGGTCTGAGTTAGGCTTTGGCTTATGGGAATGTTGTGGCTGATGTGATCTTCTGTTCAGATATGAACAGATATGTTCAGATATGAGCAAGAAGACGGTTTTGCTTTCTTATCATTTATGTGTTCACCAGAGTAGCCTTTTAATTTCCCTCAAGAACTGTTCCTTTGCTTTCACAGTGTGGGTAGCTGGCAAAAGAGACCAAGTTCCCCTCCTATCTAAGTTTTTGGCATGTCTTCCTCACTGTGCTAAATCATGTCTAGTTTTTTATTTAAAGTGAGAGACAGATGTGTGAGTCTTCCTTTCACTTACACTAAGAGGCCACTGTAGGATTATCAACTGGCCTCATTTTAACACTATTGTGTCTCAAGAAATATGGGGGCTTGAGGAGAGGGAAAGAGATGAGAGGAATGGTCACATGGTGGAGCAGTGAGAGGACACGCAACATTTTTCACTTAGGTTTGCCATCTTATGGGGTACAGTTTGTCAGGACCCAAAACAAAATAGTAGCACTGAAGATCACTGAACACAGATCACTGTAACAAATATAATAATAATGAAAAAATTTGAAATACTGTGAGAATTACCAAAAGGTGACACAGAGACATGAGGTAAGCAAATGCTGTGGGGAGAATGGTGCTGGTAGGCTTGTTTGATGCAGGATGGCTACAAACCTCCAGTCTGTATCTGTGAAGTACAGTAAAGGGAAGCACAATAAACCAAGGTATGACTTTAGTTAGTAGTTGAAAACCACTTAAATATTCTGAAATACAGGGTTGGCAACATGCAGCATTACCTACAAATATGACAGATTAAGTAGCTTCAAAAATCATACTGCAGAAAAATGAAGGAACATTATTAAGTGAATAAAGAATATTATCAAATGGACAAAAAACATAATCAATTTTATGTGAAAAAATATTCAAAGAATACAGAAGGAAACTACCTGACCGGAAAATGACAGGTATCTCTGAAGGTATTTTTTTCTTTAAAATTTGATACTTTTAAAAGTATCTTTACTTGGGGCACCTGGGTGATTCAGTCAGTTAAGCATCTGCCTTCAGCTCAAGTCATGATCCCAGTGTCCTGGGATCGAGTCCCACATTGGGCTCCCTAATCAGCAGGGAGTCTGCTGCTTCCTCTGCCTCTCACCCTACTTGCGCTCTCTCTCTCACTCTGTCTCTCTCTCTCAAATAAATAGTTCATAAAATAATAAAATACTTTACTTTCCAAAATTTCAATGACTAATATTTATTATTTAGGTAACTGGAAAACACACTCTGTCTTACTAAAAAAAGAAGGGAAAAAAAAAGAGAGAAATGACATTTCTTAGATATCTCTATATAATGGAAGGCAGAGGACTCAGTAATTTTTCAAACCTCCAGTGCCTCATCATTTTACAGATACATGACTTTACAACAATGCCAACAATTATGTTGCACATCCTATCAGCCCATATGGTCTATAGACATGGCATATATGCAATGATATATAGATATAGATATAGAATGATGTTTTAAATTGAATAATCTATGAACAAAATCTCTTACCGACAAAATATGTGGCTGGAATTTAAATTTATAAGATTTATTTTTCTAAAATGTAGGAGCTATAGCTCAGAAAGCAAATCATTCCTAATTTATGTATCTCTAAATATGAAGACTAGTTTGTATCAGTTATAATAACCTATGTGTTCACAGAAAGGTAAAACAGACAATACAGAGTCACTGTTACAACTGCAGAAGTCAGATAGACTTGAATCCAATATTAGGTTCTGCGCTTACGAGATGTGTGACAGTAGGTACTTATTTAACGGTTTTGGTTTTCACTTTCCTCTTGTGTAAAAATACCTACTTTTTGGAGTTAAAGTATATAAAGCACTTAGTATAGTGTGCCTGGCCCAAAATGACTGCTAAATAACTGTGGATTAAAATGAATGTTTAAATGAGCAATAAATGAATGGAAAAAATAAACATGGAAGTAAATAAAATGTCATGGGCAAAAGTATATGCTTTATGGTAACGTGGGGATGTATTTAAAATAATATATCTTTGTATAGAGTCTTCCACCAGCATATGGAGGTAGCCTCTTTGCTAGCCAGTGGCCTCAGGGAAGGGTTAATGGAAACTAAACCTTACTATCCTCTATGGGGAATTTTAAGTGACAGTACCGGAGCTCTCCTCCTGTCAGCGTAGAGAAATGGATATGTATGCGCCTTCCCAGTGCTGAGCAACCTGTCCACAGCACAGGCAGAGAATCACTGTTCTGGGGACTCTGGGATTCCATGGGTAACAATTACTCAGTTGACCATTACCTGAGTCAGACGGAAAAGAATTCCCAGCCACTGGCACTCATCTGCTCTACCCTGCCATTGCATTTCTTTTTCATTGCTCTCCTCTTTTTTTGATCTTGGAGTCTCCCTCTAGCCCTGTGACATGTCTCCCCATCTGTTCGTGCAGATGGTGCTATCCAGAGAAGTAAAAAATCTGGTGTCCCCAAATCCCTCCTGATTCAGTTGGTTCTCTTTAAAACAGAGCAGTGGAGAAAATAAATGAGGAAATGGAAGGCACATTTTATTTTATTTATTTCTTTTAAAGATCTTATTTATTTATGAGAGAGAGAGAGAGAGCACAAGCAGGGGGAGGAGTATAGGAGGAGGAAGAAGGAGACAATCTCCAGCAGAGTCCATGCTGAGCCCATAGCCAAGCATGAGGCTCAATCCCACCACCCTGAGATCATGACCTGACCCAAAATCAAGAGTTGGATCCTTAACCAACTAAGCTACCCAGGTACCCCAAAACCATATTTTAAAGCACAGAAAGGTAATGGCTCATATAAGGAATACATTCATGTTTTCTGTCTGGTTTGCCGTGAATGCTGTCTACCTAGGTAAACCTTTACTCTGACGGTCTCCTAAACAAAACTGTGTTTGCAATAACTGATAGTACCTGAAATATAGAATTAAACCTCCCCCTGCCCCCCAACCCCCACCAAATCTTATCAGTCAGCAACTACACTAATGACCTATGGAAATTTGGATCAGGTATATTTTACTCTTTTTTCTATCTATGCCTATGAAAACTAAAAACTTGCAAGGACAAAATTTTTTTTTTAAATGAAAGGAGGTTGTCACTAAATAATATTAATTTGATTTTGCAGAATTTAAAAATACTACAAAAGATGAAATTGAGCCAAGCATCCCACTCATGATGGAGAAAACAGAAGCCTAAGCATCAATCAAAAAGAACAAAATCACAAATAAAGGAAAAGTAACCCTGGGATATAGTCTCTTCTTTGTCTAAGATGTCTGAGATCTTCATAATAAAATAAACACTAAAACTAAAACCTATCTAATGACTCAGACTATAGTCAGCCTCTTAGGCAATTTTAAAATCTTAAGCATTCTCAAATTAGAAGGTCTGATAATCTATATTATTTGGAACTTGGCCTCTCAGAGTAAAACACTGTTTTTCTTATGCCTAGAATTTAGAAATGCATTTTCACTCTTGTGTTGATCTCCCCCTCTATTCTTTTAGCATGCATCCCCACCCAGCCCCTGGCCACGCATGTTGTGGACACAGACTTTTCCTCTTTCAGAGTAACTCCACCTTCCACAAATAAGGATCAGACCTATGGTTTGTCTCATCCCCCATCACTGGGTGATGACTGATCGTTCCAGAGATTAAGTAACAAGGATCCATGAACTAACCCTTAGTGAGTAAGGTTAGTGACGCAGTGAAATGTACAATTTTGTCACATACTAAATGGGCTAATTAAAAGCCAGCTGGGAGTGGGGGGCAATGTTTCTCATTATCACACCATAGACACTTTTACATAGGCAGAAGATTGACCCCTGTGTCCTTTATATCTAACTTCCCAAAGGAAAAATGAACCCATGATTACAGCCAAGTAGGTTAATATGATTTGCAAAAAATATTGTTCTGAACAAATATTAGTGGTCCTTTCTCCACACAGTAGTCAACCTCACTCCTCCCACTTCTTGCCTTGCTTCCTATCACACAAACACAGAAAACATACATGTGTGCACACAGGTGCACATGCATACACACACAGTTTGAAATATAGACAAGATAGTTCAAATAACATAAAGACATACTCTATGCTAAGCAAAGAATATGATATTTCTGCTCTGCAATCAAAAAAGAAACTATATACCTTTTTAATTATAAAGATTTGACTATCATAAATAAAAAAGAACAACTCTCTTGAATCAGCCATAATGGATTTTTTAAGGTGTGTGTCTGAAAAGCACTAGCTCTCATTAGAAAGTGTTTTCTCACTGACTCATTCTGCAGTAGAAGGTTAATATGGGTCACCTAAATTCCACGTTCATAGAATATTCTCTTCATCTTCACATCTCTGTATATCTTTTTAAATACCACATGCACAGCAAATAATAAGAAAACACCACACCAATGGGAATTTCTACACAGTCAACTCACATTTGCATTTAAGTCACAACTTGGAAAGCTGAATTCATGACAAATGCTGTTTCTGTCTTTGTTTTCAGAAAGCCTTCTTATCATCTGCTTATATAAATATCACCTCAAGTACCATCTCACTGCTAATGTAGTTGTCCCCACTAATAAAGAGAAACGTACACAGTATCTACTAGGTAAGACAATGAGATTTTTCTATCTTATTAAAACATAATAATCTTAGATTATTCTCCCTGATATTGATTTGATTTTATGTTTCTCTTTTTCTCCTCATAATTTACCTCAGTATGCAAATTCATTGTTTAAAAACATTAGATGCCATTTTGCCCAAGTTACGTGCATTGAGACAGAATGATAAATCAATTTGAGATAAGCCCTGCGGAGAGCACAGTTCCCTTCCAACTGATAAACAGAGTCAGGTAGTCACACTGATAAAGTAAGGAGTGCTGTTGAGAAATTGCTATTACTTATTCATTCATGCAGACATTGACTCAACAAGTAGTTTTTCATTGACTCGTAGGAGACAGGCACTGTTCAAGATGCTGGAATATAGCAGGGGAAAAATAAACAGAGGCTTCTGGTCTCATGGAGCTGATTGTTTAGTGGAGCGAGGCCAGTAAGAATAGTAAACAAATGAATAATGCATTTAGTTATAAAGTACATAAAATGCAGTAACATGAAAGAGAGGAAACAGAAAGACTTAACTTTCTTCCTGTCAGCACACGAATGTGTTCTGTCCTTAAGACCATTGTGTTTTGTTCTTTTGAACTGGAACACTCATTCCTCAGATTTCTGCCTACTGATCTTCATAAACAACATCTTGGTTCAGATGTCACTCCTAAGTAGGACTCCAGCCCTCTCCTCCAGTCACTCTTCCTCAGATCATTCATGCTGTGTAATTTTCTTCCCAGAATTCATCACAATTTGCAAGCTTCATGTTTATCTCTCTCTCTCTTTTTTTTTTTTTTTTTTGGTTCTGGTGGTTTATATATGTTTCCTTTACTAAGTACAGGTCTCTGGAGTTAGGGACGATGTCTGGTTTATTCACTCCCATACCCCCATTCCCCATAGCAGTTGACTGGATGAATCAATGCATAAATGAACTAAAGGTTCAGAAACTGACTTGACTATAATGTCTACATTTCATTAAACATAAATTCAAACACTAACATTTTCTCATGCTTCCTTTGGGTACACGACACAGACATTCCTAAGATTAGGTAGTCACAATGAATAATGGCATTCAGCTATCAGTCTAATGAAAATTCTGAGTATGTCTGTCCCTGCTCTGCTACATTCCAGTCCATGCCCTGTGTCATTTCTCTGCATTAAGACCTCTTAAAACATAAAGCACACGGGGTTCAGAATCAAACAGACTTGAATTCTCTTCCCAGCCTTGACATTTGAAGTTGTGCTACTTTGAACAAGTTACTAGATTGTCTAGGCCTCAGTTTCCTCTTCTATAAAAATGGAATGATATTAATATCTGCCAGATGGGATTATTTGGAGATCAGAAGATACAATATATGCACTGTATAGGATACACAGCATGAAATTACTTGATTTTGATGGCTACAGTTATCTGGGAACTACAGCAATAAATGAAGCCACAACAGTCATTTATTAGGCAGCTACTGTGTGCTGGCTACTTTATATAAGTTACATTATTTCATTTTTTTTAATTTTTTAATTGTATTCTTATAAGTTAAGTGATATTATTATATTTTCAATTTAAAGTGCTTAGGTAACTTTTTAAAAAGGCACAAAACCTACAAAAAACTTTAGAACCTGGCCCTCTCCCACTATCCTATCCTATTTCTCTTTATCTCACCATTACATATGTTTTCATCCCACTAATCCCTAAGTTCTGAGTCTCAATTTTGGTTGCCTCATTCATCTTCATGTATCCCCAGCACCCAGCACAGTATTGATATATAATAAAGGTTTAACACCATCATTTCCTCTTGCCAAATATCATCCAGTACTAATCATGATATAAACGGCAGGATAGGTCAAAGTTAGACACATGTAGCAATCTTACAATGGCAAATACTCTATACAAAGAACTGAGCTTGTGCTGAGCACTTTACTAAGTGCTCTACAAAAATCAGTCTCCCCAGTAATCCCAAAAGGTGGGTACCATAAAGCCCTATAACACTGATAAGGAAACTGAGCCTCAGAAAGATGGAGCATGGCGAGTTTGTGACAGAAGAAGTCCTTGAAACAAGACAGTCAGATCCCAAACCCATGCTCTAAATACTCAGCAATACTGCTTCTCCAGTGGCTTTGTGTTCTGTGGCCTCACTATACAGTGATGTAAAAAATACAGATGCCTCCTGCTACTTTGATGCCAGAAGCAGCTCTAGTCTTTATCCTGATCCTTTTAGTAGTTTCCCTTAGTTGTCAGACTGTTAAAACTGCTAAAATAAAAGTCCTAATTATTTCCTCTATTATGGCTAGTGAGAACGATTCAACATGGAATTAATATCTTCCTCCAAGGATTTATGGCCAGTTAGCATTGTGTTGCCTTTTATTCTGTCCATATGAGTACAGATAATGAGCTGCTTCTGAGAAATGAAATAGCTTGAGCATTTCATAATGTGGTAACTGTGATTTGAGTCATTAAGCTATTATACTGGCTTGGTTTCCAAAAGGAAGGTTTGCTTTATTTGTGACCTCCAGAATAAAAAGGTAGGGATGGGTTAGAAATCCTCTCTTACTAACCATTTAGCAAATCAAGGCATTAAAACTTACCAAAAGTCCTTCAGCAAAAAAATTTTGGAGGTGATATCTTTAGATTAGAGAGCTTTTTAGCTCCTTTTTTTTTCTTTCCATGGGAAATAAGGCTGAAAAATACCTCAGTAAAATAACTGCTTTTTTAAAAAAATTATGCCACGAAACAAATACAGATTTTCTTCAGTGTATACTGGGATCTTCCCATAGAGCCTTGTAGACAAAGGTAGTTCTAGTTCTAGTTATCTGAAAGTCAGAGGTACAACTAAAAGCTCAATACTTTGTTTTCCCTTCCAGGATGAGTATTAATGGTAGAGTTAGGGTCAAGGATCTCAGTGAAAGAATGCCTGTGAATCCTTGACATGAAAGTGTACAGATTACCAAGGTAATCATTTCCCAGATCATAAAGAATTTAGCTTCTTCAATCCAGCAGAAAAGCCTGTGGACAGAGTAAGTCTAGGGTGGCTTTCGGTCTCTGGGAACCACCGAAGCTAGGTGGCCTCCTCACTTCCTGTAAGGTTTTCATCTTTCACTAACTGACAGTCTAATCTTACAGTGGTTGCTTTTTCCCTAGTCTGCAACCAAATTCCACAATATGGCTATGTAATTCTGAAAAAAAAAAAAAAAAAGAGAGAGAGAGAGAGAATTTCAAAATCCCTATACCCCAAATTATAAACTGTATTTTGCTTTTCCTTGAACTTGGGGGTTCAAAAACATGAAGCAAAAATAACTTTCTGCATCTGAATTGTAAAGTAGAACATCTTTCAAGGATAAAGGATGAAAGTAGAGGTGATGATATTAATTTAAACCCAAAGAATACACACCATGTGCTGTATTATAGAAATGCCTACAAGCTAGCCAAAAACAGTGCATAAATCCACGTTAGGGAGCTTGTTTAAGACTGAGAAACCCATACTCATTTATTTATGAACAGCGACCATGACAGTTTCTCTAGGGGCAGAGAAATGACTATTAGAGGTTCCTTTTAGGAGCCTTGGAAACTTGGGCTCCCCTTTCTTCTTCCATCAAGATTTTCAATATTTGTTTTCCCTAAGGATCTTTTGCATCCATCTACCTGGACAGATATTGCATTTTCTCAGACCCTGGGAAGGTGACTGAGATCATGGGCTTTGAGTTCACTTCTGAGCCCAAAACCAATCAGCAAGTTATCTACTTGCTGTCTATGTCAGTATTCTCAAGTATAAAACAGAAGTAACAGGGATTATTTAATGCAGATAATTCAGGGTGTGACATACAGAAAGAACTCGATACAGGTTGCTACTCCTACTGCTAACACTACTACAACCCTCTCAACTAAACTGATCATTTATATTTGCTTTGAAAAGGTCGTTGTCTAATTAAAACTCTGCCACGAATTAACTCCTTACAAAGACGATTTAATCTAACTGCATTTTGCCTATTTGCTAAGCAAGTTGCCATCAAAAGTTGCCAACAAAATTCACTGATTTCATGAAATCATGTTACAAATTTACTCCAAATGTAATTGGAAAAAACTTTAATGCTTAGGACAGCCTGCACTGTTTGAAGGTTAGGTTTATGGAAGTCCCTTTAGTTTTCTTTAGTTTTAACATAAGACAAACAGAAGAAAAAAATGTTGCTGAGGTATATATGTCTGAATATATACACATATACATATATGTACACATATATATACCTCTGAATTGATACCTAGGCATATTTATGCCTATAAATGGAGTAATACACCTATTTACGAACATATGTGCAACACCTACAATTTTAATTTTCCACTAGGAAATATTTTGCTTAAAATAAAATAAAATAAAATAATATTTATTTTAAATGAATTAAATAAGTGAAGATCTAGCTTCTTTCTATGATGACAATATTCTTGTGACCTAAAGAGCTCATTCCCAATGGAGTTAGGAATGTGCAAGTGCCATCTCCAGATGTGCTATGTGTAGCAATGCTGTATATAGCTATGCTCATGAGCCTGTGAATAATGGGTCTTCAGTGAACTTTAGTGCTTCTTCCCTTTTCAGACAAGGCCCACTTCATGGCACCATAGTACTTATTCTTGAGGCCTGCAATATGAGACCCATGTCTTTACAGGGGGTAAAGCTGGTGTCTTCCCTGCTTTGAAATGCCTGGAGTCTCTGACCATTCATCTTTTCCCCAGCAGCCCTTTGACATCTTTGGTTTTGGTTCTGCCAACGTCCAGCTATCATTTGACTGAAAACAATGAACATGACGACAACTAGGGACCCATCTAACTGGCACTGAAAAAGATTCACTGACTACTGGAACATTATGAGTCAGTAATGGTAAAGAAATATTTAAATGTTTTTCATCTAGGGGCACGTTGGTGGCTCAGTCAGTTGAGTGTCCAACTTTTGGTTTTGGCTCAGGTCATGATTTCAGGGTCCTGGGATCGAGTCCCTCAGTGGGCTCCATGCTCAGCAGGGAGTCTGCTTGAAGAGTCTCTCCCTCTCCATCTGCCCCTCCCCCTCCTCTCTCTCTCCCCCTCTCTCAAATAAGGAAATAAATATTGAAAACATATGTTTTTCACCTGAAAGTCCAGCAAAACGTGGCAACAGAAAGAGCCGTGGATTATTTCCTAGGGCTGCTAATACACACTGCCTCCACTTCTCAAGTCCAAAGAATGGCGTGATTCTGATTCTACTTTTTAGATTTGGATTTGACTCACTTGCTGATGTCAATCAGACAATGATGACTCTAAATAACCAGATGACTCCAGCAATAGCAGCAAGGATACCAAGCCTAGATTAGCAGTTGTGGGTTTGGGGTTCTACTCTGTGCTTTACCATTAACGGTGGGATGTTAGACACAATCCCTTTCTTCTCTGAGCCTCCCTCTTCTCATCCATTAAAAAAGGAGGTAAACTTGGAGATGTCAGAAATTATTTCTAAATATTTTTAATCTAAATAATTTTCTCTAGTAGGGAAAAATAATGAGCAAGAAATTTTTTAAAGTTTTTTTTATTATTTATAAGATATTTATTATTAAAGAAAGAGAGCAGGAGTCGGGGGTGGGGGAGAGACAGGCAAGAGAGAAGCGGATTCCCTGCTGAGCAGGGAGCTTGATGTGGAACTCGATCCCAGGACCCTGGGATCATGACCTGAGCCAAAGGCAGATGATTAACCAACTGAGCCAGCCAGGCACCACAAGAAATTTATTTAAAAATTATTTATCTCTTTGGAGAGGATATATTCTATAGAACAGTATCATTATATGCATTTTTTTCCCAAGAAGAGGAAGTAGATGAAAATGACTTTTCCTTCTTAGAAATCTGAGAAAATCTAGACAGCAAGGTCTCATACTCTAGCCATGACAACTGATATTCTTTTTTTTTTTAAAGACTATTTATTTATTTGACAGAGAGACACAGTGGGAAAGGGAACATAAGTAGGGGGAGTAGGAGAGGGAGAAGCAGGCTTCCCGCAGAACAGGGAACCCGATGTGGGGCTTGGATCCCAGGACCCTGGAATCATGACCTGAGCTGAAGACAGACTCTTAACGACTGAGCACCCGGGTGCCCCAGATATTCTTAATAAAATTTGTGTTTTTCTACTTGAAAAAACACAATGACCATCTCTATGAAAATGCATTAAATCAATTAAGAAATCTGAGTAAAAATTGATACTTTATTATTTGATAGACTACATTTCAGTAAGGGATGGCCACTTGATTATTTGCTTGTTTAATATTCTGTGGTAAAACTTTAGGAACAGAAGAAAAAGGCAAAATTAATAAAAACCTTTCCTGTCTAAATTCATTACAAGCTAACATCATCCTTTGCTATTTTCCCAATGACAGAACATACATAGCAGGAGGTGGTTGAATTGCCTTCTGCTTCCTGCTGAATTTTTCTTTAAGAATGTGAATCTTTAATCAGAAGTGACATGTTTCTGATCTAATGTTACGTATGGGAGGTGTACGGGCATATGAAGTTAAGGCCTCCCCCTCACATCAAAAGACAAACAGCTATTTTTAGATGGGTCAGCTATTACTGAAAGACTAAGCCATTCTTTCCATAAGAACTGGCCTAATAAAGCCAGCATTGGTACATCTCCAGAGCCATTTATTTAACCCATGAGACTACACATTATAACATTATAAGATTATAAATTGTGCAACAAATAGCTTTGCCTGTCACTAAAATATTGAGTGAATTTTAAATGGGATTCCTGTATTTTACAGCAACAACCACATATTTCTCACCTTATATCAAAACCATAAACCATATCCTATATTAGATAAAGAAATATATCCCAAATATGTCCCATAATGGTTAAAGAAGAGGAGAAGGGTTTTCTTGATATGCAAACATGTTTACGATATATCCATTGTTATTTTAAAAATTCAAATCACAAAATGGTATGTATAATGTAAATCTGCTTTTATAAAAAACTTCCTATATGCTTTTTTACTAGAAAAGTATCTGGAAGACTATAAAGCAAGGTATAGGTAGTAGTTATCTCTGGGTGGTACAATTAAGGGTAATTTTATGCTCATAACAGCATTTTCTAAGTTTTTAATAATAAATGTACATCACCTCCTGATAGGAAAAGTGTTTTGTCTTAATTATGTTTGTAAAAGAGTTTTTAATATGTGATAAAATGCATATGATATAAATAATATGCAGTCCAATTTAGATTCAGATTCTAAATGTTAACAAAATCTACATTGTTATATTAAAAAAAAGATGTTATCATTTGATAACTCAGGTTTTCTTGTGTACCAAAATGTAATAATTTTTTTGTTTTCTTTTTTTTTTTAAGATTTTATTTATTGATTTGACAGAGAGAGATCACAAGTAGACAGAGAGAGAGAAAGAGAGAGAGGGAAGCAGGCTCCCTGCTGAGCAGAGAGCCCGATGCGGGACTCGATCCCAGGACCCTGAGATCATGACCTGAACCGAAGGCAGTGGCTTAACCCTTTCTTAATCAGACTTTTTCAAAGAGATAACTGCAGTTGCTAAATAACTGAAATTAACTGAAATATCATGTTAAGTACTGCTGTATGCATAATGAGATGGGAGTGTATATGCTTAAAAATTATGTGCCATACATTAGCAAAATCATAGGATTATGAGATTTGGGGAGCTAGAAAAAAAATTTAGAAATCACTTTAAGTAATTATAAGAATAATTAATTGTAAGACAAGGCCTCCTAATTTTACGCCCACTGTCAATATTCATTTACTTTTGAAATCTAACAAATATCTCTTATTTCAAGTAAATAACAGTCTAAATTTTATCTATATAACATTCTTTATAATTTCAATATCAGATTAAACCTGATTTTTACCAGTGAGGGCTTTAACTGGATTCATTAACAAAAATCTTACATTTTCTATGCCATTTTCCCTTGAAGTGTTCTGAAAACGATTTGATTGGGCCAATCTTATTTGTGAGTATTATATAGTTCATCTATTTGAAATATTTCCTTTGTAAATTGCTAGGAATTCTTCCGCCTCGTCAACTGGAAAGTCTTTTGTCACCAATTATCCAGCTGGGTTATTCCTGAGAAAGTATTCTTCTTCCTCCAGCTATATCTCCTGACAGAAATCTCTAAATAACATTGTTAAAGACAAGAGGTATTTGATTTTACAATCAAATTGGTGTAATTGAGCTATCAACCAGTCAAGAGTGAAGGTGAGAATCTATATTCAAAGATTTCATTATTCTTTAGCCACAAACTATAAATTTGAGTTTCAAAAAGGCATTATTCATAACTTTGGTTTATTATTCCTGTATCCCATAGATTTTTTAAAAGGTATTATTTATTTATTTGACAGGGAGAGAGCAAGCGAGAGTACAAGCAGTGGGGGAGTAGCAGGTAGAGGGAGAAGCAGACTCCCCTGCCGAGCAAGGAGCCTGATGTGGGACTCCATCCCAGCACCCTGGGATCATGACTTGAGCCAAAGGCAGATGCTTAACCGACTGAGCCACCCAGGTGTCCCTGTATCCCACAGATCTTATAAATAGGTTGAGAAAATAGACATACAATGAAACATGAGGAAAAGGAAAGTCTTTTTGAGAAATCGCACAATACTGGATTAAATAATTACTGTGTGCACGCTACAAGCAAGGCCCTGGGCTGGGGCTACAGGCAGATTTACAGGTGGTCATGCCACCTGGGTCTCAAGCCAGGCATCCATTTTTCTTGCTTCAGATTGTGTGCTGTCAAATGCAATGGCTTGAGTTCATCGACTCCAGTACACATGTTCTTTCGTCATTCCTTTTTTCACTCTAGATAACCCTGGGCTAGATGTTTCACATTCTCTGTAATCCACTTGCTCACTCTTCTGGCTTTATACAATGAACCTAGTGTCTTATTTAGCTGAATTGTGAAAAGATAACTGAAGTAAAATTCTACAATATAAAATGGCCATCTTGATATGTGAAGCCTTCCCTTTGCCTGTCTTCAAATATCCCCACATTCATTTATTCATTAAATAGTAACACTGAACACTTATTATATGCCAGTTACTATGCTACTCCAGTTATATAATTTCATTTTCTAGACTGATGTAAGATTATATAGTCTTTTAGATTCATTAGTTATTGATTCAGAGGATGACTGGGTTGTAAAAACATTGGCATTATCTAATTTACCCCTCTGTTTTATATACAAGGAAATTAAAACCTGGATAAGACACTCAAGGTTCAAAAAGAAGTTTGTTACAAAAGTCAAAACTAAAACCTTAGTTTCATTACCATCATGGTTTGTTAAGGAAATTAGTTTCATTGACTACTGTGTCCATTTATGTATCTGAACAACATTAAAACTTTGTTCTCTGAACCTCTAATACAGTTATCAACCAGAGGAGCACTGGGATAATGGAGAGTAAGCTGCTAATTTGTGCTTTTGGTGATGGGGAAACAAAAATCCAATCAGAATGAAAACCATTAAAACCTACCCATAACAGTAGCACCTAAAACATTTTCCATGTTTCTAAATCTCAATCTCCATTTCCTGAGCTCCTCAAAGCCACTATACCTTAATGCAAGCTTGCTGAGTGGCTGCTATGCTGCCATCCTCAAAACTCCTACTTTCCAAACACAATATATCAGCGTAAGTGTACTCAGAGCTCCTGCTATGTACAGTCAGACACATAGGGCCACTCATGCAGGAGGACAACTGATTTCATAAAGAGGTTATCAAGATTGTAACTGAAGGGTTTTGACCACTCATTCCTGGGTTATGGCTTAGCCTGGCTGTCTATGGTCATGGGCCCCACGCTCTGAGCCACACACCCTTTGAGATGAGGTGACCTTCTTTTCAGACATAGCTCCTGAAAGTAGATGTCATGTATAGGAGATTCTCCACCTCTAAGAGATTAGAAAGATCTTTTCTTGGCTATAGACTCTTAAATCTTGAATGATGTTTCCTGGATATTAGAATCAGACATTCCTAGGTCTCTGAAACATAGCATTTTTCCTCTTCCAAATTTTATCATAAAAATTTCTAAACCTACAGATAAATTGAAAGAACAGCACAATGAACACCTATATACCAATGACAAAATTAAACCAGCATTGGTGTGCCTGGGTGGCTCAGTAGGCTAAGGGTCTGATTCTTGATTTCAGCTCAGGTCACGATCTCAAGGTTTTGAGACCGAGTGGGCTCTGCACTGGGCATCAAGCCTGCTTAAGATTCTCTCTCTCCTTCTCCCTCAGGCCATACCCCCCTTCTCCCTTTCTAAAACAAAAAGAAAAATTAAACAGGTATTAAAAATGCATACTACTTTCTCCTTCTTATGTCTTAATACCTGAACATTTCACTAAAGTAAACCCTACAAAAGAAGCTTGCTCAGATCCTCTGAATACTCTCTTCTCTGGCCCCCTTGTCCCTGCCAATGTGTGTGGATATCAATGGGAGAGGAGTTTAAGGGTAAGTAGGAAAAGAGAGTAAGTGATGTCAACCCTAGCAATGGTAATTTTAATTAATTAAATTCCTTTTATTTACACATTGAAAATGAACCTCCTGGAGTTGAGAAGAGAATATGTGGTCTGCATTAAATTTCTAGCAATGAAAAAAACATTCCATGATTAGTAAAAACTGGAATAGGATACTTATAAATTTCCTGAAAAACCTTGTTATCAATTTCAGAGTCAGTTAACAATACAACTGATAGAATGATTATAATTCATGCGCCTTCTCTGTCTAGTATTGTTAATTTCCTACATGTCAGACGTGTTTAAATCCTTTATTTCCTATTGTTGTGAGTTTTAGTTACAGCAGTGTCATATAATGGGGCTTAAAATAAGAATGAGCAAAATAAATAAATAAATAAATAAATAAATAGAATGAGCAGTCATCGATGTTTTTGTCTGATTATATAATGACATAAAGAAGCCATATTTTTCATCTATACTGGTCCTCTCTTTTCCTTCTCAATTCCAAAAACATCCTGATTGTTGATTTTCGCATCCATTCAACTTTGTATATATGTATTCAGAATTACCACCTTTATTGAGCGTATTTATGGTGTAGGTGCCTTGCCAGACCTGGGTCTACCAAGGAGAATACAGCTTGTTCTCTGCTTTCAAGGTGGGTGTTCCACGGAAATGGGAAGAGCTCAGGGTAATTTCTGCATGACTGCTGTGCAGATTAAGCGATTTGCTAAGCAAATGCCTCCAGCACTGGGTCTGGTGTTTAGCCAAAATTTGCCACTTGCCAGTCCTCCTCCTCATTCACTGCCGAGTGGGTATTACTTCTACACCTCCTTCTGCCTTCTTTAGGATTCTAACTATTCTCTGTGCTTAACTCTTAAAAAGTGTGACCTATAGCTTCTTTTGAACCCCCATCTCCCCCACAGCCTGAATGGTCACACTCTCATCAAGGTCTTTGTGATTCTAAATGTTTTATAGTTCATTCCAAGTGGTAAGTTTAGTACAATGTATCCATTAACATGATTCTTTCCATTAGTGCTTTCAAAGTCCTCCACTTCGGTGGAATCTTTGTCAACATTGCCATTTTCTCTCTCTGCTGTTTCTCTTTTTTCTAAGACACGCATATGTGAGCCCTGCCCATATTCAATCAATTTGCTTACCTCCAGTGGCTGACAGAGGACACACATGACTTCTCCATGCCTCACCCTCACCCACTTTCCCTTGGTAGCCAAATGCCACTTTCTCTAAAAATACGATCAACCAAAAAGCTGGTTCATAAGCACCCAAGACAATGTGCCAGTCAGACACACAATATATCAGACAATGAAAACAAGACATGACAGACAAGAAATATGTGGAAGTGAGAAGCGTCCCAGTGTAGTGGTTAAGAGCTGTGGCTCTGAACTCGGATCTGAATTCAAATCTCATCTTTGTAGCTAACTTGCTTTGTGATTTTAGATGTGAGCCTCAGTTTCTGCATTTAAAAATAAAGATCATAACTATTTGTAACATATGAAGTTGTTGTAAGGATCAACTATAACAACGCATGGAAAGCATTTAACTCAATATCTGACTCCTAACCCCTAAAAAATGAATAATAGTATTGTTACTACCATCATTATAATGATAAGGTAAGCACACATGTGTGCAAAACAGAATTGATCAGAGACATTTGAATGTTTCAGAGTTTAGAGTTTCTTCCTGATAACACAGAGGAATCCTTTATATTGTAATAATGTAATTTCTCAGAGTAAGATAACTATCTTTTTTTCTCTGTTTTCTTTCAGGAAACCAGCTATTGCTTCTAATACAAAATAAACTTTAAAAGAAGCAGCTGTCTTATTTTATAATTCAGCCTCACCTTAACAGCAGAGCATCACAATTACTTTCGGACATAAAAGTACATTGAATAGTATAAATTTATTATTAACAAATGTGGGATAATGACTTTATTTACTTGCAAGTCTGATTGCTCCTTGGAGGGTAAGAAGGCACAAAAAGCCTTCCTGTCATCAGAGGACCAGACCCAATTCCTGCAGCTTACAAGCAATTTATGAAGCAGAGCATCTGCCATCCTCAAACAAGTATTCAGCATCCAAAAAATTTTTTCCCTTTTAAGGAAGCCCTATATCTCAACTATTTTGATGGCTTATCCTTGCTCCTTAAAGAAAGCAGCTTTAGGATCAGCAGCTGATACTAGAAAATAATTCAGAAAAACTTATTCTTAGCTAAGGCTAAGTCCCTTTGTAAACATGTTCCCTTAAGCTCTCAGATGTCCACTGGATAGGAGATTTAACTGCTTATGATAGAACTAAGGGAGGAATAAGGAAAACAGCACAATATTGTCCTCCAATAAAAATCAATAGCTATTTCATTCAGGAAAAATTCAATTTTGAAATGGATGCTACAAACCTGAGGCCATAAAGAACCGTCCCATCTGGATGCAGGCGGATCATGCGGTTCTTGACAGTCACTCCATGTACAAATGACTTCTTATCATTCAGGAAGTAGGTATCCGGTACCCAGAGCTGGTCTGCCACTCTGTTGTCCAGAGTCAAGTTTAAAGGTATTACATTATAGGACAGTCTCTTATCTCTCCAGGCTTGCTGGAAATACATTGTCAAGGTATAATCCTGTGAATGTGAAAAGAAAATGATTATTTTGTACAAAAACTTGGGAGATAGGCAAACATCTTATTATTCATAAGAAAAGAAAATATATACAACCACACACTAGAAATATAGTATTCACATATAGGCAAATATTAATTTATTAAACCCTTTCTAACTGAACACCCAGTATGTGTCTGTCAGGCACTATGGCAAGCACTGTAAATATGGAAATGAGGAGAGTATATCCTGGTAAAATTTATTATATAGTACCCAGGAAGAAAGATGGTAAGGAATAATTAGTGAATTAACTAGACTTTCCCAAAGTGGGGTACGTAAAATTGTTTTAGATGGGATACAAATACAATTGTAAAAAAGTGGTTAATTGGGGCACCTGGGTGGCTCAGTGGGTTAAAGCCTTTGCCTTTGGCTCAGGTCATGATCTCAGGGTCCTGGGATCAAGCCCCGCGTCATCGGCCTCTCTGTTCAGCAGGGAGCCTCCTCTCTCTCTCTCTCTCTTTCTCTGCCTGCCTCTCTGCCTACTTGTGATCTCTGTCTGTCAAGTAAATAAATAAAATCTTTTTAAAAAAAGTGGTTAATTTGTTATAGTAATAATTGTAAGAGTTTGTCAAAGAGAATCCTAACCAGTCTAATCAAGGGGGATTTCCCAGGAGAGGTGGCATTTATACTAAGACTTATGTAGCTTCTTGGCTAAATAATATTAGCATAGTCAGTATTTCATGAGAATTTTAATCCCAGGATTCTGAATCATCAGGAGGCTCTTAGCTTTTGAGAAACAATGAGTTGTTATAAAGTGAGCACTGGCCTTGAAGTCCCAGATTCAGCATTTCTCAATTGTTTCTAGCATGTAAATTTTTACAAATTCTTTTGCTTAAGTTCCATTAACTATAAATGGGACTTTTAATACATACTTGATCTAAGCAGAAGATTGTTGACAAATGTAGAAATCAAATGCAATTTGTAAACTACAAAAAGCTATATATTATGAATAAAGCATTTACATATATATATATATATATATATATATATATATATATATATAGTGACATGTGTGATCCATTAGAGGCCTATGGGTACAATGTAATTGTTCTCACCCTCATTTGAATGACTTAATGACAGACCAAATATCATTTCAAAAGATAATTACCATTCTATTTTGAAACCAGTTCACAATGCTCTACTTGAGGGCTTTTGAAAAAACCAGAATCATGTATTAATCATCTCTACCTCTTGAGAGCTAGCACAGTCCTAGGGCACAAACAGTGAATGAATGAATGAATGAATGGGTATCCAATAAGGTACACCTACTGGATTTCTGCACGTATCTGTATACTTTTGTAGATAAGGTACACAACTCAATCTCTGTGAAGTCCCTAAGTTTTTCCAACCCTTATTGAGATTTATACATGCTAATTTGGTTATGTAATTTGAAAATATAACTTGTAATATATTACCTGTTAATAACATTGAATAGTTTTAATAGGAAAAGTATAATCTCTCTGCAAAAATATTAAATATTTTTGGGGCGCCTGGGTGGCTCAGTGGTTAAAGCCTCTGCCTTCGGCTCAGGTCATGATCCCAGGGTCCTGGGATCGAGCCCCGCATCGGGCTCTCTGCTCAGCAGGGAGCCTGCTTCCTCCTCTCTCTCTGGCTGCCTCTCTGCCTACTTGTGATCTCTGTCTGCCAAATAAATTAATAAAATCTTTAAAAAAAAAAAATATTAAATATTTTCACTTGTTTCATAAACATACAAATTTTGATCTCATTCAGAAGTCAGGGTAGGGCTGACTTCTGAATGAGAGGTATAGAATCAAAGCTCTATTCTAACAAAAGACTCACTAATATCCTCAAGTTATATCAAATAATGGTGGGTAAAATTTCCTTTAGTGGATCAGTTTAGTTAGTGCTTTTAAGTGCTCTGTAATACTCAGCTTTCATAAGAAAATATTATGAGGATCTCTAGAATAACAGCTTGATTTATAGTAAAAACAACCTTTTAGTCTTATAATTTTAAAACAGGAAAAGGACCAGATACATTTTTTGCATGAGCCTATGTTATACCCTAAAAAGTAGGACATAAACAAATAGTCAATTTATATGGAACGTAAGAGAACACATTTTGTAATTTCCAATTCTTGGAGATAAAATTGAAAATTTGATTTTTATCTCTATTAGAAGACAAAGCTATTTGTGCTTCTTTGATCATAAACCCTGTTAAGATTTAGGGAAGATAATACTGCTTGGAAGGCGCTGGGGTTTGTCAGTCAACTGAAATGTGTTTGGACACAGAAACTGTATTCTCTTTGGGGTTAAATAAATGGTACCACTGTAATAACCAGTACCATATGCTAATTCCCGTTATTTGTCAGTAAGGCAAAGCCTGCTAAGAAATGCACCCAGACAGACCCTAGTTAAGTCTGCTGTCACACCAATTTTCACTTTATTTATTTATTTTATTTTTTATTAACATATAATGTCTTATTAGCCCCAGGGGTACAGGTCTGTGAATCATCAGGCTTACACACTTCACAGCACTCACCATAACACATACCCTCCCCAATGTCCATAACCCCATCACCCTCTCCCTACCCCTCTCTCTCCAGCAACCCTCAGTTTGTTTTGTGAGATTAAGAGTCTCTTATGGTTTTTCTCCCTCCCAATCCCATCCTGTTTCATTTATTCCTTTCCTACCTCCCAACCCTCCCACATTGCAATCACTTTATTTATTTTTAAATGACTCATCAATGACACTGTCAAGAGTAAAAGAAACTCCTGAGTCTAAATAAATATTATTGGACTTAAGAAGAAAGAGTGGTTCTGTGTTCCATCCTCTCCCCCATGCCTCTACCCACCCAAGATAAATCCTTTGAACATTCACATAAAAAAGTGTATCTCTTACGTTTAACAACCCCACCTTTTGAAAGTTGTTTCACAATTGGTTTATTCAACTGGAAAAGCAAAAATAGAAACAAATAAACCACTTCTGGATGCTTCTCAATCTAGGGCATCACCATGCAGGAAGGATTTAGATAATCATAACTAAAACCAATTGACTTTGAATGTTGAAAAAGATGCAGTAAGCCCACTACAGACTATCTCTCTCACTAATTACAACTAAATATCCTGGAAATAATTAAGAAAAAAAAAGAAAAGAAAAAAGGAAAAAAACCTACCTAAGGCTATGCAAAGTAAGAATAGTATGTAGATTGGAGAAGGAATCAAAATGTGAAGAAAGACCTTTCCATTGCTGAGTTTATTGTTTGTTTTATTTTTTTCTCCCTATTTTATCTCATTAAACAAAGCCCAAACAAACAAATGGAGAGATATACCATGTTCCTGGATCTGAAAAATATCATTAAGATGTCAATCTCCCCAAACTGATCTATAGATTAAATTGAATCTTAATCAATATACAAGCAGAATTTTTTTAAATATGCAGTAGCTGATTGTAAAATTTATGTTAAATTTATGTTAAAAGCAAAAATAAATGAGATTAGACAAAACAATTTTGAAAGAAAAGAGCAAAGTTGGAGGACTCTATTTGATTTCAAGACTCACTATTAAGCTATATCTAACAATAAAAGAATCTAAAAACAAACCCACACAAATATGCTCAATGATTTCTTACAAGGAAGCAAAGGCAATAGATTAGAGCGAGCATAATTTTTTTAACAAATAGTCCAGATCAACAGGAACATCCATATGAAAATAAATATGTAAGAACCTCACCCATACTTTATACCTTACACAAAAATTAATTCAATTACATAGACTCCAATATAAATGTAAAACTATAAAACTATGAGAAGAAAACAAGAAATTCTCTGTGAGATTGAGTTGGGCAAAGACTTTGATATAAGCCGACAAACACAAATAACAAAACAAAATACTGATAAACTGGACCTCAACAAAATTCAAAACTTATGCTCCATGGAAAACTCTATTAGGAGAGTAAAAAGAGTAAAAAGACAAACCACAGACTGGGAGAAAATGTTTGCCATCGTGTGTCTGACAATGGATAGATATTCAGAATATATAAATGTATAAAGAATTCTCAAAACTCAACAAACAACCCCATAAAAAATAGCCAAAAATGTGAAAACTTAACCGATGAAGAAATGCAAATGATAAACAGGCACATGACATGATGCAAAACATCATCAGTCATCATGGAAAATCAAATTAAAAACTACAATAAGATCCTATAACACACCCATTAGAAAAGCTAACATAAGGGGCATCTGGGTGGCTCTGTCAGTTAAGCATTCGACTCTTGATTTCAGCTCAGGTCATGATCTCAGGGCTGTGAATTGAGCCTGGTGTCGGGTTCTGCCCTGGGCACGGAACTCCCTTAAGATTCTCTTTCTCCCTCTTTCCTAGCCCCCTCCCCCTCCTAAAAAGAAAAAAAAATCTAAAATAAAAACATCAAAAAACAACTGACAATTCCAAGTGTTGGTGAGGATGCAGAGCAACTAAAAATCTTATCTGTTGCAGGTAGGAATATAAATTATCAGCCATTTAGAAAATAGTTGGACAGTTTCTTATAAAGTTAACATACATTTGACAAATGACCTAATAATCTTACTCCAGCATGCAAAAATTTACAGCAGCTTCATATTAATCGCCAGAACTAGAGGCCATCTGGATGCATGATCTTCAGCAGATGAAGAGATAAACAAACTGCTACACCCATGAAATAGAGTACTACTCAGCAACAAGAAAGAACAAACTCTCGATATATGCCACATTATCGATATTTTTCAAATACAGAATATTAAGTAAAGGATACATATTAAATGACTCCATTTATACATTCTGTAAAAGGTAAAAGTGTAGGGGCAAAGAGCAGATTAATAGTTCCCTGGGATTCCAGATGGGGGAAAGGTTGA
Source organism: Lontra canadensis (assembly GCF_010015895.1). NCBI lineage: Eukaryota > Metazoa > Chordata > Mammalia > Carnivora > Mustelidae > Lontra > Lontra canadensis. The sequence goes on from NW_022630999.1 coordinate 25,886,010, forward strand.
CAGCAAAAGGCCAGAATGACGGAATGATTTGAGGTAACAGAATTGTCCTGCATTCTAATTGCAGTGGCAGCTACATGACTAGGCATTTGTCAAAACTCATGGAACTATATACCAGAATGAGTGTGCTTTTATATAAGTAAGTTTTTTTTAAAAAATTTAAAACTGCTTAAAAAAAACAACAACATACCCCTAGGGTCAGACACATACAGGTTCATTCATATCCTAGATCTTTTCCTCTGTTGTGACCTTGGGTGTATCCTCTCATATTTCTGCACCTGCTTTCAGCTCAGAAGAACAGCTAAAGTTAATTAACTTAGAAATTAGGGTAAACAAAACTGCTTTGACATCTGTGGGGAAAAAGCAGACTAATGCTACAAAATAAGTCTCCTTTGTGCATACTAGGGGACAAACAGCTCCATCAGGATGGGCTGAAAAAAGACTCCCACTAAACTCAACAATTCCTCATTGGTACGAGGGAGCTTGACTAAGCAGCCCCTAAGGCTGTTTCTATTGATAAAATAATTCCATTCTAAGTAACATTTTACTGATTTTGCATTCAAATGCAAAGTGTGCTATCACTTAAAAATCTTCTAAATATCTATCTCTTATATTTGTTTTTTGCTATCTTTGTAATTTGTTTTCTAATAACCAAGATTCAAACTTTTCCTGTTCCTTTGGCTTACTCTTCTAGAAAATGTATAGTATGAAATACTACTATAGTATGAATATACTATAGTAGTATTTCATACTATATAGTATAGTATGATATACTATGTATAGTATATAATATAAATATGATATAATATAATAGAAATATAATATAATCTAAATACTATACATAGTATTTCATACTATATAGTATAGTATGAATATACTATAGTATGAAATCCTATAGTATGTATAGTATGAAATATTTTGTGTGTGTATTTCTTAACTGTTTTAAAGTTCATTATTTTGCAAATTGCCTATTCATGCTCTCTGAACATTTTTCTGCTTGAGTGCTTACCACCTACTATTGGATATTTCAAAATAGATATAGATAGAGATATAGGTAAATGATATAGGCATAGATATAGATAAAAAATTCTTACTTTTCTATTTTCTTTTCTTTTTTTCTATATTTCTTTCTATATTTATCTTGACTTTGTATTTGGAAACATGCTAGTACAGAGTTTCACACAGCTTCCTCTAAAAGTAACATTTTTTTTTAAAGATTTTATTTATTTATTTGACAGAGAGATCACAACTAGACGGAGAGGCAGGCAGAGAGAGAGGGAGAAGCAGGCTCCCTGCCGAGCAGAGAGCCCGATGTGGGGCTCGATTCCAGGACCCTGAGATCATGACCTGAGCTGAAGGCAGAGGCTTAATCCACTGAGCCACCCAGGCACCCCCCCAATTTTTTTTTAATGATTTTATTTATTTGAGATTGAGAGAGAGAGAGCAAGCATGAGAGGAGAGAAGTCAGCGGGAGAAGCAGACTCCCTGCTGAGCAGGGAGTCCGATGTGGGACTCTATCCCAGGACTCCAGGATCACGACCTGAGCCAAAGGCAGTCGCTTAACCAACTGAGCCACCCAGGCGCCCCTAAAAGTAACATTTTGCAAAACCGTAGAACCATATCAAACCGAGGTAGTAACATTAATATAATACTAGTAACTAAATATAGACATTATTAGAACACCACCCATTTGTTCACTAAGGTCTTTTTACTCTTCCAGGATCCAATCCAAGATACTACCTGGCACTTAGTTTTTATGCCCCTTAGCCTCCTTCAGTCTGTGGCAGTTCCTCTTTGATGATGTTTATGCTTCCAAAGAATACTGGTCATTTATTTTGTTGAACGTCTCTCAGTTTGAGTTTGTCTGATGCATGCTTATGATTTTGGGCAAGAATGTCACCAAAGAAGCTTTATGTCTCATTACTTGTGATATTAATCTGAAACAGCTGATTAAGGTTGTCTTTGCCAGGCTTCTTCACCAGGAAGTTAATGTTTTCCATTGTATTAAATAAATATCTTGGGGTAGACACTTTAGAACTATGAAAGCAGTAAGATTATCAGGCTGACTTCTATAATCAGTATAATCATTTGCATGTTTTCCAAATTTCTATTTCTCTTCATTCACCTCAACCTGAATTGATGTATTCAACCTGTTGATAATGCTTAACTATTGGTAAGACAAACCAAAAGAAGTATATACCAACATAAGCCATTTAGTGTGCTTTATTATTAAATAATGAGAACTATCTTCTTAAAGATCATTCTGTCTACCTCCTCCTTTCACAAACCAGTGGGATTGTTCTGGATTCTGCTCTCAGCTACAGACTTTCACTCTGTAGGTATGGTGTGCATCTTATCCTGTCTCAAGCCTGCAGATTGCACTTCGTGGTCTATATTCATACAAGGGCCTGATTTGCTGTTCAGCTACAAAGCTTCAGCATTCTTTCTATCTTCAAACATCTCTATGGTTTTCCATATGCTTTTTTGTTCTCTGGACACCTCATCCTTCCTAATCAATGGCGCTTTCCCTTTCTTCTTGCAAAGCATGACTATGTATGTGAGAAAAAATGTAAATGCAATTATATCATTTCCCACCCCTTTATGTCCTTTTTCTTAGTTTTCTGTTTCGGAGCACAGAGAGTGGGGAAGGGGGCTGATTTCACATGTGTTTACTCTGCCATCTGAAGATATAAGGACACCTAACAGTTTATTTTTTTCAAGGAGCAGAGTTTGAGGCTTATTTTCATCATTGATAGTGTGTGGGTTGTTTAATTTGCTTTACTTATTGGAACTGCATTCTCTAAGCTTGACAATAACAGCTGCTTCTGTGCTAAAATATTGAGCTTTGGTGATTAATCTTTTTTCTTGAGATCTTCTAGATAATAGTTTTGCCTCCAAAATTAGATGTTTTCAAATCTCTCTCTCTCTCTTTCTCTCTCTCTCTGCTTAGGCTTTCATATGGTGATGGATATTAAGGAGGACACCTATCGCATGGAGAACTGGGTGTTATATGCAAACAATCATTGAACACTACCTCAAAAACTAGTGATGAACTGTGTGGTGACTAACAGCATAATAAGATAAAATAAAATAAAAATAATAATAAATAGAAAAATAAAAAATAAAAATTTTAAAGGAAAACCTGCAAAAAATGATAAAATTTTTAGCTTTATCTTAATTACCTCTTGCTGAAATGACAACTATGCCTAATATACCATCATGTATTATTTTCCTTTAATGTATTATACTAGGTCAAAATTGAGTTTTTGAGCTAAGAATCTGAGTTTCTAACTTTTATAAGACAGAGCTAGTAATTTTTTAAGGCAGTAAAATCTGTGATTTAGGAACCGTGAGTGCAATTTTAATTTAATTTAAATATAATGCAAATTTCATACCAATAAAACTCCATGACAGTTTGTTCAACATAACACATTTATCACTTTTACTATCATTCTGGGCATAGTCTTTAAGTTTGGGGCATGTTTAGAAAATTTTTTCATTGTTTCTGTTTGGAATTTCTATTTTCAAAAAATGTAATGCAAGAGATTGAATTCAAAGATTGGGATGCTAAATTATTCCCCTAATTAATAACTTCTGTTTTTATCCCTGTATGAAAGAAAAGACTTTACATCTGAGGTAGAAATTAACACCTAATTAAATATCATAGGAAGACACAGTAAGTACATAGTAAGGGCATTCTCAACATCTTAAGCTGTCACCTCCTTGAGAGCAAAGAATGTTTCTTAGTCCTGTGTATGTAGACAATATTGTGCATACTTTCTGATAAATGGTACAACTACCTTTGTCTGTTAAATGGTACAGATTTCCTTGTGAACACCTGGGAATATGTACAGAGGTCTAAATTGTGTATACCCTTTGCTCTGATATTTACATTGCTAGAGATATTTGTAGAAAATAAGCAGTATATTTTGACAACTTTATCTAAAATTAACATAAATCTCTTATTTTTCTGTCTCCAGTACTAAGAATCTAATTTAAATCACACTATCAGTGAGTAAGTGTAATGCCACTATTAACTGTCTCCTTGCTTATAGCCCTTGTCTTCACAGGACTGTAGAAACAAAAATCTGTTCACATCTCCCTTGGTTAGTATCATCCGGATGCTTTTCATGGCACTTAGAATAAAACCCAAACCTACTACCAGGCCCTACATGACCTGGACTCTGTATGCCTCTCTGATCTCACCTCCTACTACCCCTTTTCTTCCCCCACCTCAACTCACTAAGCTTATCTACTGCTTAAGCTTTTTCTCTGTTTCACAAATAACCCAACCTCCTTCAGCCTTACAAACTTTGTCTTAACAATTGACTAACTGGAAAAGCTATGTACCTGAGTTTAATTGGCTCTTCCTTGGGATTCAAAGCTCAACTCAAAGATCAAACCTACTCAGTAGGCTCTTCCCTGACCATCTTACTCTCAACCCCAGCAGTCCTATCACATCCTCCATTTTTATTATGTTTATAGCACAACCATTGTTTTTCAACTAATTCTATTTATTTATTGGCTTACTTTATTTTCCATCTCTCCCAAGTGGAAGGTACATTCCATGAAAATACGAAGCTTCCTTGAACTTGTTTATCACTATGCTCTCATGTCTAAAAAAGAGTTTAGCAGAGTAGCAATACAAGAACTAGCTACTGAAAGATGTGAAAAACTGGGGCCCCTGGGCTGTTCAGTCGTTAAGCATCTGCCTTTGGCTCAGGTCCTGATCCCAGGGTCCTGGGATGGAGCCCTGCATTGGGTTCGCTGCTCTTTGGGAAGCCAGCTTCTCCCTCTCTCACTCCCCCTTCTTGCATTCCCTCTCTCACTGTGTTTCTCTCTGTCAAATAAATAAATAAAATCTTAAAAAAAAAAAAAAGAAAGATGTGAAAAACAATGAAAGACAATGCACAGACATTTATCTCCTCAAATACACTTATTGCTGGATTATCAAAAAAAAAATTAATAAAGACCATCAGCATGGGACTGAGTAAATACAAGAGAATACAAATATATAATGGAACACATGTTGTAATTAAAAATAACATTGTAAATATATTTATTGACATGAATAGATATTCTCAACATATTATTATATATTATTGTTTTTTAAAGAATACTACAAAACAATATGCACAATATGATCCCATTTTGAATTATATAAATATATATATTTGGAAAAAGTGTCTAAAAGAAAATATAAATATTAACAGTGGTATCTCTGTACGTGAGATGACAGGAGATTTTTAATTCTTTTTGTAATCTATATTATTTTGTTTTATAAATATAAATTATTTCTTTTTATGGTTTATGCAAATTCAAGTTAGTTAACATATCATGTATTAATTTCAGGGTAGAATTTAGTGATTCATCAGTTGCATATGACACCCAATGTTCATTATATCAAGTACCCTCCTTAATACCCATCACCCAGTTACTCTAGGTCCCCACCACACCCTTCCAGCAACCTTCAGTTTGTTTCCTATAGTTAACACTCTCTTGCAGTTTGTCTCACTCTCTGTTTTTATCCTGTTTTATTTTTCCTTCCCTTCTCCTATATTCATCTGTTTTGTTTCTTAAATTCCACCTGTGAGTGAATCCTATGGTATTTGTCTTTCTCTGACTTATTTAACTTAGTATAATACCCTTTAGTTCCATCTACATCATTGCAAATATCAAGATTTCATTATTTTTGATGGCTGAGTGATATTCCATTTATGTATACTTATATATACATATATATATATATATATACATATCACATCACACCTACAACAAAAACTGTATAAATAAATAATTCCTTGTTGAATTAAATTATAAAAATAGAATCTAATATTAAAATATGTCTTTGCTTTCTGCATATTTTGGAGATCAGCATAAAGGAAAAGGAAATGTAGTCATAAATGAAAAATTCTCAGCCTTTTGGCTTGTTATTAACAAAATACACACTCCTTTGTATTGATCAAGGGATTTTATCCAAAATCACATGAGAAGTAACATCTTTAAGTGGGAAACTATTTTTCCATCCCAGGGAAATCCACAGTTAAATCATCATTGAGAAGTGAAAGTCCATCCCTAATTTTCCTCCTAAATACTGAAAGATCCCAGACTCTTCCTCTGATACGAACTTTTGTTTTCCTCATACTAACCATTAGGAAATTTCATTATTAATGCAAAGGCTTCATATCTGTTCCTTGTTTAATGTTTAATACTCAGAAGAGATGAATACACATGTGCACGCACACACACACAGCACACCACACACACACAGCACACCACACACAGCATACTGCAGTGCAAGTTTGAGTCGATGGATCTTTCCTAAAAGCTTTCAAAGAGACTCCATTGTTTGTAAATTCCAAACTCTTCTTTACGGTCTGTTCTACTAGCTTCATTTCTCTGCATCTGTTTCCTCATCCAAAATGAATCAACAGAAATTAAGAGCTTCAGAGTTTTCAGAATTTGAGTTTCAGATGTTCTAGGATTGTGTCTCCATTTTTCTGTAACTAATCGCTGTCCTGAATTGAACTTTTTGTTTCACCTAAACGTTTCTACCTCCCCAACAGATCTTTACTTTCCACTTGGCTTATTCTTTTCCCGGTACCCTTCCTTGCCTGCCTTCCCAAATCCGACCCATTCTCTAAGCATTTATGAGGACCCTCCCACTTCTCCCTCTGCCACTACCCAAGTTCGCCCTCTGAATCCTTTAATAAAGTGGTTTGTAGCACCTTAAGCATCATTGAATTGAACTGTTACTCACTGTGATGTTAATTAAAGGAGGGGGGTAACCTCCCCAACTAAATTGTACTGTGTTCTCCAAAGTCAGAAACCATACCATCATTTCTTCAGAGTGACCTGAGCATCTCATCTTTAACATAATTGATGCCCTATAAATATTTATTCATGTACACACTAAAATAAAGCTTGTTCTACTTCTTCATTTGTCCTTTGGGGTTTCAAATTCTGATCATTTAACTCTTAGTAATCATTACTCCTGAATCCACTAAGGATTTGCTCTCCCCCCACCCACAGGCATTTGAGAGTGAGTTTTCATTCTGTCCCTTTCCCACATGTTTCCAATACCCTCAGAGCTACTGTTTTTTGTTTGTTTGTTTGTTTGTTTTTAAGTTTTTTTTTATAACTCCTCTAATTCTACTAGCAAAGTCCCCAGGGCTGAGAATGAGGATTTCTGAAGGACACATTATCTATCCAAAGCAGAAAGAACTCAGAGAGAAGTACAAATATTCCCACAAAGCCCTTTCCACATTGCTAGCTCTTTAAAATGCTCTCTGTCTTCCACATCTGAGCCCACAAATTGGTGATCCAATTATAGGTCATGGCAATATTTCCACATTCTCAACCTCCTAAACTAGAATGTAATGGAGTAAAACTCAGCCCCCACTTAATAGAAGCCATCACACCAGATGTTCAATTGCAGCATTTTAGAAGAAACACATGGCTGCAGCTCTGACTAATTGCTAGAGACACATTCGGGACATGAGAGCTGCACCTAAGATCACTCATAAGGGAAATCTAAGTTCAGAAGTGACTGATTACTTCCTTGTATGTGAAACTAAAATGCACATGGTCAAGACAATGCGCTCTTCCACTATTTTGCTTAGTTCACTTTGCATGTTATTACAGACTAACCTTCGCTGTGATGATGGGACTAAGTCCAAGGATGGCTAAAAAACTAAGCCAGTATAACTGGTTATCTCTGTCCCTATCTTAATATAGAATGCACCCGGAGTAGGGAACTCAGTTCACCCTGAGATAATCAACATCAAAATTACACTTTGTATGTATGATTTGTTCCCTATCATTTTTTCTTTTTTCTTACTCAGTAAGTTTATCTCAAATTGCTTTAAAATCTTTCTCCAATTTTAATACTGAACACTGACCCTAGGCTAACACTTTTAACATGCATTATCTTATTAATCATCAAAACAGCCCTCTAAGTTATGCATTGGATAGATTCACCACTTCCTAGCTACTGTGAGATTTTGGGCATGCTACCTAAATTCCCTGAGACATCATGCTCTGTAAAACAAAGTAAATCATAATCCCTATTAGCAAATAAGTTCACCCAAGGAAAGTGATTGGCAGAATGCTTAGCTCAGATTAAGTGTTCTATAAACATTTGCTGTTATTATCATCATTGTTTTCATTATTTCCATTTTCCAGGTGACACATTTGAAATACGGAGAGGTGAGGTTTGCCTGGGTGGCTCAGTCGGTTAAGTATCTGCTCTTGGCTCATGTTATGAGCCCAGGGTCCTAGGATGGAGCCCCACTTTGGGCTCCCTGCTCAGTGGGGAGTCTGCTTCTCCCTCTCCCATGGCCCTCTCCCCAGCTCATGCACCCTCTCACTCTGTCTCTCTCTCTCTAATGAATAAATTTAAAAGATCTTAGAAAAAATAAAATGAAGCATGGAGATATGAGTCATTTTTCCAAAGCCACTCAGTCAATAATTTCCTAAGTCATGATTTGGTTAGGGGAAATCTCTGGCCATGGATCCCATGTTTTTAGTTCTATAATGAGCTGCCTCTAGAACACGGATCTTACTGCCAGTTTTGATTTTGAGTCATCATTTCCCAACATTGCTTCCTATTCTACTCCACTCCAAAAAGTGAGGGAGGAAATTATATTTCTAGCTAGCTAGCTAGCTAGCTATCTACACAGTTACATAGAAGAACAAAGAAACTAGATCAATTGTGGTCAAATAAAAGTTATTTCTCAAGGGGAAAAGGTAAACGTTGATCCCTGAGAATTCTCTGAGATTTGAATACCGAAGTTGTGTACATATGCATGTCTTCCTGATTAGATATACAGAGACTCAATTTTACACCAAAGATGATTGCATCAACTCCCTCTGACCCTGCAGAATGATTAAAATAGCTCTGGTTTTGCCAGAGTGTATAAGTTACTACTGAGAAGCCCAAGGTAATCAGAGGAAATTTAGGGGACAATCTGTAGCAATGCACTTATTCAGAAATAATTCAATTGGGAAACTATTTTCAGCAAACTAAAGCATGCTCAACTTAGATAAGAAAGAAAGAAAGGAAGAAAAAGAAGGAAAGAAAGAAAGAAAGAAAGAAAGAAAGGAAGGAAGGAAGGAAGGAAGGAAGAAAGAAAGAAATAAAGAAAGAAAGAAAGAAAGGAAGGAAGGAAGGAAGGGAAAATAGTAAGTGCTATTAGGGATGTGGAGAAATTGCCTTGTGCACTCTTGGTAGGAATGTAAAGTGATACAGTTGCTGTAGGAAACAGTATGTTAGCTCTTCAAAATATTAAAAATAGAATTACTATATGATTCAGCAGTCCCACTTCTGGGTATATATCCAAAAAGAATTGAAAGCAGGATCTTTAAGAGATATTTGCCCACCCATGTTCATAGCAGCATTATTCACAATAGCCAAGAGGTGAAAGCAACCCAAATATCCATTAATGGATGAATAAACAAAACGTAGTATATACAATGAATTGTTTTTTCCACCTTTTAAAGGAAGAAAAATCTGGCACATGCTACAAAATGGATGAAATTTGAAGATATTATGCTAAGTGAAACAAGTCAACCACAAAGAAACAGATAATGTATGATTCTGTTCATATGAGATATCTAATGGTTAAATTCACAGAAACAGAAAATATAATGGTGTTTTCTAGGGACTGGGAGGAGAAAGAAAGGTACGGTTGTTTAATGGGCATAGTTTCAGTTTTGCAAGATGGAAAGAGTGCTGGAAACTGGTGACATAACAATATAAATATATTGATACTACTGAACTGTTCACTTACAAAAAGTATATTCAGGACACTTAGCTAAGTTACCATTTGCAAAAAATAAAGAATCATTTTATAAAGCACTCACTTGCTTTATAATTTTAGATTTGTATAGAGTTATTTAGTAAACCTTCTACTTATTACATGATATTTTGTAAAAAAATATATATTTATATAAGAAAAGCTGGAATTATTCTTTCTCCCTCTTTTTGCATGAATGTATTCAGTAAAAAAGTAATGTTACAGAGCTACCCTATGACCCAGCAACTGCACTACTGGGTATTTAACCCAAAGATACAAATGTACCGATCTGAAGAGGCACATGCACCCGAATGTTTATAGCAGCAAATGTCTGCAATAGCTGAACTATGGAAAGAACCAAGATGCCCATCAACAGATGAATGGATAAAGAAGATATGGCATATATATACAATGGAATACTATGCAGCCATCAAAAGAAATGAAATCTTGCCACTTGCAATGATGTGGATGGAACTAGAGGGTATAATCCTGAGCGAAATAAGTCAATCAGAGAAAGACAATTATCCTATGATTTCTCTGATATGAGGAATTTGAGAGGCAGGGTAGGGGGTTTGTGGAGTAGGGAAGGAAAAAATGAAACAAGATGGGATTGGGAGGGAGACAAACTATAAGAGACTCTTAATCTCACAAAACAAACTGAGGGTTGCTGGGAGGGGTATGGAGAGGATCGTTGGGTTATGGACATTGGGGAGAGCATGCGATATGATGAATGCTGTGAAATGTGTACGACTGATGATTCACAGACCTGTACCCCTGGGACAAATAATAAATTGTATGTTAACAAAAATAATTAATTAAAAAAAGAAGAAAAAGTAATGTTACAAAGTCTTCATTGCTATAGGTTACAGATACAGAAAGATTGGTTTGATCAAATTAATAGGAACAGTTTTACTTGGGATATACAGGTATATTTAAAATCTCCAAGGAAAATTACATTTGTGGCTACTTGACATGACAGTATTATTTTTTATAACTCACCTTGAATAACAGAAGTTACATACACATCACTATTATTTTTTCAAATCAAACAAATTCATTGAGTTATCATTGATGTAAATTACTACTTTCACCAGATATGATACATCTGATGGTTGGTCTCAAAAGTGATTTTGAAATAACCAAGTTTTCAAAATTCATTTTCAGCATACAGCACACTGACCAGCGGTGCATATTATTATTAAGTACATCAAAATAAAAACATATACAAGATGCTTCTAGTGTTTTTTGGTGTCCCATGAAGTTTCCTACAATGGTGCATTAATCTACCAGTTACAAAAGAATAACTTTGCAAGAGATTTTAGGGAGAAGAGAATAGGCAAACAAATATTCCACATAGATCTCCATGAACATTTGTCATGATTGATTGTAATTACACTACATCATTTTATGTGTCCTTTCAAATAAGTTTGTCTTACCTTATTTATGCATACTTGCAATGGGTAGAGCTCATCCTATGTTATTTGGCTATTTTAGTTTTTCCTTCAATTCTAAGCCATTGATTTTGTAGGAAAAGAGAAAAGTCTGAGGAAATGACAGAGACAGGAAGTGCTATATAGACCCTTTTCAATATTTTAGATGCTTATTTTGTTCTGCCCGGCATGAGATAGGCTCATTCTTTCTGAAGCAGTAGCCTCTGAAGAGATCTGACACTATTAAGAAGAAAGGACATTTTAAAATAAGTACACATCACTGCTTTCACACTTGTGACAAGCTTGTAGATGCTGAGAAGGCCAATGTGCAGACCCAGTAGGAACAAAGAGAATATGCTTAGTCAGTGCTTCCAAGAGAACACCTGATGTGTTAAGATGAAACAGAAATGTATATGATCACTTTTGGAAGCAAAGCCAATTAAAAAAAAAAATGGGACGAAAGTGGCATTAGGCACAGAGCTTTGCCACTGCCCTGTCTGCATCAGATATTCTTAGTATCTACTGAATGCATCAACAAGCCAAGATTTCTGAGGTTGAAGTAGCATCCTTCTTTCTTGTATGACTGTCCCCTACATATCTAAGTTCTACAACTGTAGAGTCAGAATTTGACAATCCTTTTTAAATTGTGCATCCTAACACCCCACTCTAGTTCTGGCCCTGCATGATGTATAAGCATATGTCTCAGATTTTTTTTTAATATGCTTATTGGTTTATATTATCGTGAAGCAGATTATAGAAGATTTGAATGCTATGTAAACATTAGGATGAAGAAAATTTAAACAACTCAAAATAGCACTATTCAGAGTAACCACAAACACATTGGACTGTTTCTTCAGGTAATCTCAAAGCAGTCCTCTGAGTATTACAAATTTATGGTTTTATGTCACACACACACACACACACACACACACACACACTTTTCATAATCCTAACAATTCATCAAGCTAAGCCTGGGACCATTTTTCCCAGTCCTCCCATCAACTCTCTCCTCATTGTCTTTTTAAGACTATCAACTGCAAGCCAGTACAATGTGTTAATTCCTGAACATAGCGGCCCTTTTTCACCCCTCCATGACCCCAGGGAATGACAGAGCCTCCAATATATTGAAAGAATCAGAGTGCCTGATCACACACACCTGCTCAAAAAGGAACAAATGCACTCATCTGTTCGATAAGTGAGAAATAAACTATTATGTTAAGTCAGTAACAAAAGCTGGTTTTACAGAGAACGTAGAATTTCATCTGTTAAGTTCATGGACTGTGATAGAACTGGAGTTTCAATGACTAGATTACCTACTTCCTATGCAGTCACCAACAAGAGGAGTCATCCAGTCCTCTCCGCATACTGCAGAGAATGGTACCTATCTTGCAAGATTCTTGTAAGAACTAAAGAGTACATGTGTTTCTGTGCCTGGTGCAAAGTAAGTGATCAGTATTGTCAGTGATTATTGAAGTAAGCAAATCAAACAAATAATAACCATTCTTAGTAGGATAGCTATTGGGTTTTTCTTTGCACCAAATTTAAAAATTTTTTCATTTCTTTATCATTTTGTGTATTCTAAAGAAGATTTTGAATTGTCAAAAACCAATGTTGAAGCAAATTAGATATACTGCAAGTATAAACTTGGTCAACTTAGGGTCACTGGGACACTTCATAAATTTCAAAAATTGTTACTTTCATCCTTTAAGAAATGCATAAAAGTTTATAGTTTGACAATGAATATAATAATCCTTCTCATTTTAGCATTATTGAGATGGTGAAAAAACATTCTATCAACTAAGTTAAAGGGCTATCAATTTGGGTTATCAAATCAACAGTAAACGTATACTTCCATTCATGCCCAACAGGAGATATATGACATGAAAAACAAAATATTAAAGAGAAGAAAAGTGAATATGAAACAGTCTATACCTATCTAATGACATAAATATACATCTAGTTAAACAACAGATGCATTTAACCAAATATTTGGTTATCAGTCATGTATTAAGTACCTATTGTATATTAAATACTATGATTACGAGCATAATATGCAGGCCCAGTTTCCAAGTACAATAGCTTATATACTAAATCTAGTTTTCCAAGAAAACAAATTAAAGGCAACTGGGTGAACAGAATCACATATTAAATATGGCCATACAGGAGAAGAAGTCTACTGGCAGAATCATAGGGAGAATTAATGTTAATATACATAAAGGACTCGGAACAACACAGGAATTCAATATGTGATCATTATAGTCATTTTTGGTACTTTCTCTCCAATATGTCTCTTTCTAATAATCACACTTACTTATTTCTGAAGAGAAAAAGGTTGTCATAGATGTTCCAGGACCCAATGATAAATGGAGCTGTTGTACATCAAAATAAATTTCTGACTTCCCCCAAAGTGAAAATATAAATGGCAATCTAAAATTATGTTGCATACTTCTATATATGGCACATATATTCACTTAGGATAGGCCTGTTTTCTGAATCCTTTTTCCACAGAGAGGAACAGTATCTTAATTTAACCAAAAGCGGAAGCATGCTAATAATTTATTCCATCCACAAAGCTGGTATTACATGGTTAGCTTTAATCCATTCAAGGAATTTTTATAATAAACCTATGGCAAGAATCTTTCTTAAAGTTCATATATATTCTGACTCAATGAGTTTGAGGGCAAAGTTGATGATGTGATTTTAATATTTAATACGAAACTGAAAGTTCATATTCTGGAATTAGAATGATTCGGTCATTCATATTTCCCAGGCTACAGTGCAAATGAGCCAGGAGTCAGCCAATGGTCCCAAGTCCCCAAATTATCACAGGGAGTCCAATTCGCAGAGCTGGGAGACCCTATTTCAATTTGGAGTCTAGTCCTCACAATTTACAGAAGAGGAAACTGAAATCCTGAAACTTATAATCCTGCCCACAACCATAAATGCATATAAGGGCTAAGTGGAGATAGACCACAGGGGGTCACACCATGCCATCTTGTGCTTTCTCCCCATTCTCAGCTTTACCATGAACAATAAGATTCACCTCTTTCTAATTTTCTCATTAACCATTAAAATACCTTCCAAAGTTGTGGGTGGGAAGAGAGCAGGAAAACGTCCCTCATGATGTGTGAATTTGTGCCTTGATTTCAGGGATTTAGAAAATGAAACTACACACTTTCTATAAAAGGAGACCTGCCAGGCCTGCTATTGTCCCTGTCTTCTTCTGGTTCCATGCGGTAGAATTGGATCCTGATTAAAAGAATTTAGATAACTTTATAGCAACATAGTTACTGTGACAGTTTTCCAAGTCCAGCATCATTCCTTCTCACCTTAATGCTCCTTAAGAATCCCAAGAATCTCAGAGTGTCTCAGAGGCTGTCTCATGGAAGAAAGGAGCACCTTTAATGTGCATTAATACTGATACTGCCTTCTCTACACTAGTTAAGTTGATCTTTGAGCCATTGTCAAATCTATTTTTAGCACAGTAACTTTACCTATATAATGTTGAAATTACAATCCCAGTCTTATTAAAAAGATGGTCCCCCATAAGATGAGAAGTACACTGTAAAGAATACAGTAAATGATATTGTAACAAAGTTGTGTGGTGATAGATGTTGACTACACTTATTGTGGTGAGTACTGAGTAATGTATAGAATTTATAGAATTGTTTAATCAATGTGTTGTTCACCTGCAACTAATATAGCACTGTATGTTAATTATATTTCAATTTAAAAAAAAAAGTGGTACCTCAGAGGCATGAGCATGATCGTATCAATTCCTTCAAAAAATATACTTTGTAGTGGCGCCTGGGTGGCTCAGTGGGTTAAGCCTCTGCCTTCAGCTCAGGTCATGATCTCAGGGTCCTGGGATCGAGCCCCGCATCGGGCTCTCTGCTCAGCAGGGAGCCTGCTTCCCTTCCTCTCTCTCTGCCTGCCTCTCTGCCTACTTGTGATCTCTCTCTTTCTCTGTCAAATAAATAAATAAAATATTTATATATATATATATATATATATATATACACATACGTATGTATATATATATATACTTTGTAGATCAGTGACAAATATTCAAAGAAACCCCTTCTGGTATAAAAGTCCATTGGTCCAATGTGTCTTATTAAACATAGAAGTTTGAGAAGATTATTTTATTTTGAGTTGAGCATTTTGTTCCATGTTTAATTCCCACCTATGAAGAAATTTAAAAGGCAGACAACAAGTATTATTTTTTACTTCAGAAATTCTAGGTTTTATTATATTTCCTAGTGACTGTGGTATGAATTTTCATATATATTATCAGTCTGGCCACAATGTCTTCTACACAACAATAATTCCACTAAGACGTTTCTCAAGGAAAGTGTGCCATGGTCAATTGTGTTAGGAAAACACTACATACGTTCTATTTTTTTCCTTAGGGATTTTCTTATTACTGAGAAGTTCTAGAATAAAGAAACTTATTAACCTAATTCAATACAGAATTTCTCAAACTCAAACCATGATAAATAGGAACTAGCAGAATTCCCATTTACATGTGATGCTTCTGTATTATTTAGGAAAGGCCCCTTGATTTTTCTTTCTTTCCTAACCTACAAGCCATACCAAGACAAAGCTTCCCTGTATCTTGCTTGCTGCTGTATTCCAGGGATGAATAGAGAACCTAACACATTACAGGGATGAATAGAGAACCTGATTCTCAAACATAATTCTGAATAAACGGGTGGAAGGGTTCAATTATATAAAAATTAGATACAACCAAAAAAACAAAAACAAAAAACAGATAAGTTAAAAATTCTACAAGACTATTATCTCGTCTCATTATTGAATCAATATTGCTTCAAAAATGGGATTGAAATGGATTAAACTAGATTTAAGGTGAATAACTCTCAGGTACATGTTGTAATCCTGGATTCAGAATTCTGCTTCAGAAAAGCCCACTGCAAAGGAAAATGTGAGAAGAAATTAATACAGTATGTTATAGGAGTCAACATATTAAAATAGAAAGGTAGAAGTTGTTGCTATTATAAATTATGGCATAAAATAGTATAAATATATGTATATTTATGATTTAGACTGAAGAAATCTAGATGAAAACACAAGAACGTGTTAAAAGTGGTGGGATTATTGTGATTTTATTTTGATTCCAACCTTCCTCTTTGATGAAAGAATCCATTCTCCCCAAATCCCTGACAGATGGTAACCCAAATTCTGCCTGGATATGTCCAGTAACAAAAATCTCTACCTGGCAAGGCTAGTACTGTACTCTTAGAGGATGACAATTATAAGAAATGTGCTCCCTATGACGTTCACCCACAGAGTATACTAAAACTGATTCTATCTTTAAAAATGTAACTGATATGTAGCTTGAGAAATGGTCATAAACTATGGCTCAAAGACAAAGGGAATGAAAAAAAAAGCATAGTGTTATTTCATTTAAGCATACTCCATGTTCACTTGGTTATCACTGTGCCCATGTTATTTGATTCAGTCTTCATTTTTTTGCATGGGTGGTTTCTTTCTCTTTTAAGATTTTTTTATTTATTTGAGAGTGAAATAATGAGAGAGAGAGCATGCATGAGCAAGTGGGGGAGGGGCTGAAGAAGAGGAAAGAGTCTTTTTTTTTTTTTTTAAGATTTTATTTATTGATTTGACACGGAGAGAGAGATCCAAAGAGCACAAGCAGGTGGAACAGCAAAGGGAGACAGAGAAGAAGGCTCCCTGCTGAGAAGGCAGACCTTGGTATCATAACCGAAGCTGAAGGCAGTGAACCACTTAACCAACTGAGTCACCCAGGTGCCCCAGGAAGAAAGAGGTAAGCAGACTCTGCACTGAGTGCAGAGCCAACGGGGAGCTTGATCTCACAACCCTGAGATCAAAACCTGAGCCAAAATCAAGAGTCAGAGGCTTAACTGACTGTGCCACTCAGGCACCCCTGCCTGGATGATTTCCTTACAACTATTTTGAATTAAAAACATCAGCCCAACATATTTCTAGAGAGATCTATTTATTTCCCAAAGACATCCATATGTATTGACCATCCACTCTTGAGTAAAAAGAAGTCATCAACTTGTATTCATTTCCTCTTTTTCATGAACTCTTTTACTATGCCCTACATAGTAAGAGATGTGCTATGCTATTTCTTCTGCCTATATTCCTTTTCCTTTTCCTTCCTACCTAGCCATTTCCTCTGCATTTGACCAATTCCTATGAACTCTTTAGGTCCTAAAATATGTACCACTTCTTTTCTAGTGATTGATTCTCCACATCTACCATAGTCCTCTACCCTTGTATGCCCTACATCTCTTACCATGTGATTGACTTGACACTTCTCCACCAATAAATGGCTCATTTCTCAAAGTATGATGGAGAATCAGAGATGAGGCAATCATACAGAGAAAAAAGTGTCAGTCTGGAAAGAAGGACCTCCAAACAAATCTGCTCCTTTTCTATGAATTCCCTCTCTCACCCCATTTCTACCCAAGGGAGACCAAAATTGATGCTCACTGTTTCTATTGTTCAAGTTATAAAACACTAGGCTATGTATAATACTAAATATCTTAAAAAAATCGAGGGGCACCCAAGTGGCTCAGTTAAGTATCTGCTTTGAGCTCACGTCATGATATCAGGGTCCTGGGATTAAACCCAGTGTCAGGCTCCCTGCTTAGTGGAGAGTCTCTTTCTCCCTCTCCCTTTGCCCCTCCACCCAACTTGTGCTCACACTTGCTCTCTCTCTCTCAAATAAATTTTTAAAAAATTCCATAGCAAGGAGTTTATGTAAACGCAGAGTACATAATGTATCCACTTATCTCCATCCCAAAACTCCTATGTTTAGGCAACCACTGTTTCACCTGTTTATTAAAACTAGTCTCTCTTCATCCAATCTCATTCCTTCTTATGTTCTCTACATTTTGCTAGAGAGAGCTTCTGAAAATGCAGTTCTGATCTTGTCCTTACCCTGCTTATAATTTTTTCAGTAGTGATCTGTAGTCCTCAATATAGAATTCAGACTTCTCAGTGTAGCATATATAAGGACCTGCCTATTTTTCCAGCCTTATCTCCAGAAACGTCCAAGCTCAGAAGTTATTCTTCAGAACATTGAACTTAATCAATGTCCTGGATCTGCTAGGCTACCTAACAGCCAGACCTTTGCATAAGCTGTTTCTTCTGCCTATATTATGTTTCTTTTTCCCTCCTACCTAGTCATTGCCTCTTCATTTGAGCAATTCCTATGAACTCTTCAGATCCTAAAATATGTACCACTTCTTTTCTAATGATTGATTCTCCACTTCTATTGCAGTCCTCTACCCCTGTACACATAAAACCCTGAACTTGTCACTGTCCTGTTCATTATACTTATCACTATATCCTTAGCGCTACCGATGACTAGCACAGAACAGTGATTCAAAAATATTTGTTGAACACATGGGTGGATGGGTGGATGGATGGATGGATAAAGCACCCTCAAATACAACAAGTTAAAGGAGATAGTTGAAGATATCTGGGGGGAAGGGTCTAATGTTCACATGGGCTCAGTTGATCATATGATAACAGAGCCATTACCTAGAAGGAAAAGAGACCACTTGTGTATAACACTGGAGCTAGAAACCATGACTAATAGGTAGAAGTTTAGGGAGAAGTATCTGAGTTAACAAAAGACATAATTATCTGAAAATTACAGCTACAAAGATGTATATGTCTGCTATGAAACAAAAGGAATATCCTGCCATGCATGAGTACAGTATAGACATAAGATTTTAAAAAAATCATTTGTCAGAGGGTCATTGTAGATATCAACAACATAGAGAAGACAGAAATGTCAGATGAAGACTTTAAAAAGATAGCTCATTATAGAAGGAGAGGTAACGTGGGGGGTTTGGGAGGTAGGAAAGGAATAAATGAAACAAGATGGGATCAGGAGGGAGACAAACCATAAGAGATTCTTAATCTCACAAAAAAACTGAGGCTTGCAGCAGGGAGGAGGATAGGGAGAGGGTGGTTGGGTTATGGACATTGGGGAGGGTATGTGCTATGGTGAGTGCTGTGAAGTGTAAACCTGGTAATTCACAGACCTGTACCCCTGGGGCTAATAATACATTATATGTCAATTAAAAAAAGAGCTCATTATAATTAGAGCGAGGAATCACTACCACTGTACTACTAGTATTACTACTACTACTACTATTGCTGCCAGCACCACTCAGTATTAAGGGCCTAATATGTACAAAACACACTGTTTTATAAAAATTACTTGTAATCTTCACAATAACTTTGAAGTATAATGTTATTCTCATTTTTTCAAGATTAGAAAAGTGAGAATTTGTCACTTATTTAAGGAATATAGTTAAATGACAGAGCAGGATTCAAACTCAGACTACCTTTTTCCAGCACCATCATAACTACAACCTAAGGTCCAGAGACTAGAATGCCCAATACTGGGGTTTAGAATGAGAGTAGTTACCATTTGTTGCCTCTGTCTGGCCAAATTCCATTTCTCCAACTTCTGGTTATAGCAACCTAAACCTCTTCTTTGAGAAAGAAATCCTCTCCCCACTGTATCCATGTGATTTGGATAATATTGACTTTCTGCTCATGAGATGAGATACACCTAGCTAGATTATTTCATTCTGTTGGTTTACAGATACTCATGTGACTGCAGCCAAATCAGTGAGCATCAATCCATGACTTCTGTTTCAGCAATTTGAAAAAAGAAGCTATTTGCCTTTGTGTCCTGGAATTCTGATGGTCACCATTTGGAAAGCACTTGACTGGGAATAAAGAAAAGTACAACCATGAGATGGGAAAAGGTTACTTCCTGACCATATTATATGAGCATCTAGACTCAGCCATGCCTAAACTAAAACAATGCCTCATCATTGTAATTATGGAGATAATGTGTTTTCTCTTTGTTTAAGCCTGTTTGTGCTTTGTCTCTTTTATTGGCCATTTAAGTGATCCATACCTAATACATGGTATACCTGCTTATGGTTAGGGTAATTGTAGACAAATGGATTCATGCTGAACTTTGAAAAATAGGTAGAATTTGCAAAAGAAAGGAAAGATCTTCTTCTTCAGTTACATAAATAACTATTAAATGGCCACCCTGTACCAGAGCACCTGTTAGAGACAGGCATTATAAAAACTAATAAAGCACAGTTCTTGTTCTCAAGTTTCTTAGAGTTTCATCTACCATAACTAAATAATCTCCAGAACTAAATATATTGTCCATTGAATTTAACCCCCAGTAAAATGCAGACATGAAGACACTTTGTCAACAATGATGGATTACATAATAATGTCTTTCACATATCACTGAAAGATTCTGATCCATCTCTGATTTGTTCCAGCCTGGTTTATGTGGGCACACCATGATATCTCAGGCTGAGCACACCACAGGTTAGGCTGGAAGGATGGTGAATCAATTTTAAGTGCATTAGTTCATGACATGTTAAGTCAGCTGTGTAACATATAAATTTATATATTAACTTGATGGCTTTCTTTATGCCACCCTGAAAAAGACCGATATGCTTTTTCCTCCCATGTAGTCCTATCTTTCTAAGCCTCCTCCTCTGCAGCTGGAGATAATAAATAGTCATTTCAGAAAGGCATCATGACCATCTATGTCTTCCAGACACTGGAGAAGTCACTGTGATGGGCTGTCTCATAAAAAATTTTGGACATCATGGAACATAACCCATATACCCTAGCTTTTCTATATACTTTGGTTAGCAACAGAGAAGGAATCTTTACCAAATTTACTAAG
This sequence comes from Lontra canadensis, assembly GCF_010015895.1. Classification (NCBI taxonomy): domain Eukaryota; kingdom Metazoa; phylum Chordata; class Mammalia; order Carnivora; family Mustelidae; genus Lontra; species Lontra canadensis. The sequence goes on from NW_022630999.1 coordinate 25,906,988, forward strand.
AAGAAAGAATAAATTTAGTTTTTGATTCAACAACAAAATTGGGTAGTCCCTAAGCAAAATTCAGGATTACAAGTACCTCCTTCTATAGCTGTCCTCATGCTGTCTAAAAGCCAGGGGACTGAGGTTTTTTCCAGGTCTGCTTAATTCAGTAGCAACACAAATTTGGAAAATATTCCTCCCCCAGTTTTCCTGGTGAAAACCATTACCCTGTGGTTTTCTTCTAAGTAATAAGCTAATCTGAAAAATTAATTCAAGGTTTGTGGTTTTAGCTTATTACAGAAAAATAATGCTGCTTTCCCAGATAAGTAATCACAGAGCTCTCCCATATGTTTTCCCCCCAAAGTGGTAGATAATGATAAAAATTGATCTTAGGCTGGTAATGTGAGAGATGATCTCGGGAGTCTCAGTAAAAAAAAATAAATAAATAAAATAAATAAATAAATAAATAAAAAGCCATGCATGTGAAATTGTAAATGCATTACGATTTGGGTTGAAAGCAGTTGGACTTGAATTTGTGAATTTGGACTTAAAGAGGAAAAATTCCAAATACATTTTTGGCTTATAGGGACAAGAGAAAGATTTGGAAAAGATCTTAAACGTAAGAAAAATGCTTCTGTCCGTTGACTATAGACGACTGTTGAAAGCTCTATAGTAAGAGATATAGCACATCTATGTGTTTGAAGCTCAGGCCTGGCTCTGCTCCTTCTCAGCTGTGTGAATTTGGCTGGTCATTTATCCTTTTGTCAGTTTCCTCACTTGTAAGATGAATGCCCAATTCAGAGTAACCAGAAAGGTTAAACTAACATGTAAAAACCATATAAACTAGTGCCTGCTTTATAGTAAGCACGGAATAAATAGTAGCTAGAGTGACGGGAATTACAAATAAGTAAAGAGAATTTCCTCATGGCTTTACTCCTAATTAGATTCCTATGTTTTGTTGTTTTTATTTTTTTGTTTTGTTTTGTTGTTTTTAATACTTAAAATTTGAAAGGAAAGTTTCACTACGCCTAACCTACACCCTGTAAAACTATTCTGAAACCAGATGATCCAGTGGTGGGGGATAAAAAATCCTTAAGAACTAGGAGAAAAAAAAAATGTAAAAACACAAAGGAAAAAAAAAAAGAACTACAAGAGTACAGAGTATGCCCACCTCCATTAAAATGCATATGAATATTTTCCATATACCTTCATGCACAAGAATAATTGAATAGCTATTTCCATGAGTTTTTCTAGTAATATAAATAATAGTTCAAGGGTCAATATGGTTTGGATGAAAAATGGAGAGGCTTGAGAGAGTGAAACAGAAAAACCTGGCTTGGCACAGATGGTTTAGATTTTTCTTCCAGTTTTGGTATTTCACTTTCTTCTGAAGACTGCAAGACTTTAAGATTCCAGTAGTCTCACGATAACCTTCAAGTCACATGCCAATGTGGATACTGAAGTTCAGTCATTGGTTTCAAGATTTCTGGCCCAGGGAGCTTTGTTTCCCAGCCTCTCTTGGGGAGGATGTACTCCTTCTCTTATTCTGGTCTTTATTCTTTTTTACCTAGGGCTCATTACCTCACTTTATGCAGTTTTGGTGAGAAATGACTGTATAAATATGGTTTTATGGCTAGAGAAATACTTATGAAACCCTTAGGGTGGGAAAAAAGTTATTGCCTTTTACTATTTTATGATTATTGGCTTTTGATTACAGAATGTTTCAAGGAAATCTCTGTTGTTAAAATAGTTGATTTTTTTCACATTATAGTTATCTTTTTATTATCCCCAAGTGATGAAATTAATTCCTCTTCTAAATTCTTGTCTAATCCATTCAGCATGCATAGCACCAAAAACGCTTTTGTCTGGCCTAAGGCAAAACATGCTTACCTGTTGTGTTGTTGCAAATTTTGTGTGGTATTTCTTCAGAAGAAAATATTTATAAAAGGTATAGATTGATATCATAGCTGTACAGTAAGCCATAGATATTATTCCCAGCTCAGAAACAGCACTTATCAAACTCATGAATCAGAGTCTGTTCATGGTTGTGTTGCAAAGTATAGTTATGTTTTACATTTTGTTAAGTGCCTATACTTCGATTATGTGTCAAGAGGTTAACATATGATTAGAGAGCAGAAATGCCTTATAATGAAATGCAAGACATACTGAAATTCAAGCTGATCTTCACTTGGTAGTCGGAACCCTGGACTCTAATGAAACAGCCACCATTCTTCAAATGAACAGATGATTGGTGTTGAAGGTAGATGGTGGCTGAGTAGCAAAGCAGTAAACAGACTTTCTAATCTGTTTCTTCCCTGCAGAAATGACCAGCCTTGTTTTGTAGTAAACTATCTCAGAATATTAATATAGTAGAAGATAGAACGACCCTCAAAATTTTGTACAAATATTTTTTGGAAACCCATGAAAAAGACAACATAATTGAGGCAGAATACAATAGTTAACACTTACCAAGCACATAGTCTGGGTCAGTCAATTTGCATAGTTATCTCAGTAAATTAAACAACAACCCAATGAGGTAGGTATTGTCCGCCCCCCTCCTTCTTTCTTGATATGAAGAAACCCAAAGAGGGGCAGGGTAAGTAAACGTGTCAAGTTCACAGAGATAGTAAATAAGGGAATCTGAACTCAAATGCAGGCAGTCTGACTACTGAGCTGAAGTTTTCACCAATATAGCGCCTTAGTGAAATCACTGAAAGAACCTACCCTGAGAAAAATATATCAGGCTATATGATTGGGAAATACTGAAGTTGCCACACAAGTTTTTTTTCTCCATACCAAGTTAGACAAGCTGTACTGAAGGATTTATGTTATCAAGAAACAGTCTTTTGAAATGTAAATAATAATAATAATATAATACTATTCCCAAATCTTTCACCTTAAGCTTATTAAAAGCTCTTTACTTGATGACTACAAGACTGCAAGCACCTTTTCTTTATGACATTGAACTGTTTTTATAGATCTAAATTCTAAACTCAATCAAATATTTCCCTAAAGCATTCTATGGGTCTCAATTTATGGATCATGGGGCAGTAGATAAGAACATGTCTTTGTAGGAGGTCAGAAAATCCAGTGTTTGTGCTTTAAGCATGGAACATGATTGCTAGACTTAATGGGAAAAAAAAAAAAGAAATTCTCCCTACAAATAAAAGCTTTCAGTGGTTTTGGGAGAAGGGATATGATTATCTAAGCTGCCATGTGTTCCCTTGTGTAACCATTTAGGCCACTTACCTAGTTTCTCTGGCTAGGAGTCTTTTAATTTCGCAAATACATTTTCTGAGATTGTCTTGGATTCTACATGCCATGGATGCAAGCAATTTTAAAAAGCATAACAGTAGGTGCATTCAGCACTAAGCTTAGCATTTTGGGAAATAGAATAAACACAGATCTTCAAAATAAGAAGTCTGGAGAAATCATCTATGGAAACATTTTGGTTGAGAATTCTGGTTTAGAAACAGACAAACGTGGCTCAAAAGTAGCTTACAGTTTATTAATAATGTGAACTTAGGTAAGTTATACAGGTACCTCCTAAACCCTTTCAATGGATTATATAATGGGGATGATTAATTTTGCCTGGTAGAACCACTGTGAGACTTAATTAACATATTATTTAATAAGCTTTCAAGATACTACTCAGTACACTGTAAGTGTTCAATAAGCACCTAGAATTTATTACTTTATGCCTAATCCCCAAGCTCTGGGCTGTTAAAAATTATTTTATAGAAGAGCCAACACTAGTCTAGAATTAATGAGTAATCTGATACAGATACTATGGCCTTATACTGAATTTGTCACATAATAAGTTCACAATAAATTTTTATAAATAAATAATAGAACCTAAAAAACACATCTGCCTCCTGTTATATTACTTTTTCTTTAAAGTATTCTCATGCTATGCTTCTAATGGCAAGAGAAACCATCCTTTCTCACATGTTTATGGTTCCTATTTTTTTTTTATTTATTTAATTTAGAGAAAGATTAATAGAGAGAGAGCATGTGGAGGGCGAGGGACAGGAGGAGAGGGAAATCTAGAATCTGCAAGCAGACGCCCTGCTGAGCACAAAGGCCAGATGTGGGACTCAATCTCAGGACCCTGAGATCATGACCTAAGGTGAAATCAACAGTCGGCCACCCAACCGACTAAGCTACCCAGGCATCCTGGTTCCCAGGTTATTTCTAAAAAATCATTTCTTCTAGGTCTGTCTCCAAAGAGCAGTCAGAATAATTGATTTAGAACTTTACTCTCTCCATAAGTTAGAAATTTAAAAAAGAGAAACTTGATTATTCTTAATTTTAATATCAGGTAGCTAGACTCAACAAATATCTTTCATCATACCTATAATCCAGACAAAGGATCTTAATTTATTAATTAAAAACATTAGCATCCAGGTGCTATCATTAGATGTTACTGTTAACATTTCTCTGTTTCCTCCTCTTTATAACCAATCATGTTGATCCTATCTTGAAAATGTTTACAGAACCTAGTCCTCTCTCTCCTTTCTAGTCTCTATCCCTAAATGTCCACTCCTTGGATCAACGCAAGGGAGCAACTAATACGTATTCCTGACTCATCCCACTTCTCTGCAATTCATGCATGTTCCACATAGCTACAAGGATCTATAATTTTGCACTTATTTCTTTTCTTTTTTCTTTTTTAAAGTTTGTTCATTTTTTTTAATTAAAAAGTAACAAACACTTGTAATACACTCAAACAAAATATAAAATGTGAAAAGTAAATGTTCTTTCTTCGTCACTTTACACCCACATCCTAAAGGTAGCCACTGCAAACAGCTTGGTATCGGGCTAATGAGTTCACACTAGACATGTTCATCTCTAACAGGCATTTGCACTTCATGACACATCCTAGACATTTTTCAAATAAGTATAAGTGAACTTACTTGAACATTTTTTTTTAAAGATTTTATTTATTTATTTGACAGATAGAGATCACAAGTAGGCAGAGAAGCAGCAGAGAGATTGCGGGAGAAGCAGGCTCCCCGCCGAGAAGAGAGCCCAATGTGGGGCTCAATCCCAGGACCCTGAGATCATGACCTGAGCCGAAGGCAGAAGCTTAACCCACTTAGCCAGCCAGGCGCCCCTTGAACATTTTTATTTCTACCTGGTGCTTTATTGTAAGGGTTTACAAAAATTGATACATTCATTTCCTCATTCAGATATCTTTATGTTGCTTTCAATGTTTGTTTTTTCTATTACAAAAAGTGGTGAAACAAATATGACTATAAACATACATTTTTGAACTAATGAAAACATTTCTCAGTTATAGATTCTTAAAAGAAAGTTAGCTGCACCCAGTAATATATACCAAGTAAAAGAAAGCTGCTTCAATCTGCATTTTTAATTTTGATAGATATTGTCAAATAGCCAGCAACAATATCTTGAATAGCTGAGAAGACTAATGGTAGTTTAGCATCTTTCAAAAATAAGGTAGTATCTCTTTATTACTTAATCATTTCTTCAGTTATTGCTGAGGCTGAGGAATAGTTTACATAATAATCTGTCATTAGGGGCACCTGGGTGGCTCAGTGGGTTAAAGCCTCTGCCTTCGGCTCAGGTCATGATTCCAGGGTCCTGGGATTGAGCCCCGCATCAGGCTCTCTGCTTAGCAGAGAGCTTGCTTCCCTTCCTCTGTCTCTGCCTGTCTCTCTGTCTACTTGTAATCTCTGTCTGTCAAATAAAAAAATAAAATCTTAAAAAATAATAATCTGTCATTAATGTCTCTTCTCATTTTTCTATTTGTTGTTTCTTATTGATAAAAATGAGATGCTTACATATTATAGATAATAACACTTTGTTCTAAGTGGTTTTCCCTCTTTTGATTCTGGAAAAGAAGTAGACAAAAAAAAATCTCCCATTTTTATTAATGCCATGTTTTATCACATACCATTAATAATTTTAGGTATTTCACCCTTTTCCCACTGACTTAAAATGGCACCTTTTCATTGATTTATTTAATCCATCAATTTTCTCTTTGAGATAAAAGACTCCATTCTCTCTTTAAAAAAACTGAGATTTTGATGAAAATTCTATTGTATTTTCATATCAATTTCAAAGAATTGAGGTTTTAGTAACACTGAATGTGTGTTTATAAAATTATTCAAATTCGGGTTTATTCTTCATTTTATAAATAACTATGCATATTTCAAGATTTATTTCCAACACATTTTAATGGATGATTGCTGAAAGAAAATAAAATCATCAATTTTTGTATATTTGTATGGTATCTGACCATCTTAGCACCCATGGAGATGATAATATATTAATATAGTATATTGTACCAATATATTTATTAATGTTGAAGAATTCTTATGTTATAAAATACTACTTGATATGGTGTATATTTCTCTAAACACACATCTCTTGTCATAATAAGTAGTGCTCTCTAATAAGATCTCAAACTCAGAGGTCTGTAAAAGCCCAGCAGGTGGTACAAACTAATAAAGAATTAGACCATTATAAACTAAAAATAGATATGTGGTGCTTTAAAAAAACACACATTTATTATATATCTTTCAAATTTAAGAAATGAATTAGTAAATAAGCGATAACAATATCTCTTGGTATGTGTTCTTTTGAGCAAAAGTTATCTCTTCTCTGTTTTCCATTCATTCAGTAATCATATACTGACTACTGGTTTATTATGTATATAAAACATCATTTTAGGTACTATAGTGGTGACAGAGTTGAATAAAACATGATCTCTGGGCACCTGGGTGGCTCAGTGGGTTAAGCCTCTGCCTTCAACTCAGGTCATGATCCCAGGGTCCTGGGATCAAGCCTTGAATTGGGCTCTCTGCTCAGCAGGGAGCCTGCTTCCCCCTCTCTCTCTGCCTGTCTCTCTGCCTACTTGTGATCTCTCTTTCTCTCTCTGTCAAATAAATAAATAAAATCTTTAAAAAACAAACCATGATCTCTTCCCTCTATGAGTTTATCATCTAATCATGAACACATAATAAACAAATTATATAAATCACTAGACTGTTACAAGCTCTGCTAAGACTGCACTTGATGATGAAAAAAGAAGAATCTGAGAATTACCTACTGGATTATGTAATAGATGAGGAGAGATTGTGAGAATTGACTTAATTTCTCCTCTTCTTCCCTGGTTCCAATATGAAATGCAAATTATGGTGTCTAACATATATTATCTAAATTAACTGACCCATCACTAGACATACAAATTCACCTTAACAATTGAAAAACAGTGGGGATATATTTATTCATATGCATGCCTGTTTGTGCCCATATGTGTTTGTGTGTATGTGTGTCTAAGTGTGTATACAGGGTGACTGAAGACTGAAAGCATTTTCCAGTATCTCCTGAAATATAAAAAGTAAGTTTACTTTTCTATGTGGAGAAGCATTAAATGTAAAGCCAAATTTGGCACCTCATAATCTGTTTAGTAATTCCCCAGATAATATGTAATGTCCAGAGTGACTGGAATATTGTGCATTTTCAAATCTGAAATGGCCCTTGGTGTTTTGGTTTCTTTTAAAATCCTAAAGAAAAATTCAAATCAGTAAACAAACATCTCACAGGTATTTATCATAATCTTTCCTCAAAGAGTATTTTTCATTACTCAATAACCGTATATGTGTATGACTAGTAGAAATTAAGACAACTAGTCTATACAAAGTCCTTATCATAGATCTAGCTTCCTAACTCCATAATTCCCAGTACTTTGACCTTTACAAATTTAATTGGCTTACAACATATACTATGTTTAAAGTGGTTGGTGTTGTTATTACTGTTGTTGTTCTTTTACAGTTAAAGCCAAAAATCACATATTAAGTCATTAATTAATATCCAGCTACTCCTAAAGTTATAATACTCATGGTCTGAATTCTTTAAAATTAAATTCACAAGTATTACTCTGTTTTGTGTGATTAAATGTTCGATTGATTAAACTCTGTTATCATAGGAACATTTTCTTGAATAAACCCTTCTTTATATGTTCTTGAGAGTTACCTATTACAAATGATTTGGATAATGAAGCATTATCCATAATAAAATACTATAGGATAAGGGCAAACTGATTTATGTAGAATAATTTAAAGCAAGTAAGTAGTTTAAAGCCATCATACTTTTTTCCCTTTTGAGTTTCTGTTTCATTCATTTCAAGGAATTTTTTTCAGTTTATCCTGCTGTAAAAAAAAAAACCATCTACAGATGGTTTCCCTGAATCACCCTGAATTTCCCCTCTATGAAGGTACCCTTGAGAAATTAAGTGTCAACATCTCAAAATAGTGGATTCTGTACTCCAGAGGCTGAATGGTATTCAAGGCTCAATGATTAAAATTGTGGCCATAAATGGAAAATTTCTCTGCTATTATTAGTGGGCTTCAACCATGCTATTAGTTGAACCAGAAATAAAGTTAGGGATACACTCCACAAGGAAATATGCCACTCTAAAACAGAGGACAGAGTGAGACCTCTGCATGAGTAGGGAGCACACAGGAAAGGGATTTCATAGTTCTAGCCCCTGTGTCTTCTGCAATAAGTTGGGAAAACTAAATTGAAGCAGATAGGTTGTGTGTGTCTTTGGTCCACTACTATAAATCTTCACATTAGACTTTCTGTAACCAAATAGTTCTCCACATTTCCATTCCTAACTGCATACAGTAAAGGTTGCTACAGTCCACACGGGAAAGCAGAGGTAATAAGGAGGACTATTAGCAATAATGACAAACACATGCCCCTCTACCCTTTCCCTTTCCAAGACTGATAGGCCTTTGACAACATGCGACCAAATTGCCCTTAGTAAGGCAATGTGGGCACAACAGAAAGATTCAGAGAAACCTGGTAATGATTCCTGAGTCTATCCCTTACTAGCTATGTAATTTGACATTGTACAAGTTACGTAAGCTCTCCAATTCTTTCTTCCAGCCTATAAAATAGTGACTGTAATACCTGTAGTCGAGGATTTATGGAAGGATCAAATAAATTAATCATCCAAAATTCCCAAACAAGTATAAAGTACATAGTTAATTGCTCATTACATACTAATTTTTCAATTTATTTTATATCCAGAGAAGATTATTTTCCTCAAAATGGAAAGAGACTTCTTTTCTTATAAAAATAATCTATAGATTGTAGAAACACTAAGAGACACAATAAGGAATAAAGGAGAAAATAATCAAGCATGACCCACCACCTAGAAAGAGCCACTGTCAAAAGACTCTCATATAAACTTAGAAAACAAATATAAATATAAACTTTACATGCTATTTTGTTACTTGCTTTTAAATATATATTTATATCATTTATTATTATTGACTTTATATATATTATATATATATAATATATATATATATATCTTTGATATCTTCTACATCATCAATTCAATGACTGCAGAGGAGTCTCCTCAATTTTAGATACCACTAATACTCTCTTGTTGATTAATGTAAGTTTTTTAATCTGTAAGCTTTTTTCTATTAAAATTGATAAATTGGTAAAAAGTATCCTTAAATATTTCATTTTTATATACTTGGCAAAATATCTTTTCAGGGAATAGTTCATATATATTATTATTATTATTATTATTATTAATTATTATTAATGATATAACTAGTACATTATAAATGCTGTATTCTCCATAAGACTCATGCCTCCTCAGGTGCCTTTAGGTCCTTTTTCCCTTCAAAAAGTAAATAACCCAATAATGTCCAACATTTGAGGGGACATACCCCTAAGACAGAAGTTATTAATCTTATATATGGAGTGCTTAGAAACTGAGCTCAAGGTTATTGAAACTCTCAAGATGAGTTCTAATTCAATGAGCCTCTGTATCATGCTTTAGATTAAAAAAATTGCTTCAAGCTCAAAAACTATTTTCAGTATGATTACTTCTTTAAAAACAGAAGGCAGCAGAGAATCTTAGCAATAATTCACTTAGTATCTGGCAAACCTCTCCCAATCCTTGATCTTTGAGTCTTGCTAGAGGATAAGCCTGAAGGACACAGCCCCAGGTGAGGTGATGGCCATTAGCATTGCTCAGGTAGCAAGCACCACTGAGTCCTGAGGCATTAAGATTGCTGAAGTGTTATACATAATAGGCAGAATCTAATCTGAACTCAGCAGGGCATAATCATGTGATCTTACAGGAGCTCAAGTTTAAATGTACTGCCTTCTTTTTTGAACAGTAACTAGAATTTCCCAGTGAGCCTGGGTGGAAGACAGCCAGTCTGTGGTGGGCGGGAGGACCCGCAAAGCTTGCAATATGCAATACCAGAATCACGATAATCACACCAACACGGCGTTTGCCTCAAAACGTCTTCCTTCCCTGACAGTTCACTTTCTTCTACACATCACAGAAGCTGACTTCTGTTACTACCTTTCAAGGTACTTTACAAAGATCACATATTTTATTCACTCTCCAGCTGGGCTGCTAGCCTGTTCTCACACTGATCCTGAGTCAGGAAGCCTCCAATGATTCTGTCTCTGTCTTGGAGTGCAGCTACCCCCTGCCTCTATCACTTTGGGAGAAAATTTCCTTGCTTGGGTCTCTTGGTCAAACTCAAAATTATTTAAAGATTTCTTGACTGCTTGCAATATGAAATACAGGATGTTTATTTTGGGGATGTTTAGACATGTTTCTTAGAGAAACATTTGGAAATAATAATCAACTTTTGGAAATAAAGAGGGTAAACATAGCTTCACCCCTAATTTTCTTTGAAAAGCTACTGCAAAGTAGTGCAGTCATGAAAATACTACTTTATTGCATATGGGAAATACTAATTTAACTATGAAATTTAGAATGCTTTGCATGGATCTTTGAGCATGTTTTCACCATGAGTCAGACCCAAAGGATACAAATATAGAAAAAGTCTGACTGAAATGGATGCCTTAAAATACATCATAATTGATCCTCTTAAGTATTCACATAGCAAAGAATGTGCATTACATAAGTATGTTAAGTTGATTCTCCTTCGTGTCAGGGACTCTCCTTGGTATCTTTGAGGAATCACTGTTCTTCCTTTCATAAAGAGTTAAGACAAATTAAAATTATTTAGTTTTATATAATTTCTCTCAACCACACTTAAATAGCACCAATGCCACTAAATTTAAAAAAAAAAATAAATTGAGAACCCAAAATATCATGTTTCTGTATTTCCATTCCCTCTGATACTCCGGAGCTACAGTTATCTTAAATTTTGGTTAAAAAAAGTATTAAATTCCATTCACCAAATCAAGGACAATAATCGATTAGATTCTTCTTGCAGTTATTCTTTTCCAAAGTTTGTGCATTAATCTTTTTCCAATAATACCTCATCAATCACTATTTCAAAAATAACTCTATTATTCAAAAATTATTCAAATTATTCAGAAATGATATTCAAAAACAATTTCAAAAGAGTTCTCTTATTTGAGAGAGAAAGCATGCACCACTTCCTCAGGCCTACATTACCAGCAATAAGATATGGCCAAACATGAGGAGGATAGAATTTCATATTAAAATATTTTAAAAAGTAGTTTTTTTTTTTCTTACTGAAATTGAATTATGTTAACAGCCTACAAAGCATGCAGCATTTCTTCATTTGTAAAATAGGGGAAATAAACTAATTAGTTAATCTTTTATGGGCCCTTATAAGCTTTGAAGCTTCGTGGCCTTCCTTTCAAATATTTAAGAGTTCATGATTTCACTGGGTAGTTGAAATTCGTATAATATACAGACTGCAACTATCTCTAAAAAATGAAGTTATCAGTCCCTTTTCAGGCATTGCCAATACCATGTCTTTTAATGACTGTGTAACATTTTAAAAACAATCAACTAGGTAAATATTAAATATAACAAAATATTTTTTTACTAATATGAGACCCATCTGGGGAATATTTTCAATCCATTTATCACAATGACTACTGGATACGTGGGATAAAAAAGAAACATGAACAGGTCAAATATTTTATCTTCCTTCTGGGGTGGGAGAGAGGGAAGGAACACAAACTGCAACGAACATGAAAGCTCATTAATTACTTTGCTTATCTCTTAAAGATTTTTTAATAAAGTACTATATCCCATAGCTCTTCACACTCTATGATGAGGAAAATTGATTTCATGGTTCAAATCCTTAGCCTACTAGCTACAACAGCAGTGAAAAAAAGTCATCCAAACAATATCACAAGGCAAGTGGTGCAAATCCACAAATGCAAATCCATAAGGAAAGCTTTGGGAATCCTGTGGATGCAAAATGGCAGAGCTTTAAAAATTTAAATATATAGATTCTCCTAGGGTTCATTTCCTAAGATGCGTTTTATCATTCTGAGGATAATATTGTTGAGTCTGCTGCAGACACAAGCACTGGGGAGATCTGGGGCTAAATATCCAGGCTACTACTTGCTGTCTGTCTTTAAGTAAACGAAGTATCTTTCTGGGACTCAGTTTCTGTTTCCTGTGTGTTTGGTTGGTTGTTTCTTTTATTTTTTTTCCCCCCTTACATATATAAAACAAAGGGGCTGGAATAAATGACCTTGAAGTCAGTGTGAAGTAATGGAAAGAATATGGTTGTAGGGATCTGGTAAATGGGGTTCCATTTGTAAAATGGACAACTAGGGTTATTGTGGGGATTAATTGGTAAATGTATACAAAGTTATTATAATTTGGAGTAATCCTTAATTGACAATTGGTGAATGGACTTTTTGCTTTGATTGTTTTTTGCTGTTATTGTTGTTGTCCTTGATTTCTTCCCCCTTCTTTTCACTTACCTTATAACCCTTTTTGAATGATATCAAACTATTAGCACAGATCTCCCTGAAGCCTTCAATAATTATAGACTCATATTGTGAAAGTAAAAATCCATTTAATTCAAAGGAAATTACTCATCGGTGATTTCTACTTCAGGCTTTATGTCATTTAAAAATGTTTCCAAACATATCAGGCAATGTAATATAATTTCTCTAAATCTTTTAATCCCAAATTATTATTTTTAATCAAATTTTTCCTGATACATGTGTTTTAAAATGGACATGTATCATCCAGTACATCGAATGTTTTAAATAACAAATGAATTTTCAGTGCTAGTGAAACTCCTTAAGTTCTTGAATAAGTGATCCTGTGAAAAAAATATACACTGAAAGCTCATTGACAAAATTATAAAACTATCTTAAAATCAAAGAAGGAAACACAAAAAACTATCCATGTGTATGAGATTTACTCTCCAAAAGAAATCTAAGCTTCTTTTAAAAAATCTTTTTTCTGCCAAGTTTTTGTCACAAAAAAAAAGGAAAAAAAAGAAAGAAAAAGAAAAAAAGTGCTGTGAGTAGTATTCAAAGAATGAGAAAATAATGTGCCTTTAGCAAGGTGGAATTAATTACCTTTCAACCACAGATCTTTAAACAGACAGTTGGGTTTTTCCATTATCCATTTTAAATCACAGTAGCCTTTTGAGTGTTTTATTTCAGAAAATGTTTAACTATTACACTTTCCCTTTTGACTATTTAAAAGATACTGACCTAATGATCCTTTTATTTTTCAATGTTAATAGCTCAGTTTTAGAGATGTACCAACTGAAGCATTCTGTGTTAAATTACTGCTATACTTTTTTAATATTACAGCAATATTTAGTGCATTGTCCAAGAATAATCTAGGATATGTATTTTATATTGATCCTGATTTTCTTGTAGGTGGTCTGTGCACTTACCTATTTTCAAATCTGGATATTTATATATCTCTTCCTCTCTACAACTAAAAAAAAAAAAAAAACATTAAACCCCCTCAGTGGGTTAAATGTCTGACTCTTGGTTTGGGCTTAGGTCCTGATCTCATCAGTTGTGAGATCCATCCCCACATCTGGCTCTGTGCTCAGCAGGAGTCTCTGGATATTCTCTCTCTGCCCCTCCCCTGTGTGTGATCAAGCTTTCTGTCAAATAAATAAATAATTCTTAAAAAAAAAAAAGAAAAAGAAAGCTGGAATGACATGTTAAATAATTAATATATATTGAATACCTTAATTAAATATATTATTGTTAAACTTATTTATATATGTGAATAAAATGCATCTATAATATATAAATGATTATATATAAATTATTACATTTATAGTTATTTTATATTTATACTTTATATTATTGTATTCTTATACACAAACATGTCTGCATACTTACTATAAAATATCTCATATTTTATAAATGTTTAATATTATTTATATTTCCATTGTTTTAGGGAAACCTCAGTATAGTTTCATTATATTGATGGCAAAAATAGGATCTAAATTAGAATATAAAACAGAATAAAAAATATTTTTGATATAATACACTTCACTGTGTAGATGGACATATATCCCAGTGCAAATGAGGATAATAAGCAAAAATATTCACATTGTTTAAAATATCAGTATCTTCATTATTTAATAAAGTCACCATGAAAGAGACAAGTTGTTTATTAGAATAGACATGAAATGCATACATGTGTATCCAAATGAATGAACTGAATGATCTACAAATCAAAAACTATCTTGATAAGCAACATAAGATTAAAACCTATTTCTAACGTTTGGTTCTGACTATGAAGACTGATGGATATTAGACTTACATTTCCATAACTCATGTCTCTCCTCCCTTTAGTGCTTGCTGTAAATAATTGCAAAACCAGATAATATATATAAATCAACTGAGTCAACTGTGTTCAAATACTGAACATAATATACAGAGGGCTGTGACCCTTGGAAGAAAGGAAACAGTTAGTGAGGTTCACAAATAGCACGACCTCCTGCCTGGAAGCACTGTTCAAAGCACAGCAGAAGGAAGTACATCTTAAACAGGGAGCAATAGTCTGGTAAGTAAAGAAATGTATATCAAGATTTGGGGCTGGTAAAGCAACTGGAATTTGTGGGACAAGGAACTAAGCAGAGTACTGGAGAAGAGACAGTTACACAGAGAAGAAACTCTAGCAATCTCCACAGGAGTTTTCCAGTGAGAGTTGGCCAAATGCTAAGCAATGCAAGAATAGGGCAAAACTCTGTAAGGCCCTGAAGAAAATAATTTATGGGGATCTGTGAGCAGGGAATCTGGAAATTTTATAGGTCATACAGTGATAGCAACACTGGACTTCCAACAAGCCAGAGAACAAAGACTTCAGAGGAACACTCCAGTCATTCAGTTGAGACTCAAAAAGGCCATTTCTTAGGAGTCAGGCTACTGCAGCAAGGAAAAAGAAAAAGCCTAAAACCAAGTCTTTCATTTTTATTTTTTAATTTATTTTTAAAGATTTTATTTATTTATTTGAGACAGAACAGGAGCGGGGCAGTGGGGGAGGAGGGTAGGAAAAGTGGGGGATGGAGTCAGAGGGAGAGAGAGAAGCAGGCTGTCTGCTGAGAAAAGAGCTAGATGGGTGGCTCCATCCTAGGACTCTGGGATCATGATCTGAGCTGAACGCAGACACAAATGAGTGAGTCACTCAGGCGCCCCCTAAAAACAAGTCTTAACAAGATCCAGCTAACCTGCTAGTAAAGTAACTACCGATCACAACACTCAACAAAGTTTAAATAAAGAAAACAACAAACTATTGGTAATGTGGCATTAAAAAATTCGCCATACATTCAAAAATTACTAGACTAAAAGAAAAAAGAAAATGTGACTAATAAACAAGAGAAAATAGTCAACAAAAGAAGAACAAGGTTTGTTTTTATTTGTTGCTATTTTTTGTTTGTTTGTTTGTTTGTGGGGGCAGTATTTTGGTTTTCTTAGATAGGGACCTTAAAAAAATTTTTTGTAAATATTTTCATGGACTCAAAGGAAAAGCTGTGTACAATAAGGAAACATAGAAAACCCCAGCAGAGATATAGAAACTATTTTCTTTTTAAATCAAAGATCCTAAAATTGAAAAAGAGAAGAAAAAAATGTAACTAAAAAATCTTCAATAAATCCAAACTGTGTCAGGAAAGAATGAAAAAATGAACAACAACAACAACAACAACAACAAAAAAAAAACCACAAGCAAATGGGACAAATGGAATGGAAATAGCAATATGGTTTATTTAACCTCCCAAATATTTCAATGGGTACATTAAATGAAGATATAAATGGAGTAAACACTTAGTCATATGAAACTCAGTCACATGATAACTAGAGTGGAAACATTAAAAACAGACACTCCTAGACAAGGAACATGACTGATTATCAAGAGGGAATGCCATAATAAAAGCATAAATTCATCAAAAGACATAACATGAAATTCGTATACATTTCATTCCAGAACTTTGAAAACATAAAGCAAAACTTACAGACCTAACTGGAGAAACAGATGACATCCACAATTATGGCTGGAAATTTTAACAACCCTCTTCCCCTAGTTGATGGATAAAGTAGACCAAAAAACCAAGAAGGACATTGAAGATGTGATTGACTCTACATACCAAATAATCAAGTTAATATTTATAGAACACTACATCCAGACAGAAGAATACACATAATTGTCTAGTGTACAGGGAATATTCACTAAGATAGACCATATGCCAGGGCACTCAATAGGTCAAAAATTTATAAGGACCGAGGACATATATATAGCATGTTCTCTGACAACACTAGAATCAATCTAAATTTCAATAAAAATGACAACAAAGAAAACCTTGGAAACCACACAATATTTAGAAATTAAACAAAATTATTTTAAGTAACTCATGAATGACTTATGCAATCATGAGGAATATTTAAATATTTTGAATTAAATAACAAAAGCAAAGCACTTAAACATTTGTGGGATGCAGCCAAACCAGTGTTTATAGAGGAATCAATAGCTCTTTATATGCCTATATTTAAAAAGAAGAAAAGTTAAATTTAATCATGTAAGGTTTACTGTAAGGAATTATGAAAACAAGTACAAATCAAGCACAAAGTAGAAGGGAGGAATTAATAAATATAAGAGAAAATGTAATTAGAACAAAAGCAGATTCTTCAAAAATATCAATTAAATTGATAAACTTTTAGCCACATTAATGAGGGGGAGAAAGAGAGAGAGATAAAAGATACAAAGAGAATACAAACTGATATCTAAAATGCAACAGGAAATATCAGTATAAAGCTTGAAGGCATTAAAAAGAAAAAAATGAGGGGCGCCTGGGTGGCTCAGCGGGTTAAGCCGCTGCCTTCGGCTCAGGTCATGATCTCGGAGTCCTGGAATCGAGCCCCGCATAGGGCTCTCTGCTCAGCAGGGAGCCTGCTTCCTCCTCTCTCTCTGCCTGCCTCTCTGCCTGCTTGTGATCTATCAAATAAATAAATAAAATCTTTAAAAAAAAAAAAAAAGAAAAGAAAAAAATGAAATATGATGAACAACTTTATGTGCACACATTTTCCAAATTAGATTGCAAATTCATTGACAGAGACAACTCACAAAAATGATACAAGAAGAAATAGTAAATATAAATTGCCTAATAACTCTAAAATAAAAATGATTCATAATGAAATTTTTGCATACAAAGATTTATAATCCCAGATGGCTTCACTAGTGAGTGCTATCAAATTTAAAGAAGAAATGTTACTAATTTTACACAAACAACTTAAGAAAATGATAAGATCAATATTCTCAAGTCTTGTCCTGAAGCCAACATAAACTTGATACATAAAATAAGAAAAGGATATTACAACAAAAGAAAATTATATACCTATTTTCCACTCCACATGAATATAGATACCAAAATCCTTAAAAAAATTAGCAAATCTAGTAATAAAGTAAAAAGATAATACAGAATGATCAAGTGGAGTTTATCTTAGGCATATCAACATGTGTTCATGTTTTAAAATAAACCAATATATTTCTCCTGCTTATTAACATAATATAAAAGAAAAATAATTTGATCATATTATTAGGTTCAGAAAAAGTATATGGCAAAATTTAATACCCCTTTGTGATTTTTTTTAAAAACCCACAGCAATTAGAAATAGAAGGGAAGATCCTTATTCCAATAAAAAATATCTCTGAAGAATTTGCAAATATCATACTTAATAATAAGAAACTTATTTCCTCTGAGATCAGAAAAAGGTAGATTCCCTGCTATCATCACTTCTACTTCTCTTCAATAATTTGTTGGAAATGAAAGCCCCTATAATAAATAAGTAAATAAAATAGTAAAGATTAGAAAGGAAGATCTATAGCTGTCTTTATCCACAGATGAGATGATTATGTACATAGAAAATGTTAAGGAAACTACAAACAAAAGTACCAGGATTACTAAGGAATTTAGGAAGCTCACAGAATGCTAGGTTAATAATAGTGAAACTGGGGCACCTGGGTGGCTCACTGGGTTAAATAAAGCCTCTGCCTTCGGCTCAGGTCATGATCCTAAGGTCCTAGGATGGAGCCCTGCATGGCTGCTTCTCCCTTTCCCTCTGCCCTTCCCCCACATTGGTGCTCACACTCTCTCTCTCTCAAAAACAAAAAACAAAAACAAAAAAGATGTAAATTGTCCCCAAATTGATCTATAAACTCAATGTAACCAAAATAAATATTTCAGAAGGTATTGTTTTCAAAAATAATTGCTTACTTCACAATTTACATAAACCTACAAAGGACCAGAATAAACACAATAATTAAGGAAAAGAAAAAAAAAAAGTTGGGAGGACTTACAGTACCTGATTTTTGAGTCTTACTCTGAAATAGGGATCAACAAACTACTGTCCACAGGCTGGCTTGTTTTTATAAATAGAATTTTAGTGAAATATAGCCACAGCAATTTATTTGCATATTATCTATGCTACAACAGAGCAGAGTAATTTTAAGAGAGATCTTATGCCCTGCAAATCTAAAATACTACTTTCCCCTTTAAGGAAAGCTACAAATTGGCATAAGAGACAAATAGAGCAATGAAACAGACTAGAATCCAGCAATAGGCCCATATGTGCATATTTTAACTTTTGACAATGGCTTCAAAGCAATACAAAGAAAAAGGGTCAATTTTTTAAACTTTTTATCTCAATCCATAGAGAAAAATTAACTCAGGTTGGATCACAGACCTAAACACAAAAGCAACAACTGCAAAACTAAGAAACAAAGAATATCTTTGTAAACTTGGATACTCAGAGATTTTTTGACTAGGATACAAAAGCATAAATTAGGTAAGGAAACATTGGTATATTGAACTCCATAGAAAATTTTAAACATTCTGCTCATCAAAAAACCGTTAAACCAAACCGAGACATATTCTAAAAAAATAAATGACTGGACTTTTCAATATTTCCAAGGTCATAAAAGACAGGACCTGTCCAGGAAACTGTCACAGATTGGAGGAGAAATGAAAACTAAATGTATATGGTATCCTGGATGGATTCTGAGCCAGAAAAAGGACATAGTGGAAAAACTAGGAAAATCTATAGTTTGTAGGTTATTTAATAGTATCTTACCAATGTTAATTTCTTGGTTTTGGTAAATGTTATGTAAGATGTTAACAATAGAGAAAGCTAGGGGGAGGGTATTTGGGAACTCTCTGTACTATCTTTGCAACTCCTCTGTAAATCTAAAATTATTTTGAAATAAAATTTCTGAGGGGGAAAAAAGGTTGTTATAAAAATGAATAGGCAAACCATAGGCCAGCAGAAAAACTGTATGTAGAGATAGATTGAGAGAGAGATATGGATAGAGATAGAGACAAAGACAGAGATAATCTTGTAAGGGACTGTACCCAGAATGTGTACATAAGCGCCACAACTCAATAATAAAATGACAAACAACCCAACTAAAAATGAACAAGACTAAAACAGATATTTTACAAAAGAAGATATGCAAACTGGCCAATAAGTATATGAAAAATTGCTCAACAGCATTAGTCATCAGAGAAAATGCAAATTAAAACCACAATGAGATACCACTACACCCCCACTAGAATGGCTAAATTTATAAGGAACAACACCAACGTCTGGCAAGGATATAGAGCAACCCAAATTTTCATACACTGCTGGTGGAAGTGTAAAATGAAATAACCACTTTGGAAAAGAGTTGGGCAGTTTCCTAATCCTACTAATCCAACTTAGTATTGGGTATTTATACAAGAAAAATGGAAACACATATATACAAAAAGATCTGAACAACAATGTTCAAATACCATTTTAAAATAAGCATTGTTTTAATACTAGTTATTAAGTAAACAAATTATATTATTAAATGACTATTCTGTGAGAGGTACTATGCTAAAAACGTTATAGATTCAGACTTCTTTAACCCTCACAAAAAACCCTTATGTAGCTCCCTATGTTGTCTACTAATACATATGTTCCTCAAACATTCATTAAAAACCTATATTGTGCAAAGCAATGTTCTAGGCACTGCACACATACAAGCTAGATGTCAAGATCTTTGTTCTCTCTCTCTTTTTAAAAAGATTTACTTATTTATTTTAGAGAATGAGAGAGAGAGAGAGAGAGAGAGAGTGCCCAAGCGTGCAAGCAGGAGGAAGGGCAGAGGAAGAGAGAGAGAGGGAGAGAACTTCAAGCAGACTCCCTGCTGAGTGCAGAGCCCTACACAGGGCTTGATCCCACAACCCTGAGATCATGACCTGAGTCAAAAATCAAGAATCAGTCACTCAACTGGCTGAGCCACCCAGGCACCCCAAGTTCTTTGTTCTCTTAAAGCTTAAACTCTACAAGGGGGAGACAGTTGATAAATACAGACTATGTTAAGATGGGTAACAATACTGTCCCCCTTTTATAGATGGGGTTTCAGAGATGGTGGCTGGGATCTGAATCTAATTTCTCTGACCCAAAACACAGACTCTGTAAGTACCCCACGATCATGCCAAAGAGCATAGCATACTCCCTGTTTCTTTAGATATCACCCCACCTTTCAAGCTGTTGTCACTTTACCAAGGAGAGGGACATTAAAACAACTATGATAGGTAAGGTTTAATCAAATTTATAATAAGGAAAATAAACCTCCCAGGTTTCTAAAGAGAAAATAAGACTGGACCTATGGTTTCTACCAGAAGGAGGCGATTATGCAGAAACCTGAGGGATGTACTTAGTAAGTAAAAGGGTAAGTGCACCATATCTTGCCCTGACTCTGATTTGTAATGGTGTAGGCCAAACTATTCTATCTCTTAATCTTAATTGGCTTCACACATCATATTTATGATCATCTTTGTACATGACCACAGAATCATCATTTTTTCTGCTACTATCATAAAGAGAAGGCATGGAAATCTTTAAACCACTGTTGTGTAAGTAAGGTAGAATTAATTTGCCAGAACAACCTAATTTTCTCTAAGCTATTCTCCTTGGAGAGGTTTTGTGGTTCCTTTTCAAACTAGCAATACTTAACTCCATTACAGATAGCTATGTAATGAGATGAGGCAACACTACATAAATGAGGTACTAGATCTCTCTTATTTCATTTGCTTTGCATTAGTCTCAAAATAAGATGTAAAACATGGCATGGACAATTCACTCTTTGATTAAAGTGCCCCGACAACCAGTACAATATCAGATACAAAGTATATATTAAATATGATTTGCTGAGTGAACATCAATGATTTCCATCCATTCCAACGTCTTGCAGGATAAAATAGCTTTCCAGTAATATCTTTGTCATACTTCTCATTTTGTGTACTACAGTCTAGCAATATCAATCCATGTATATGTCCCTGAATATCACATTCAGTTTTATTACTTTGCAAATTTGACATATGCTGTTGCTTTTACCTGAAAAGCCTTTATCCCAGTCTTTTACACAAAGAAATCAGCTCGGGCATCACATTCTCTAAAAAGTCTTCTCTGACATCCTCAGAGAGCGAATCACTCTCTCCTTGGCATGAGCTCCATCTTATTTATACCCATGTCAATTACTACACTCATAGCATAGTAATGTAATACGCTGTATTACATTATTTGTTTACAGACTATCCTTTTCTCCCTTACTTCTCTTTCTCAGTCCTCACTTCATATCTCCTCCGCCCATGCATCACAGTTAAGATATTATACCTAGTAGGGTATGTAAACTGACCAATCAGAACAAACACTGACATTATCCAACTAAAACAGATCTAGTGGAGGTCTATAAACCCCTCCTCTACACCCTACTACCTCTGTTCTAAAGAAGACTGCGATCACCTCTGCCTAGCCTTCTGCATTCCTTTCTAAGACCTTCTAGCCTCTAGTTTCATTCCCTTAAATCCTCTTCACATTTTGACCAGCATGATATTTTTTTATAAAACTAACTTATTTTTACTCCTTAAGATATAGCCTGACTTTCACCTCAGAAAATTCTGTTTAAAATAAAAGAATAAAATTCTCCCATGAACTCTTTAAAAAGTTATTTTGTTACATAGTATTTGTGAATTTTAATTATTTAATCTTAGATGTATACTCTAGTCTAGAGGATAATGTAGTTTTTTTTCCTTACATATCTATTAATGTACCAAAGAACCCAATGTTAGGTCTACCACTTAGACTTCATTTATGGGAAAAAAAAAAAAAAAAAAAGGCTTTATGGAAAGAAGGCAAGGAGGAAGAAAAATTCATTTCTTATGATGATTTGAATAGCTCCAAGGTTTTTTGGGTTTTTGCTTTTTGGTTTTTTTTTAGCTTCTGTTTTACTTCTTTGGTCTTTTAAGGACATACCCATAATTGCTAGAGGCTCACAACCATATTCTCCCCATATCACAGTAGTCAGGATAAAGACAGTCAGGTTAAGGAAACAATCACAATGCTATCAGTATTTTGACTGTGTTATTTTACCACACCATAGTTAGTTTCATAGTAAAACAAAAGGGCTAGTCCACAATGATTAAGAAAGTAGCAACCTCACATTATACTAAATACGTGATAAGGCTCTTTCTCCTGAATAGATTTGGTCTGATGACACAGGTTCCTGTACAAATCCACATAAAAGCCGAAGGTATATGGAACTTAACAAGACAAATCAACACAATTAGAAAATCTTGCTCTTTTCTTATGCAAAAAGAATTATATAGTATGAAACAATTTTAGTTTACATCGCAAAGTATATCCTTTTCAGACTGCAGAATACACAGTCTTTGGAAAAAAGCTTTAAAAATATGGAGAAGTATACAAAATTGAAACATGCATAATGCTCACCAGCCAGGTACATATTACATAAGTTATTCTTACTAAAGCTACTAATTAAAACAAAACAAATTTGCTGTCATTCAGTTTCTAAGAAAAGTGATAGATTCAAATAAAGCCACAAATGCAAAATAATAATATTTTAACACAAGAAACATACCCAAACACTATTTAACCATTAGTTTTCTACATATTTATTTTGAAAAATTATGATTAATATCACCAAACCAAACAAATTAAATTTCAAACAGGATTTAATAGTAACATACTAAGGTTTACATAAATCTCCACTATAATCATCTGTAACATGTATCCATAGATCCCAACTAAAACTATCAATGGAAAGAAATTGCTACAAAAAAATCACACTGGAAATGCTAACTACAATGAAGCTGGAAATGACCTATATACATTACCAAATTCTGGCTTCTTCATTATTTGATTGCTTTTTCAAAGACAAAATCATTTTAAAGTCACAGAATTTTGATTCCATTTTATCTGGAGCAAGAAAGCAAATATTTTTCGTATACTTATACTCTTCCCATGTCATAAATATTAGCCAAGTGTGATTTCATCCCAGAACTTTATAATCACAGCCCAGTGATGTGCTCCTCACCTGATACTTTTGCTTAAACAGTTGCAAATGTGTTTGCTGATTATCTAACCAGAGTTTTGGATACTCTTCCCTCATTTCTTCCCAAGGGTGGCTTCCTCTCATCCTTTATCACAAACTTAAATTCAATCTCTTTCAAAATACAACCACTTGTTCTAAAACAGTCATTCCACCCCTAAGCTACTCTCTCATCATACCCTTCATTTCCATATTCTGTTTATTTCCTGCATAGAATGTGTAATATTCTTATTTGCATGTTCACTTGATTATTGGTCTCTTGTAGAAGAAGTACATAAGATGAAAGATCTGGTCTATTTCATTCATTTTTCTTATCTCCTTAATATGAAACACAGTTTCATAGAGTATCTATCCTAGAATGAATGCTTAACGAATATTCGTTGGATAAATGAAAACAAGAAAGAGAAAATAAATTCTCTTGCCTTCTCTTTATCATTAAAGTATACACATCTTTTTTTAGATTTTATTTAAATTTATTTGAGAGAGAGAATGAGTGCATGAGTGGGGGAAAGGGGCAGAGGGAGAGGGAGAAGCAGACTCTCTGCTAAGCATTGAGCCAGAGGGGCTCAATCCCAGGACCCTGAGATCATGACCTGAGCTGAAGGCAGATGACTAATGGATTGAGCCACCCAAGTACCCCATAAAGTATATACATTTTTAATTGAGTCATTCTTATAAGCTATCACTACCCCAAAATGGTCCTCCATAGGCATGAGAAATGTGCACTGATTATGAATGTCATGCAACAGTGGATCCAGTCACACTAGAACAACGGCCTTTTGGACAATCCTACAGTGCTGAGGTATTCCAGATTCCCCAGCCAAGGTTGAAGTCCACTCTGCATTCTAGTCATCTCAAAACTTAGCTTGAATTTTGAGTTAAACTGGTTTTCTTCATTTATGAGATGTGTGAGTTTAAAAGTTGTTTACTCTTTCAAATCTCTAGTTTCTTCACATTAAATATACTTTAGTCTCATAATCACTAATTACTTTTTATCAAGAAATTGTATGTTAACCCAAAGCCTTACCAGAGCAAGTGTTCATTAAGGAGTAGTTATAATAAGTGTATTAGTCAGGGTCAAGTTGACACATAAAATTAACCATTACAATATTTTTGGTCCTTATTTGTTGATGCTGCTATATGTAATAATAGTCTATTCATTCAGGTCAGTTAATTTCAATAGCTATTGAGTTCACTTGAAATACAGTTTATATAAGGAAAAGGACCATGTTAGGCAAAATAAACTCAGTCTATACAATCAACTTCTTCTTTGAGTGTTATCATTTATTTTCATTAAAAATATCCCTACAATCAGTTCTACACTAAAATCTTCAACAGATTTCTCTGAAACTGAATTTAACATTTTGAGTAAATATGAATGGAAAGGAAATTAAAATGCAAAAAAAAAAATCAAAAGTAAAAGAATTTTTTGTTTTCAGCAATATGAGTCTATTATTGGAAAATATGCACCACTCTACCCAGGAGACAATTTGCAAAACAGATCTTTTAATTTGGAAAATGAATGAATTACATACAAGTATAGCTATGAGAAACTCAATTTTACTAGAGATCTTCCTATTTTTTTTTTCTAAGTGGCTTAATTACCCAAACAAAATATTTAACTTCTGGTATGCTTCACATATCCCATTAATTCCACACTAGGTTTAAATTCCTTTAAACGTCACTGATTTTTAATTACCATGCAAATGCATTAACTAAGCTTCTTAGACTTAAAGGTTAGAAGCACATGCTAGAGAGCTGATAAAGGAATTTCCCCCTTTCTTGTTAATAACAACAACAACAAAATTGTGAATTCCTTCTCTGTAGCTGTAATTCTTTAAGATTATTTCCAATATACTAAAAATGTAATTCTTAATTAACTCCAAACAACCCATCAGCATATTTGTTTTATAGGTAAAGAAACATTTTTAGCTTCAGTGTACGGACTAAACAACAGGTATCAAAAACAGACATTATAATTTATGTAGAACAAAAGTACAAACAGCATGCCACACTACAAAGGTGCAAGTCAGCTATCTAAGTTGGCATTGGCCCAATACTATGGTAGCTTTTCTGCCTGCCACTTCACAGAGGTTTGTCATGAGGCAGCTGCTATAGAAAACAAGCACATCTTGGAGAACAGTGTGGAGATTCCTCAAGAAATTAAAAATAGAGCTTCCCTATGAACCTGCAATTGCACTACTGGGTATTTACCCCAAAGATACAGATGTAGTGAAAAGAAGGGCATCTGTACCCCAATGTTTATAGCAGCAATGGCCACAGTCACCAAACTGTGGAAAGAACCAAGATGCCCTTCAACGGACAAATGGATAAGGAAGATGTGGTCCATATACACTATGGAATATTATGCCTCCATCAGAAAGGATGAATACCTAACTTTTGTAGCAACATGGACGGGACTGGAAGAGATTATGCTGAGTGAAATAAGTCAAGCAGAGAGAGTCAATTATCATATGGTTTCACTTATTTGTGGAGCCTAACAAATAGCATGGAGGACAAGGGGAGTTAGAGAGGAGAAGGGAGTTGGGGGAAATTGGAAGGGGAGGTGAACCATGAGAGACTATGGACTCTGAAAAACAATCTGAGGGGTTTGAAGCAGCGGGGGGTGGGAGGTTGGGGAACCAGGTGGTGGGTATTGGAGAGGGCACGGATTGCATGGAGCACTGGGTGTGGCGCAAAAACAAGGAATACTGTTATGCTGAAAAAAAAAATTAAAAAAAAAAAAAGAAAACAAGCACAGACTATGCAGTGTCACTTGCAAGACTTTGACTTTCAACTCTAGCATTTGCTAGTTGAGTGTATTATAGTTTAATCTCTCATTCTTACTTTCCTTATCTGCAAAAAAAAATAAATACTTATTAGCATAACTTGTGTATAATAAGACTTAAATAAATAAAAAATCTTTTATTGTTGTTGACTAATCTTATCTTTTTGCCATTTATATTGCTTAATACTTTAATATGTATTGTTTAGTATATGCCTGAAACTGTACTAAGGGCTTTATACAATCTTTCACTTAATCCTCACAACACTGTGAAGTAAATATTATTGTATCTGATTTGTATAATTTCCAAGGACCCCTCTTAACCCCTACAGATACCATGGTTTCTGCAAAAGACATATGTGATTTCATCATGGCAACCAGAGGTAATCATTTCTGTGTCCAAATTATGGAAAAGGAAAGTGAAGATAAGAAATACAAGGAAGCCTCCCCACACATACATATAATTAATAAGGGACCAACTAAACTTGAACTCAGCTATTTTATTTATATTTAAGGGTAATGCTATTTCTGATATGCCACACTCTATATGTGCTTCAGGGTTTGCAAAGTAAGAAAAGACCTGATTCTTGTCTTTGAGGAAGCTTTAAACATAATGGATTTTACATGATGTTTAGCACATTTCATGGAGTATTCTTATGAAGATATTATAAACTTTCAAAAAGTGTTTTTGCTTAATCTATGCTTAAATAACCAAAACAAAAAGGCACAAAGCATTGCTATGAGTAGCCCAGGTAACAAAAACAAAAATGAAGCTCTGACCCAAAGAGTTAAAAAATATTTCACTCGGCTCCTAGTTCCCATTCTTTGACATGTCTCTTCTTATTTTCTAGCAATAATGAATACTTGACTTAAGGGAACATTTCACCTCATCTCACTTCGACTTTTGTCTCACCTTTTTTGTGTATAAAGCAGCACCATTTTTTTTTTCCCAGATATTTTGCTAGGCTCTTTTCTGCTCTGTGACTGATGTTGATGGGTTAGAAAATTCCTGATGTGAAAATATAAATTAAAAGGACAGAAACTGGCATGTTGGGGGATATGATATGAGGATATTTGTGTCCAAACTTTTCACAAAGACATCTGGGATGTAAGTGGAATTTGGACAAGATAAACAGTAACAGGTATACACAGTGACCATATAAGTATACCATACCAAGTATGGTATACCAAGTATGCCATAATGATGGTAAACTTGAGAGGAATGAAAATTTCCTTCTTCCATTATTCATGGGGTTAGATTATTGACCCTGATGAAAGATCTCACATCATTCTGGGAGAAGTAATATGGCCATGCCAAGGGCAACATAAAGACCTCAGTCTGATAGGATATATAACACTGGATCTTATGACTGGGATTAACTCAGATTTGAGTTTCTGAGAATAAATTTGTGCAGCAAAGGGTGAAGCCATTAAAGAAAGAATATGAGTTAGATTTAAAAGGGTTAACTTCCATCTCGACTTATAAGTATGGTGGATAATCACTGTTTTTCCCAGTGACTTTGGTTGAACTCAGTTGGGGTAATATATGGCTGCCCATAGACATTTTTATGTCAGTAATACTCATCATCCTCATAGGGCCTGGAAGAAAACCTAGAGAGCAAACTGATGTAAACTGCTTCCCCAGGTACCTGGTGTTATTTGGTGGGACATTAAAACAGCTGCAGTGACCACTAACTACATCACTCTCTATATTTAGGCTACACAAAATGGGTCATAATAAGTTATAGAATGGTATGTTAGTGCCACAAGAACTGTTTATAGGGCTCACTCTAATGAACACAGCTTACCTAAATTTTGGTGAGAGGGAAGTGTGACTGACACAACCCACAGATGACAAAATACAACTGAAAGTTTCTGATTTGTTCATGAGAGAACACTGAGGTACATCTGAAGGAAAGCACTTCGCCAGCCCTCCCTTCTGCACCACATGGGAAAAGCTTATTATTTTCTAATTATGCCATATGAAATAAAAAGTATGAACAGAAAGAATACCTTTGAAAAGTCAAGTTCTTGATCTAGAAAAATTTCAATGATGTAAACAATGAGCTTAAAGGAAAATGAAGACCAAGTTTTAATCCATTTTAGAAAGGGGGCCTCATACAGATATCATCAGCTATAGACATTACCATCCCATTGCTGTAACTTAACTGAAGGACAGATAGTGGGGATAGACTTCAAAAATCTTTAGCAGTCAGTTAAAGTCCAAATGGAGTTCCCTAACTTTTGCAATAGTTTATAGTAAAAAGTACATCTGATTGTAAAAAGTGAAAATATATTAAATATTATCTATGATCCCACCATGAAACAGTCTTTTATAGGTGATGCTACTTGACTACAAAATTTTTCTTGATTATTGAGAGCACAACATTCATAAACACTGTATCCCACAGAAGCCAAAGATTTCGACAGCTTGCTCAAAATACATCCACATAACAGAGAGATACTCTGATTAATGCGTGATATTGATAAAAAAGGATACTGATAAAGTCACTGGTATTTTGAGAATACATTTTAAAGCTTACATATTATTTTCAAATGTAAAAAAAAAAAAGCCATATTACACACTACAACTTATAAATGAAATCAGAATTCTTTGTGCCATACCTATAACACAAGCTCTTGACCTAAACGTCACCATCAAATTTTAGTTTGTAAAGGAATTTACTAACTCTTGAAACAAATCACTGTGGAAAGCAGTAGTGGCAGTTTAGGCACCAACCTAAAAACAACTACCTTTGAATTTTATAAGGTTAACAAAGAATCATATGTAGCTTCAGGGCAGAATTTATGAAGTGGTAATGAACATGTTCAGATGGCCATTCCTTGAGTATCTAAAGAAAGGTTAAGTTTGGATGTTAAGTTATTTTGAAAACCACTACAGCCTTTAACACACACCAGAAAAGAGATGAAGAGGCAGGTCAGGGGTTCCCTTCTGGAGACCATGAGCCACAGCAGAACTGGAAACACTTTGAAAAGAGACTAGAAATTGATCCATGCACACATATAGACTCTGAGTGGGCTCACCATATGTTCAATTATCTTGCAATTCAAGTCTGCTTTGCTTCAGATACAGTGATTATATTTGGCCTACACAAAGGCATCACCCTTTGTTTGAACAGGAGTAGTTTTTCCAGAAACACACGCATTAATTTACACAGGAGGCTTATGGAGCTCTCCTCTAGGTACCTACTCTTCTGAGAATCATTCTACCACTAATGGTAGCCACTCAGGCTCTACTGTGGACAGGAAAAATCAATGAAGCATCACGATGAAACCTTTAGGATTCAACAAAGGTAGTTACAGTAAAAACATTTTCATGTTAGAAAAATTGACTTTTTAAGAATCTTCTACATGTAAGGCTCATCAAAGATTGAGGCATTAATGAAATAAAGCAAAAGACTATCAAGAGATAGTTTGAAATTACTAAAGAAAATGCAGAACGAAACTAAAATAAAAAATAATATCCCAATTTAATGAGACAAAAAATAATAATAATAAAAGTGAAAAAGGTGAAAAAAGATGGAATTTTGCAAGTCATTCTGCAGTTTTTGTTTTTAAAACTATGAACCTTGTGATATAAAAGTTATGTCTAAGAAATCTTTTCAATAAGCAAAGAAAGGTCAAGGTATAATAAAAAATACATTTGATTATTTATTTATTTATTTATTTATTTTTAAAGATTTTACTTATTTATTTGACAGACAGAGATCACAAGTAGGCAGAGAGGAAAGCAGAAAGAGGGAGGGGGGAAGCAGGGTCCCTGCTGAACAGAGAACTCAATGAGGAGCTCAGTTCCAGGACCCTGAGATCATGACCAGAGCCAAAGGCAGAGGCTTAACCTACTGAGCCACCCAGGTACCCCTACATTTGATTATTTAAATGGCATCTAATACCATGATCATATTTTCTTTTATAGTTCTCTTTTCCAATGTTGTTTTCCCCACTTTAGCCAAAGTTGATATCAGATTTTGCATTAAAATGGAGCATAAAATGAACCATAGCAGCTTGCTTTTAGGATAATTTATCACCAAGTGAATTATAAGAGCATTAAAGGTAAAAGAAGTTCTTAGCAACCTTAAAAAAAATAACCACACTTTCCACCTAGCCATGAGGTTATATGAGTCGTATAATTAGGAAATATTTCTATGGCTCCGCTAGTATGTCGGAGTGGCTTATAATAGCTAGATGGCGGGTGCCTGGGTGGCTCAGTCAGTTAAGTGACTGCCTTCGGCTGCGGTCATGATCCTGGAGTCTGGCGGCTGAGTCCTGAGTCCCGCTTCCTGCTCAGCAGAGAGTCTGCTTCTCCCTCTGACCCTGCCCCCCTCATGCTCTCTCTCTCTCTTGCTCTTTCTCCCTCTTTCAAATAAATAAATAAAATCCTTAAAAAAAAAAAAAAATAAAAGCTAGATGTCAAGAGTAGTCATTTTAAGTCACCTACAACCTTGAACTCTTACCAGATACTCAGCTCTTTTGTCATAAAATAAAGAGATTTGAATTTAAAAGATTGGATTTGAAAATAGAGATTTGAATTATAAAATGCCTTTCTGCTTTGCTAATTTTTACTTTTAGATTTTAATTTATGGAAGAACAAATCTTCATAAATCTATATGGTTACAAAATTTAAAAAAAATCTTTTATTATTTTAACCTATTCAAATTCTTAATATTCAGTTCCCAGCTGTACAGTATTTCATCTCTTTTACATAGGTTCGTTGGGGATAGTATCCCTTCAGACATAATGTAATAGCCAACATCCATATGTAACAAAGATAATTTTTTTAAAAGATTTATTTATTTGAGAGTGAGCACAGTGGGAAGGGCAGAGGTAGGGAGAGAGAATCTCAAGTGCACTCCATGCCGAGCTTGGAGCCTGATGTGGGGCTTGATCTTATGATACTGAGATCAGGACCTAAGCCAAAAATCAAGAGTTGGACTCTTAACCAGCTACACTACCCAAACCCCTCAAAGCTAATTTCTAATGAATGCTTTCTTTGTACCAGAAGTATCCTAAAAATATTAAAGAAATTATTGTATTTAATCTCCAATAAACTCCAAGTGATTTATTTCATTGGACAGGTGAAGAAATTGAGGCTCCAAAATTAAGTAACCCACCTAATTCACACATGCATGAGATGTTAATGAAGTCTATCTGTGTCCAGACTGTGTACTATGAAATCATTCACAAGAAATCTGTCCTATGACAGTTGGCTCCTGGCCATCCCAGAGGAGAAGCTCTGTTGTTTTGGTATGGGCCGTAGGCCCTCAGAAAAGCATATTTGCCTTTCTGAAGTGAACAAAAAAGAAGCACGGGTAAATTTCTCATCACAGCTTGCCACGTTAGATCTCAATGATCAGTAAAACTTTCCAAATAATCAATTGCTGCTATAATACACTGCCTCAGAAAACAGGTATTGCAAATCATATTTATGGATTTGGGGAGGTTTTCTGCAAGAGGTCTACTTTGTCGCTGTGACTTGAAACGTGTATAATTTATGACGCTTGATTAAGTGTGCCAATCCTTTAAATGTAGACAAATCTCATGGGGACAGGCAAGCTGAAGGAACATTGGTTTTAGTGGTTTCCTGAGATTACCCAAGGCATTAAAATGAAATGATGCTTAGCAAATCCAAGCTGCTCCTTTTGGATTAAGTATTATGTTTATTGACTCTTTAAAGGAATGTATTTGATTTTTTTTTTTTTTATGTATTTGATGTTTGCTCCAAGTACTTTATCTATGGTCACTAAAACCTCTATCACACTTTGAGATTTTTAAAAATCTTTTCCTCAATCATACTTCTAATATCTTGCTCCCTGAATTAGTAAATAGAACCAGATATGAGTTTGTAAAATCAGGATTCTAGTTCAAATTCTACTATGTAGTTAGTTAGTAATATGACCAGGTATTAATAAGTCACTTAATGTTGCTGGATTTTATTTTTGAAAAAGACAAAGAGAGAAGAGGAGGCAGGGAAGAAGAGAGGAAGACAAAAAGGGAGGAAGAGAGGAAAAAAATAAAAACAACTTATATTTATCTCCCAGGAATGGTGGGAAGAACAAATGAAGTAGATTATACTAAAGCACTTTTAAAATCCTAAAATGTAATAAAAATTTCAGTATTGGTATTATCGTTGTTGTAAGTATTTACACTCAACTAATAGCCTTAGTAGCACATAATAAAATTAAAAAAATAATAAAAATTTCAGTATTGGTATTATCGTTGTTGTAAGTATTTACACTCAACTAATAGCCTTAGTAGCACATAATAAAATTTAAAAAAATAATGGGCCATGATGTGTTGTTGATGGGCTGTATCTAAACCAAACTATGGAGGTAGCAATCTGAGCAACTATGTGATGACAAACCACGGTTTTCGGTCTCGTCTCGGGCAAAGCAGGTAAACCAAACTTTGAAGGTAGGAAGGGACTTATATTCTGAACATTTGCATTTTATTTTAAGAGTCTTCACTCTCTGGGAATGACTTTGGCAATGACTTCCAAATGAATCAGAGAAGACAGAGTTGCCTTTCTAGCATTACTAAGCTGTACAATCAGTTCTTTTCTTTTCTTCCATCGCAGAAGGCAAATAGTAGCTATAAAGCCATGTTGTAGGGCACCTGCATTTCCCAAGGTGAAATCCCATGCTATGTTCAATAAGAAGGGTGTCATTTTCCATATATGAACCTTGGATCTTTATCCATTGAATATAAAGCTCTCGTTACATTCATACAATTAATAGCCCCCTAGTTGTTTTCACACATTTAAGATTAGACACACGTGATTCAGAAAGAAAACTACCTTGGGAAAGAGAGTAGAGTTGTGTCTTACTTGCATTTTGGCTTCTCAATAAAATTCTTTTCAGAAATATGAACAGATATCAGCATCCAGAAGTATTAGCATCTGACTTCATAGCAGACTGCTGCAGACAGAACACCTTGAGAGGATTATACCCCTAAGCTCTAAAGAATTAGCAAAGTGCTTATTCTGCAAAACAACTGCAAATATTCCATTGCAAAGAAGCACACTTTCTGATAAACAACACAACTAACCATTTGTCAGCTTTTTTTCTGGCCTAATAAGCAATGTTGTCTTTTTATTTCCTCCTAGTTCTTTCCAACTTTGATTGCAAATTTAACAATTTAGAAATAATTTTTTTAAAAAACTGCTTTTTTTAACTCAAAGATTTTTCAGGATTTCAAAACTAGAAGACTGTATCAATCCAGTCATTACCTTTATCCCCACCCTGCCCCCATACCACCACCATAG
The DNA here is from genome assembly GCF_010015895.1 of Lontra canadensis. Lineage (NCBI taxonomy): Eukaryota > Metazoa > Chordata > Mammalia > Carnivora > Mustelidae > Lontra > Lontra canadensis. Next base: position 25,940,702 of record NW_022630999.1, read on the forward strand.
CACACACAGAAATGTAACTATGGTCCAGAGAGGGGGAAAAAATAACATACTTGAGATCACACACTAGTGTGTAGGTGAATTGGAGTTAGAACTTAGGTCTTCTGAATACTAGCCTAATGTCCTAGAATTTCTTTCTAGCACAAAGCTTTTTTGACCACCACATGATCATGTTCTTTTCAAGATATCATTACCCTTGATCTGGTGTCCATTCTGCATAAACTGAAATCATGAGTGTGTCAGAGGTCTTATAACACCATACAAAGTTAATTTTATATGTGTGTAATTTTATTAATAGATATTTATTGAGATTTATGATGTGCAAAGAACTTTACTAAGCCCTTTATGTATATTAAATCATTTAATTTTTATTTTACTTATTTATTTATTTTAAATATCTTACCTATTTGACAGAGACACAGTGAGAGAGCGAACACAAGCAGGGGAGAGTGGGAGAGAGAGAAGCGGGCTTCACACCTAGGAGGGAGCCCAGTGCAGGGCTCAATCCCAGGCCCCTGGGATCATGACCTGAGCCTAATGCAGACACTAAATGACTGAGCCACCGAGGTGCCCCTAAATCACTTAATTTTTGGAATTATCTTCTGAGGCTGGATATCATTATTCCTATTCTATAGATGAGAAAAGTGATGCTTTATGACATTAGGTTACTTGGACCTATTACACAGCTAGTAAGAAGAGCCAAGATTCCACAAACCAGATTTCAACTACTATGAAATTCTACCAATGTTTATAAAACCATCAAAGAAAAAACATACAACTCAGAAATTTTCATAAGCAAAACTACCTTTATCAGTCTTAAGAAAGAAAACAATTTCTTCTTGTAGTTGGAGACATAACAAACAAATGTATTTAGTTCTAATCAAGCAATAAAAAGCAGATTGTTTAATTCTGTTCTTTAAATACATTTTAGCCAATTTCAAACACTTTCAACATTAATAAACAGTTTCAAGGACTGAGCTTAAAGCTTTCTTTGTCTGGTAGGCTAAATTAGTTCATTGCTGAAATCCCTGCTCTTCTTACATCTGAAATATGATGGCATATTTATTAGCTGTTAAGTCACAACAATTATACCTCTTTTTAGGTACAATCTGGTACTCCTATTTAGCTCTGCTTTTGGGTTTAGTTTTAATTCCATCCATAATTCTAGCGCACAAATTTCAGAAAGGAAGAACTGCCTAAAGATGTCAGGTTGGGAACCATTTGAGTTCTGTGGATTCTATTGTCACCACCATTGATAAGCAGATCCTTACATAACTGTAGGACTATTGTGACAGCTCTGTACAGTGACTTCCTGAACAAATTCTGAAAATCAACCAAAACATTCTTGAATACAATCTGCAGATTGAAAGTGAGCTATGATAAAAATTTCGGAACAAAACTATGATTTTGCTGTGCTATAACCTCTTAGGAGCAAAAAGCACTAATAAAGGGATTATAGATTATTCTACCACTAATTTAAATCACTTCTTAGGTAATTTCCATGAGTCAGACCATTTTGAGCTGGATCTGGCAGTAGTTAAAATAGTCAAAAAAACAGAAATGGTCCTGACTTTATGAAGCATAGTTTAATGGGCTATGGGATTATTTCTCAATAGAGAGAAACTGTTAAGGACTATGAGTAGAAAAGATCCTCTTGATTTTAGTTCTTATATTAATATGTTAATCTTCTAAGAAACATCCATACATTTTTTAGGTCACACAAATTCACAATTGCTACAGAGCAAACCTCAACGTAAGTTACTATCATTCTTTTTTTAAAAACTATCTATGATATTAAGGAACAAATCTAAGAATAAGTAGTATGAGACAAAGAGCTTCACATTATTTTCTATAATTCTCCTAATTTTAATACTAAAGAGGTTTTCCTTTTTACGCTCTCCATACTCAATTAACAAAAGTGTACTTTTGTGTGAAATCACATTTTTCAGTACATTCTTATTTAATTTGAACCTTCTCTCATTCAAGTAAAGTCCAAGCAGATATATAAGCAAGAACAATGATATGCAATTTCACATGCTTCCTCTTCTGGTTTATATATCCAGAGTATTTTATATTCATTCTATACTAATTGCTCTATAACACAAGTCAGAAACCTTTCTTTTATAATGACCACAGAGTAAATATTTTGAAGACTTTGTAGGCCCAATGGTCTCTGTTGGAACTACTCAATTCTGCCTTTAAAGTGCAAAAGCTGATATGGATAATATGTAACCTAATGGGCTTGAGTGCATTCCAGTAAAAGTTTACTTATAAAAATAGGCAAATTTTGGCCATATTCGGTTGACCCTTGCTCAAAAATATCAACAATCTTTTGGCCAACACTAGCTGAATAAAGATGAGCATGATTATCAAAAGCACATCTCACTAAAATCCAGGTTAAAAAATAAAATATTCTATAATATATCTTTGAAGATAAATTTTATAATTATCTTTTAGAAGGGAAAATAAATCTATAGAGATTAAAAATCAAATTCCTTTTTTTGAAATTCCCTTTCAATTGTGTGAACATTCTATTTATGATAGTACTGTAACTATATTTTTTATGAAAATAAACAGAACCAAAACAACAGTTGTCAAAAGGTCAAGCCTTCCTTGATACATCAGTCAGAAGTCTAAATTCATTAATGTGTACACATCAATACTTTAATATTAAAAAACATTCATCCAGTATAGACATTGTGCAAGGAAAAACATATATTTGAACTCATGGAAATAGCATGGAATTTCTTTCTCAGTTTGCTATTTAATTACAAGTAACACATTTTTCTGTACAAAGGTATACCATTTTTTCCAACTTGTGCATGTGGCATTATTATTTCATATTATATCTTCATCTACTCATGCATTTAATTTAAGTTTTCCAATATTAAATAACTCACCCAGAAACTGGTAATTTTTTATTAAACAGAAAAAACTTATACTCAATTTTATATATGTATGTGTGTGTGTGTGTGTGTGTGTGTGTATGAGGGCCAAATACTATATAATACTGACGATGCTGGCCTAGTTCATAGAAAGCCTTTTCTCCTCCATCTGAGCTTTTGCTTTTCCTTAAAGGAGCTTCTGATTTAACCAATACAAAAGTTACAATTCAACTAAGGAGTCACTAAAATCTCCTAAAATGTATATAGTATTCTAATGCTTTCCCTAAACTTCTGTAACATCTATTGGGATATTTTCTAGAGATCTCAAACTTCATGCACAATTAAACCATTCTTAGCTGAAGGATGAAAACTAAAACTCTTCAGTCAATGTATTTAAAATGATCAAATTATTTATGAATTTAGACTACCATAATGGGGGAGCCTTTATCGTCCTCAATCTTTGGTGATCAAGTCTGTGGAAAAAGGTCATGATTAGGTTTAGTATTAAATCCAGAGAAGTCTTTACTCTGAAACAGGTATTTGTAGCAGTATTCACATATTGTGTCAATTACATTGTTTTTTTCCTCTGGTTGTAACTGCTCTAGATATAAAATATACCCTTTTCAACTGTCTGTAATTAAATCATCCATACTTCAAGTAATGGATACCAGAGCTTAAATGTAGCCTGTGATGATGATTTGGCCTACTACATCAAAAAAGCTTTCTTATTTTCATATGGTTCATAACGTGAAAGATAAAAATGTGATATATGAAGCAGAGAATTCTGCTTTAAATCTAAATTTTAGATTTAACCTCAATAAGGTTAAAGGAAGAGAAGGAATACTTAAGACTATACCTTCAGTGGTAATTCATCTTTGTTTTATGGGGACAAGTAAGTGAATCCTATGTTGGAGATTGAAATTGAAATAAAACAATCATTTTAAATGTTTATGTTGGTTATGAATAATAAAGTGCAAAAAAAGTACATAATGTTTCTCTCTCCCTCTCTCTCCCCACATATATATATATACAACCAAAATATATACATATACATATATTTCCTCTCTCTCTCTATGTATATATATACCCACACACATATATATTTTAAACAGGTTAGTGACACTTAAGATACCTCACGCATAAACTGAAATAGAAATGGTACTCTGAGTTGTAAAGATAAAAACACCTTTCTCAAATGGCTAAACGGCATTTATTCTTTGGCCAAGGATCAAAAATAATCATTGGATATAAAAATCCTATTCACAATAACCATAAAAACTATAAAGTGTTGAAGAATAAATTTAATAAGAATTATAGAAGGCCTATGAGAATAAATTTAACAAGAAATGTGTAAGACATGTAGAAAACTATAAAACTTTACTGATGGACATAACAGAATATATACAAATGGTGAGACACAGTATGTTTTTCATTAGAAAGAAATCAGTATTGTTGAGAAGTAAATTTTCTTCCAAATTTCAAAGCAAGTACAACCAAAATATTGGTTGCATTTTTTTAACTTGTCAAAATATAAAGATTGTATGAAAGTATAACTACCTCAGTGTCAAAAAAAAAAAAAACTACTTCAGTGTTTAAGTATAAATAGAAACATAATGAGGGGAGATTTGCCTTGATATTTAAGGTCAGAATAATTAAAACCACATGAATGGCAGCACAAAAAGAGAAAAAAATTAATAATGCAAATTACCAAGTAAAAACATAGACCTAAGGACATATGAGATTTCCTATATGATAAAAACAACATTTTGAATTCTAGGGCAAGAACAGATTATTTCATTAAATTTTACTGTCACAACTATGTATCCAGCTATGGATAGTCCCATTTCAGAACTTATCTGAAAACACATTTTAAGTGGAGTCAATATTTACATAAAATATTGAAATGAAAAATCACATAAGATACTGAAAGATCATTTGAACATTCCTTTCAAATCTTGGGGTAAACAAGACTCTTCAAAGTCTGAAAACGAAGACCAAAAACCTTAATATATCTTAGTAAATATGAATATAAATCTTCTGGATACTAAAATATATTATTCACAGAGTGATTACATAAGGAGGTATGTTATAATGTGTAAGAAAGTGTTAATACCCTTAATATATAAGAAGTTCCAAAAAGTCAATAAGAAAAAATGGATTCTCTAATAGAAAAAAAGATATCAATAAATGACAGGAAAAATCAATTCAGAGAAGAAATACAACCTATTAAAAAAAGTAGAGATAGTTATTTTGCAAAAAAAAATTAATTAGTCAAGGAAATTACCAGTGTCACCTATTAGGTTGGCAAAGGTAGAAAGAATGAACACACTGAGGGAGATACTCAGGAATGGTCTAAGTATGTGCACATGGAATTCTCATACACTGGTGGTATGAACCTAAATTAGCACTTAAAGGAAGCACAGTTTTGTTATATGTAGCAGTACCTAAAATCTACAAGCTCTGGCTTCCAGTAATCTCATTTCTAAGAATTTACCAGAGGAGATACTTTTACAATGGCATCAAATATGACCACATATGATGGTTTAATACAGTTTCATTTACAATAGTAAAAATCCCCCAAATAATCATAATGTCTATTAATAGGATTGATTTAATAAAATCAATGAAATTCAGCAACCCGTGCGTACTATGTTGTACAAAAATTTTAGATGTCATCAAAAGATGATCACAAACTATTAGGGGCAGAAACAATATAACATGATGTCTGATATTATCTGATTCTATCTTATGTACATCTCAAGAAGTCTGGAGTTTCAGTGACCATTTTGCTAGCAGTGTTTATATCTGGGTGATGACACTAATAGGCATCTTCACTCTTAATTATAGTTTACTAATTTTTCTATAATGGACAGAAACAAGTAATAAAACAATTCAAGTTAAAAAGGGAAAATATTTTTTAAAAATGGGAGAATATTAAGAAAATCATATAACAAATTTGTCCACTTTGCAAAATGAACATAACAAACAGCTGGAAGTTACTTTATACCTTTTATTTGGTTTCCTTGATTTCCAAATACAGAAACTGAACAAGAATTCTATAGGAGGTTTTATCATCAGTGACAAATTCAGGACAAATCCAGAGCTTCCTAGTCACTGCTTTTGATATAAGTACTGAGTTTTTCATAATAACTATAGAAATAATCTCTTAAAAAATGCAATAGCATATTTTAGCCCAAGGATTGCTTACTTTCAAAAGAAATCTAGAACTTAATAATTATATATATATATATGTATATACATACACACACACATATATATGTGTGTGTTGTGTGTGTATAAAATTAGATATATAAAATATATGCAACCTAATTTTATTCTTAATTTTTATCAACCCCATTATATATTTGATACAGTAGAAAAAAAAAGAAATTAGAAACATTTTAAGCCCCATGTTTTTCTCTCAACCTTGAAGAACACAAATGTATTCAAACTGAAGTCTTTTAGATTGACTTTGAAATGCAACACAATTATTATTTCACAGAAATGCAAATCATCATTTTACTAAATATTCTGAGATGCTCAGATCCTGAGATAGGTACTAACTCGTTAAAATAATAAGATATCAAAGACTGATATTTTCTTGGTTCTAAAAGTCATAAAATTTAATCAAAATCTAATTTTGTTCTTAATTCTCAAGATTACCATATCCTTTTTTCAAGTAGATTTTTGTTTCAAGCAAGAATTGAATTCATTCTCCAGTGATGAATGATGATTTATAATATCCAAAAAGAAGGTAAATAATAATCTTCAATTTACCCACAAACTCTAATGATGCTGACATAGTGAAAATTACTAATTTAGTTGATCTCTCAATGAATTAGACTGCCTACTTTTGTGTATTACGGATTTTATTCCTTATGTTCTATTTATTTCATTTTTGTAGGTTTCCCAAAAGTCATCTGGGAATCTGGAATAGGGACTATTAATGATCGTCCAGGGAGATTATGATAGAAGCAGGCCCATTCAATTTTTCAACTTCCTTTTCCTTTAACTTAAGAAAAAATAAATAAATAAATAAATAAATAAATAAATAAATAAATAAATGGGATAGGGAACAAATCAGGCTCAAATTCCAGTTCCAGCACATTTCCAGCTATAACATAAGGAGGGCTGTATTGTCTTGGTCCTAATAGGCTCTAACTCACAAAAATCTACTAAAACACAGTTTATCCATCTGTAAAATATGATAATACTTCTTATTTCATAGAATTTTTGAGAATTAATTGTGAAAACATTTAAAAATTAAGGTTTCTCAAAAAATGGTAGTGACTTTTAGTAGGGTCATTAATCAAAATAAATATATCCCAGTTACATGTCGAAAATATACTGCAATTTTTCAACTCCTGTTTTTTACTGACCTTTTTAAATTAAAATATTTATTAACTACCAAATGCTTAAAAGAACAGAGAATCCAAATGCACTTTGATATCACTGATTTCATACCATGAAAATTCAAAAAGACGGTCCTTAATTATATATACATTCTTACATGCTACATCTTTGTTGCATACTTTACATATGTAAATATTCATTTATACTAAACAGGACCCAGCAACTATGTAAGAAAGGCCTTCTGCTATTTCTCAACTATATATTTTTTAAAGATTTTATTTATTTGACAGAAAGAGAGACACAGCGAGAGAGGGAACACAAGCAGGGGGAGTGGAAGAGGGAGAAGCAGACTTCCGCTGAGCAGGGAGCATGATGCAGGGCTGGATCCCAGAACCTTGGGATGATGACCTGACCTGAGCCAGCAGCCACTTAAGGATTGAACCACCCAGGAGCTATTTCTCAACTATTGAAAACACACTACACACTCAAGAAGAGGAGCACATATGTCTAGCCCTCTTTTCATCTCCTTCTCGGGGTCTCTCTTCGTCTCTCTCTCTCTTTAAAGCTCAAAGACTTAAGTAGCATTTGATTTAATCAGGTTTTATTCCTGCCATGATTACAATAGGCACAACAACAGCAACAACATAATAGAAAACCCAGAGCTCCAGGATTGTTGCTATTTTTAATTAAGAGACATTTTGTCCAAATCTGGCAATTTTAAACTAGAACACATCTATAGCATTGTCACTTAGGGACTCAAGTAACCTAAGAAAGTTCCATTAAAAACAAATTTCCACCTAAGTGGTGGTGATGATGATCAGAGTCAGTTTGGTAAACTAATAAATAAAGCCATTTTAAAATGTGGCTCTCAAAGCTGATTCATTAAACAGAGAGGAAGAATTCTCTCGTCTGTTAGAAAATGTGCAATTAAGATATGAAAATGAGAGTAGATCTTTCTGTGTAACCAGAAAATAATATATTTGTCAGGAAATATTACTTCGTAGTGTTAAAAAAAAAAGCAATTGGCAAAATGCTCTTATTCAAATTTCTTATGGAACAGAACTTGGCCTCCAACACCTAAAGTTTAAAATAAAGCATCCAAAAAATCTGAAGGAAATGAGATAAGTTGTGTTTTTCATATGCTCTGTAATTCTACAGATCTTTCACCTGTAAATTTGGCAAGTACTTAAAATATTATGACTTTCAGAGTAACAAAAGTATCATTCCCTAATGAATTCAGTTAGAAAAATGTTTTGCCATACAGTCATGCTAATGTGATTCAAGTAAACACTTAAACGCATTCTTCCAACACAAAAGTCAGATGCAAATTTACACAGCCTAACAATCACCCCACAAGTGTCAAAAGAGAGTGTTGGTTTAACAGTGCTTGAAAGAGGAATGGTTTACACAACTGATTGATGGGAGAATGCTTCAAGAGATCTTCAGTCTATTAACTCAAGCACTGATTTGGAAAAAGAAATAGAAATATGTATTTACAAAATAAATCTTGAAGTTTCTCTGTAGGTCAAAGAAAGCAAACAGATAAAGTACTTAAATTTCATTTTTTTGGAGCACAATATATTCAAACAGTGGTTAAATTTACAAAATGGTGATTAGATTTTTACAATCCAGTAATTGGCACCTACTTACTTGTATTTAAAACTCTTTACATCTTTGTTTTATGACATTCCTTAAAATGGCCTATAAGTCATTTCTTTAAAGATTAATGTTAAAAAATGTTTCTTGAGAAATCTACAGTTGAAGAAATATTAACACCCTTAAAAAATGGACAATTTTTAAAGATTATCTATGCAGAATTGTAAAAAGTTGACTGTGTGACTATACTGTCCTTTGCGAAAACCAGTTAACTTATAGTCCTAAATAGCAGGAAGATTCAGTAATTATTTTAAAACAAAGGCTTTGGGGCACCTGGGTGGCTCAGTGGATTAAGCCTCTGCCTTCAGCTCAGGCCATAATCTCAGGGTCCTGGGATGGAGCCCCACATCGGGCTCTCTGCTCAGCAAGGAGCCTGCTTCCTCTTCTCTCTCTGCCTGCTCTCTGCCTACTTGTGATCTCTGTCTGTCAAATAAATAAATAAAATATTTTTGTGGAGGCCGAGAAAAATCAAGGCTATCCCACCTCAGGTTTAGCCTTAGCATAAATATAGCCAATCTTAGCTCCCTGTGCCCGAGAGCTAAACTTTCCCCCACCCTGCTTTAGTAAGCCCCACCCTGCTTTGGTTCCAGAGACACCCCACCCTGCTTTAGTAACAGGAAGCCCCACCCTGCTTTGGTTCCAGAAACCCCCACCCTGCTTTAGTAACAGGAACCCATAAATACCCCTGCCCTAACTAACCTCGGAGTCCAAGTCCCCACTCCGCCGTGTCGGTTTCGCTTGCGCCCAAGCTTAAGCTTGTCGAATAAACCCTCGTGTGATTGCATCCGTGTCGGCTCCTTAGTGGTCTCTCAGACGTGAAAACTCAGGTACATCAATTTTTTAAAAATACAATAAAATAAAACAAAGGCTTCATTCTGGGAGAGATAAACAGCACACTCTCTAAAACACTACTTGCCTGATGTTGATGCTTTAGAAATTAGAAGGTAGGAATAAATGGGACATTTTCCACAAAAGGTCACCTTTGAATTATGTATATTGCAAGCCATACTATCCAATATTTCCTCTTTGCAGAATAATAATGCAGAATAAAACAGCCTTTAATTTCCATTATCATTGACTCTATTTCTATTTTCATGGAAAATGAAAAAGCTAACCCAGAGAGCATGAGACAAAAATATAACTTTGTATGTATTTTATTAAATCCTCTTTAAATCTCTATTTTGAGGGGCATTTGGGTGGCCCAGTGGGTTAAGTGTCCCGCTCTTGATTTTGGCTCAGGTCATGACCTCTCAGGTGGTGGGGTGGAGCTCAGCTTCAGGCTTTTCTGTGCTCAGCATGGAGTCCGCCTGAAATTTTTTCCTCTTCCCTCTTCCTTCCTCTTTGTGCTCTCTCTCGCAAATTAATTAATTAAAATCTTAAAAATAAATGCCTACTTCTAGTATGTTTGGTAGTGTACATTATATATTAGTGGATAGATAAATAAATACACATTTATTGAGCAAGTCAAGTAGACGGATTAAATTCTTATGAGGAATCATCATTTCTATTTAAAATAAAAAATAAAATAACTGAGTGAATCATGGCTTTTGAAAACTACCTATTTAATTTAAAAAACTTCATGGAAAAGTCTATAGATAAACATTTTTAAAAATGGTTTTGAGGGGCACCTGGGTGGCTCAGTGGGTTAAGCCATTGCCTTCGGCTCAGGTCATGATCTCAGGGTCTTGGGATCGAGCCCCGCATCGGGCTCTCTGCTCAGCAGGGAGCCTGCTTCCTCCTCTCTCTCTCTCTGCCTGCCTCTCTGCCTGCTTGTGATCTCTCTCTGTCAAATAAATAAAATCTTTAAAAAAAAAATGGTTTTGATTCGATGGTCTTGTCCCAATTAGGCACTGAATTATTGATCTTCAGAGGAGCAATCTGAAGATGCTTAATCACTGAGGCTTTAGGATTAAGCATACTTCCAGATTAATAATGAGGCATCCATAAATAATTTACAGGAAGCTATTCAGTGGGATAGTCTCTATATGTAAATGTGCAATACTAGTATTACTAGCCTCCAACTAAATAGCTACCTTTCGAACCAAGGAATAGCTAAATCGTATTACCCTGAAATGTATATTAAAATATAAGCATTTCTGATTTTTTTCAGGCATCTTAAAACTAAATAATTGATGTAGCTATTATTAATTTATTCATAGTATCAAATATTGTGGTAGGTGGTTATCCCTCCCCCATTTCAAAATCTTTGTTTCAACTTTTGTTCTTTCTAAATATTTTCATCATCTGGTTCAGTAAAACTGGTGTGGCAGCTCCAAAGGACATTTCATAAAAATAAAAGCCGGAGTTAGAAAATGTTTTTCAACATCTTCATACTTCCTTTAGTGTCACCGGTCTTCTACTCCTCTCTTTGTGAGAATGCTTCAGATTCTCTCATCATGTCAGAGCACCCACTCAAGAATTTCCAGTCTCTTCTGCATAGCTGCCAAGGTCCTGTGCAATTAAGCCTCACCTTATGTGTTCATACCCTGCATATTCATACCCTACACTGCACCCTACTTTTTCAATCCACTCACATTTACTGTAAAATCTGTCTAGTTCTTAGTTTCTGCATCTGTAAAAGAAAGTGATAATACAATTACCTAGCTCATAGCATTTTTGTGAACATTAAATGAGCTAGTCATATACACCCTAAATTTATATTTTTTTAATATTATTATTGCTAACATACAATAACTTTCTTCATGTTGTCTGTACCCTATTACCCTTTCCCACAGAACTGTTCTTATTTTCCATCTATTCAAATCACACTGATCCTGTTTGTTTAGTTCAACTGTCTCCCTCATGACGTCGTCTTCTACAAATCCCACCCACTCTGACCATTTAGGTCTTTATTGTTGCAAAACCCACATTATAAGTAGAGGCCAGTCAGTTGTTATAAAATTCCTTTAATTAGTGATTATATTAGCTTCCAACTTCACTATAAAATTAGTGTTCCTCAAACAGTGCCCTTCAGATAGTACCTGTGTCAGTCACATAGAAAGCTTTTAAACATGCCGATTCCTAAACCTCATCCCAGTCCTACTGAGTCAGACTCTGGATATGGACCTAAAAATAGAATATGAATACTAGACTCAGATGATTCTACTGCATAGGAAAGTCCGAGAATCACTGTAAAAATTTGGTTCTCAAATTTTTATTTTGATTCTTCTCCCTGAAAGACATACCACTCTCTTCTCCCACCATCTGAAATATTCTTTTTTCCATCTATCCTCACCTTCCTCTTCAGGCAATAAGATTAAGATTTCTTGACTCTAGACTTACTTACCCCTGTGTAAGCACCATTTCACGTCCTTCCACGATCCAGCTGAATTAACAGAGTGCTACTTAAGTTAGCACTCAGTAAATATTTCCTTGTAGCTTGATGTCCTGTAGTCCTTTAATTACTGCTTCAACAAATTCATCCAATCCATATCTGTTGAGCACCTATTGTCAGGCATTGTCGTAGGTACTGTCCATGCATCTCTGATCTTCTACGGCTTACTTTTGTGTATCACTTTTCTAAAATATATGTAGATTCACCTTTAAAATTCATTAATTGTTGCTATTGTGTTAGGAGAGAAGTTATTTTATCTTCAGTTGCCAGTTACTTCTAAGTTAAGACCTCTTGGCAAGTAAGTGGGTGGTAAGTGCCAAATTATAGAGCAAGGAAAAATGAGACTTGGCAATAAAAATGCCAATAGAATGTTAAAATGAGCACCAGCAAGAGCAATGGGCTGAAGACATTCCTATATCTTTCCGTATAAATAGGAACAGGATAATATAAACCCATTTCTCTCCTTGTTTAATAAAATGTGTATTTTGTAAATAAAATGCACAACTAGAAGCAACATATAAATCTTGTGTTTGTGGGCCCCTGGGTCGCTCAGCCAGTTAAGTGTTTGCCTTCAGCTCAGGTCACGATCCTGGGGTTTTGGGATTCCATCCCACACCAGGATCTCTGCTCATCAGGGAGACTGCTTCTCCCTCTCCCTCTGCTGCTCCCCCCTGCTCATGCTCCTTCTCTTTCTCTGTCTCTGTCTCTCACACACACAAAAATAAATAAATAAGTAAATACTTAAAAAAAAATCTTATGTTTGTTTCTTTTAAAAACTCATAACCATCCTTCCTCTTATTCCTCTTTTAGCTGTTCTAAGTGTTTTTGTCATCTGAAAAATGTAAGTTGATTTTGGAAAAACTAAGCAATATCAGAATAGAAATGGAGTAAAGAATAGCTGTGTAAATACGAGTCAAGTTGATTTAAATTTTTTTTTAATTTTCCGTTTATATGCTATTTAAATCCAGTTCTCTATTTTATATATGATTTGTATATTATTGTTAATGGTGCAAAAGTAAAAGAAAATATGTTTATTTTCAAATAATAGCTAGAATTATGACTAATAATCTATTAAATGTATTTTTAAATTGCTTTTTGAAAAAATACAGGATGAACAAAAAAATGTCAGTATATTCATATGTATGCTTGTAAGATCATGGAAAAATACACATCAGTTCACTTAGGTGGTAGTAGAGATGTGTATTTTTTTTATGAAGCATAAGTCTGTAAAAAAAATATTCATTATGTATTAAGTGAAAATGTAGATTATAAAGTTTTCTCTACAAAATAACTGGAATGTGTCAAATATGAATAAGCAAAGAGATGAGGACTAGAAGGTAATATAGACCAATTAAAATACAGTTTTAATGAAGTAATGGGGATGTGGACAATTTTTGCTTTCAATGTTTGCTGGCATTTTTAAAATTGGTTTTGTCGCAATGTACTTCCAAACATAAATGTAGATAGTGATTAAGCAAAAGATTATTGAGAAAAATCTCAACCACAAATCTTCTCTTTTCTCTTTGGTTGGAGATAAAACCACAATACCATTCTTTACACCAATGGTTCTCAACCGGGGATAATCCCTTCACCCTACATGACACATTTAACAATTTCTGGAGACATTTTTGGTTTACACAACAGCAGAAGTACTTCTGGCAGCTAGGAGGTAGAGGCGAGGATACTGTTCAACATCTTACAAGGCACATGACAGCCCCCTAACAATAAAGAAGTTTCTGGTCCAAAGTGACAATAATGCTGAGGGTAAGAGATCTTGTTATAGAATGATCACAAAACAAATCAGTGCCGTTCCCCAAAATTAATATATACACACGCCCCTCCCTTGTAGCTAGGAAAAACACTTTGTCTGACTTCCATTCCTGAAGGAATTCCCACAACCATTTAATTATTTGAGTGGGGGCTGAGAGGAGTGCATAGAAGTACACATGATGCGCTATAATATGAAATCTGAGATACTTCCTTAGCCTGCTGTCTCTTGTAGAGTAAGCCCATAATCCTATCTTTATTTCATGTCATAGTTAAGCAAGAGCATTATTCAGGATATCCATAAACTAACAGCAGAAAAAATTTGTCCTAAGAGTCAACCAAGAAAAAAATAGATTTATCAGCTGTAATATAAAGTGGCCTAGATGTTTAAAAATAGGCAAGTCTTATAGAGATATAATCTTTATAATGAGTCTCATTGATACTACGTGGGATGGAGGAAGGAAAGATCTGGGAAAAAAAGAAAAAAAAAGTTCAACCGCCTTTAAGAGAATTATTTGCTGGAGCAACTTACCAGAAATCAGAAAAATGTGTTCTCAATGGAAAAAAGTTCAATTGAAAATTAGGTCTTTATAATAAAAAAATAAGGGAAAGGGTGTGGTCTTTTCACATAGTGTCCACCCACAGGCATAGCCACTGAGTTTATGTTTCTTAAACATACCGGTCAGTATTTTCTGGCATTTATTGGCCTTAATGGTTATCTGACAGATTCTTTTGGAGCAACAAGAAAATTATTAGGTAAGTTAAAAACAGTACCCATTCATAATGAAAGAAATTTTGAGTCAAGAAATATTCTAGATTTTTCAAGATCTTATGTAAATCTTCCTTTATTGCATGGTTTAAATTATGTACAATAGATATAATTTAATGTATTAGTTTATCAAGGATGGGGACCATTTCTTTTATTTAATATACCCTGAATAAAGCACCTACTTGGAATCACTTAAGTAAAAATTAAGATTTTTTTTTTAAGGTGGATAGAGTGAGGAATATCATCTTATGAAGGATTAGTTTATCTGGCCTATCCACTGTTTAAAAAAAAAAAAAGAAGAAGAATGAAAACAAATCCTGAAACAAAACAGTGTCCTCAAAGGATGAAAATGATTTTTTTTTTTTTAACGAGGCCTTACTACACTTAAAACTGCAGTAGAATCATATGGCTAAGATTAAGGAATGTGAAATCAGTCATTTACTAGCTGTATGACCTTGAACAAGTCACTTAACCTCTCTGGGCCTCAGGTTCCTCTTTTGCAAGTAGGTTGATAGTAGCCATCTCACTCTTTTTATAGGAAGATTGGATGAGATAATGTAAATCAACAGGATAGTTACATGAGTTAACTCAATAAACATTAACTGTATTTATTATATTGTGTTATGATGACAATGAAAAATGTTGGCTACTGTACAAAAGAGGGAGAGTGGCAGGAGAGTGGGAAGGAGAAGGAGAAAAAGGAGAGAACGTAACGTGCTTGCCAAAAGTTGGGTAGGAGGGTTTCCAAGCATAATGTGTTTAGAATTAAGTATGCCATAACCTTTGCCATGCTTCATGCTTCATAGCCATCCTTCTGTGTGTCCCAGCTAACCTCACCTACTTACCCATTCTCCAGAGTTGTTTTAACCTCCTCTATTCTCAACAGAAACTGTCTCCCATGTCAGAGAGAAGAGAGAGGTCTTCCATCAAGCAAGCCTCTAGCTTCCTGTCCTACCACTCTACCTATCCCTTGCATTCTATCTGCAACCTACTCCCTTCTAAAGGAAACTTCTCCAAGTTATATATCATTCTTTTTAGCTCTTTCCCTACTTCAGTTCAGATCCAAATTTTTCAAAAGTATGGTTTCCAACTACTAAAGCTCCTCTATGTTTACCAGAGAGCTCTTGTTACTACTCTAGTTGGGAGCTAAGTCGCAGAACTTATTTCAAATGATCTTTGTGGCATGTGACACTGCTAACCACTTTCTTCTTCTTTTGTTAAGATTGATTGATTTATCTGAGAGAGACAAAGACAGGCTGAGAACATGGGTGGGGGAGGGGCAGAAGGAGAAGAAAGAGAATCTCAAGCAAAATCCCTGCCAAATAAGCAAACAAGGAGGCTGAGGCAGCCTTATCCCACAACCCTGAGATCATGACCTGAGCCAAAACTAAGAGTCAGAGGCTTAACCAACTGAGCCACCCAGGTGCCCCACTTTCTTCTTTTTGAACCTCTCTTGCATCTCAGTTTCCAAAACACTCTTACCTGCAGGTTCTCTTCCTAACTCTCTGATTACTGCTTAGATACTTACTAATCTTTGTGGACTCCTTTTTCAGTATTCCTCCATGTAAATTACAGTTCTCGCCAGATCTCCATTTGTCGCTGTCTTGTCACTTTCCCTATTTAATTGTACCCATTCATACTGTTATAAGTACTACTTATATGCTGACAATGTCCAAGTTAATTTCTCTAGTCATGACTTCTTACGTGGCTCTAGACCTGTATTTTCCAATCTCCCATGGGACATTTCGCGTCTGTAGAAAAGTCAACATATCCCAAGCTGAGCTTGCTGTCTGTCCATATGCCTAATTCCCCACCCCATCTCCAACTTGGCTGCCCTTTTCATGTCCTCCATATCAATAAATAGTGCCATCAGAAATTGGGATTCACCAAGTCCTTTTCTTCTACCTTGTAAATGCCCCAGTTTTTTTTTTTTTTTTTTTATCTTTTCTTTTATATCCCTGCCTCAATTCATCAACTCTTCCCGGATTTTTGCAATGAGGTTTCATCTTCTCTCCCAACTTTACATTTTGCTTAACTGTATTTCAGAAGCATCTTCCTGAAGTGTGAATCTGTTCATGCAATTCTCCTATTCACATCCTTTCATGGGTCCCTGCAGTCCTCAAAACAAAATTTAAACTCTTCAGCAAGCTGCATAAATGGTCTTTATAGGCTGATCACTGCCTATGATCTCCATACCAGCTTTTATCATCTCCTCACTTTCACTCCCAACTCAGCCATTTAAGGCTACTTGCAAATCCCTAACCCCATTTATCTCTCCCGTGCTTTTTTTTTTTTTTTTCCTTCTATGTGCCATTATTTTTGCTTGGGACATCTATCCACAGCCCTCTAATCCCATCCTCACCTAGTAATTTCTATGCAATATCTGATTCTGCATTCCCAATATATATACCCTGTATATTTCCTTCTTCAAAGCATTTATAATCCTGCACTGTGATTCTTTCTACATTGGTTAAAACAGTGACTGCCTTGAGTTTGAGGTCTATGAGTCTATGCTCTGTTTCTCCACATATATGGTATGGTGTTCTAGTGAATAATAACAAATTGCTGTTATGAAAACAAATAGTTCACCCAATATCTGTGGCATTCACCAGGAGTCAAACATCCAGCCAACCATTGTGTACAGAGCAAGATCTATACACTGTAATTCTGTGTATAGATACACAGGGGAGATACACTGTAATTCTGTCTATATGCATTTTATAAACATGAATCAGGAAGGTAGGATGAATATGTAGCCTATATAGCAATTTGAAATGGCAAATATCAAACAAATGGTGAAACCAACAAGTGACAAAGGAACACATGGGAGATACAAACCACTAGGTACTCAATTGACTGCTTATAAAAAAAAAAGTTTTAGAAAAAAGATAGATATATGTACAGTAAGAGTCTGCAGAAGAATTAAGAATAGTGAACACCTAGATGCTAAGTCTCATGAGGTCAGGGGACAAATCGATCTTGTTCACTGATCTGTTTCTAAGGCCTAACATGGTTGGATCATAGTAACTGCTAACTAAGCATTTGTGTTGAATTGAATTTTAAACTGTGCATCTGGTGATGCAAGAAAACATCTGTTTAAAAAAAAAAGGCAACACTTTTTCTCTTTCGTCATTCCATAAAAAGGTAATTTGTGTGTGTGTGTTTACTAGAACTATTTCCTCAAAAGTGAAATATTGCTTCACTCTTTGGTTGGCAAATGTGTTGTTTCAAGATGGAGAAGTATCTGCTTTAAATGAAGAGAAAGCTATTTCGGTCCTTAATTCTCAGAGCCAATTTTGGATCTTAAAATGCACTTTTCATCAAAGAGTCTTAACAAAAAGATTCCTGCCAATGTAACCAAGACATCTAAAAATATTTCATTCTAAAGCCAAGCTTTCTGCTCAGGAGCATTCTAATTGAAATCACATTCTTCCAAAGACCTAGCATTGGGCCAATAGTCACCTGAGTAAGCTACCCTCCTCACCTTCATGAGTAAGAACTCACAACTGCATGATATTTATCTGCATTTTCCTTACATTTATGCTGGATTTCCAAGTTTTCCAGGAACAACTTTGTACTCAACAGAGCTATTATACTAAATCAAACCGGCAACACATATATCTGTGGTTTGGAAGTCAATTTAACATGTCCCTTCTAATTTCAAACATAAAGAAAATTGAGACCCGGTAATATAAATTATTGACCCAAGTACATTTAAGGCACAATTGTAGTAGTCAGTTTCTTGAGTGATAGCCTGTTATTCCATCTTCCACATAAGCTATGTTCATAGAACATCAATACCTTCACATATGTTGTTTTATTAATTCTAATTGTCACTAAGTAAAACGGGACTATTCCTCCCCTCTAACAGGTGAGGAAATTGAGCTTTGTCTGTCTTTGAATTCCCTCAGGATGACTGAGTAGCAGAAGCAGAACAAGTATTCAAAACTCCTGACTTGGTTCAGATATTACTATTATTGTGATTTACTAGGGGCATAAAATTGACATGGGTCTTTTCCTTCAGTACAAATGAGTCTTTGACAATCTATATGGCATAGTGTCTACCATCCCTCAAAGGAAGATTTGCTATAGTAAAAGGAAGTTACAATTACCAGAGGTTGCATGTCACAAAACATAACAATGTATGTTAATTAATTTTGAGGTTTCATTTAAATAATCAGTCATTCTTTCAGAACTAAAAATGATCAAAAGATACTGATACTTTTAAACCTGTATACAGGGGACAATATGCCATGAACATCTTCTTTTTCTTCTTCTTTTTTTTTTTTACACACCAGTGATGAAATTTCCCATCTGTTGCTTCAAATCAAATAAGCATATCTAAGAATAAAATATCCTGCAAAATTTTTCTTTAAAGGATTAATTTAAAGTCACTCTGACTGTTAGCTGAAATGTGTTAGTTTTTCAACAAGTAAAAATACGTCTGGACAAGTCTACATGTGTTAGCAGTAGGCTAAGATAGGAATCTGGTATGGGATTTTTGACACTTGGTTCTAATCATTAATGCTTCAGTACTGGCCTATTTACAACCTGACATTTGTTTTTGCACTTTCAACATCCCATGATTTTTCAGCAACAGTAAATAGCTTTAAGAGATGACACCTTGCCTTAGCTGGTGTCTATATTTTGACTAGCAGGTCTTGGCATTGTGTCCAGCTCAGATGCCTTTCCAAAATGCTGCATGCAGGTAAAAGGTGAACAAAACTTAAGGAAAAAAAAAAAACAAAAAAAAACACTACTCTAAACATTCGGGTGATACAACACATCTAAGTTCCTAGCTGACCTATCACAGCAACTTCTAATCTTCTCATCATTGTCTGTTTGGACTCTGTTTCCTAATTTTTCCATAGAATACCATTTTGTGATGTTGTTATGTAAAAAAAAAACAAAAACATAAATCAAAAGGCAAAAGAAAGGAGTCTGATTTGACTATATGTAGGATACAGAACAATACCAGATTTCTAATCACTCTGTTTCTAGCAACACAATTTAGATTCAAATGTTTGGGACTTGAGAGGTACACACTTTAGGACATTTTTCGCTTTACTCTTTTTTTTTTTTTTTTTTTTGCTTCACTCTTGTTGGCAAATGGTAATAGTTATGGTAAAACTCCAAATTTAAACCAATGAAAGACCTCCATAATCCCACAAAATGAATATTTGTGTATCTGAGAGATTAGTTTCCCAAGGAGGACATATTCTCTGACAACAGGGGATTTTCATAATGTGTGGGAAATCTGTGGTTCTGAATCACCCAATATTGTCTCAGTCTGTGTTTGTATCTTATATATCAAAAACCTTACCAATAAGTAGAACATAAGAAGACAAACATGACATTAAAACATGGCTGAAACTGTTGAATATTCCCTGGAGTAGTTGTGAGATGTTTTATAACCTTGTGATACCTCAGGATTATCAACTGTCTTTGGAGAGTGTATAGGGATAAGGCTGGTGATTTGACTTGCTCTCTATTTGAATTCTGAGAATATGGAAATTTGCATAATGTTGAGAACCTATCCACTACCTAGCACTTTGGCTCTCTTGAGTTAATTAATAAGTGTCCTAACTTTCAAGTTCTGATGGCTGGCTTAGAAGTGTTTTTGCAGAAAACTTTACACAGGACATACTCTTATTTAAATAGTGCATTTCATCTCTAGGAAGAACCATGCCACAACACGATCTTCTGAAATGTGCTGTGTGCTTTCAGGATTGAAAGTAACACTCGCATCTTACATTCAGATGTGGCCTTTCTAGAGGGACTTTTCCAAAGGAGAAAACTTCAAAGACACAGAGTAGAAAAGTCACTGGAAAGACAAGTAGCAGCCCAAATAATCTGGGGTATCTGGGACACTTGTCATTGTTTTGTACGTCTGTAGTGACCCAAGGTAGGCAGCAGGGGGCGCTCCTGCATGAAGCAAACCCCCCACAAGTGTCCCTGGTTGGGAACACGGAGGCTTTTTCTCTTAGCATTTGCCCCAAGTCCAAGGAGGTAGCCAATAAAAAGTGCAGTTGTCCGTAAAATGTACGACCTTAGGACATGCAGTGAATAACATTGCAGAAGTGACTAGCTAGGGCACATGGGTCTGAGCTTGCCTTTAGAAAACAGGGTGACCAATTTTTGTAATTTATTTTGGTGAGCAGCAGACTTTAAAAGAGCTGGTGAACAATTGTGGGAGGAGGAGATTGCCATCAGCTGTAAAGAAACCATCTCTGAAAGCAACAAGTGGACATCAGTATCCCAGGGTCATTTATTCAGCCTCTTTGTGACAGTTTATAGTTATATTGCCTGTGAAATATCAAATCAAAACCCTTCCCTCTTTTCCTGACCCCACCCCAAACTCAGAAAATCCTCGATGAATCTCGTTTCCCACTAAACCTTAAGAAATGTGGCTTCTGCCAAGGGATATTCTGCATGTGGCTGTGTTTTGCACGTGAATTATGTTGCATTTTACTTGCTCTGTAACAATTCCCAGGTATCCAAACCAGGTTGGGAAAATCCTTAGGGACCAAAAAACGATGGCTTTGAAACCTCAAACACAGTGGGCTTCAAAGCAAAGTCCTCAGCCCTCAGCCCCACTTCATACACATACTCATGCAGACGCCATCCCCACCAACCGGCTCCTTTCCACTTCCTGTCCCCAAATAAAGGTCTGCGGAGATATAACCATAAACCTCAGTACTCACCATATTAACTTCGGAAACCATATCAATGCTGGCGATGTCAATGTTCATTCCCACAGCCACAGGGGGACCTGTGAACCAAGATAGCCAGCCACGTGATTTCTGAGAACTTCATTCATTCTCAGCAAGAGCTTTCCCTGGGCATGGGGTATTCTGCCCCAAATGCCTCCCCCGCTGCTCACCCTTATATTCTTCACTTCTCTGCTCCTTTTTAAAAGGAGTGCCAGGCACTCCTCTAGGAAATGCTCTATGGAACGTGTACACACGTGCCCTCCTGTAAGAGGGATTCCAATTCTATCTACATATGTAGATGTCTCAGTAAGAGAAAACAACTCACAGAAGTCAGAGGAACCGGTCTAGCCTGAGGGAATTTTTATATATTGCACTAAAACCCCCTCCTCCTCATTCTTTCCCGCCCCCCTTCGGTGCGCAGGTTTTAACTCTTTGAGTTTCGGAAGAATCTAAAGCAAAATTAAATGGGCATATCAGTGTATCTAAGGCTGCAGCAAAAGGTCCCTAGCCCTTCTCCACTTACCCTCCCTGCCTTTTAGCCCTCCCCAACCCCTTCCCTCCCTACCCCCCACCCCCGCCCCAAACAGTGGGGCTTCCGGGTCTGGAAAATATCCAGATACGAGCCACTTTAAACCATTGCCAGAACTCTTCCAAAGTAGGCGGGCACAGGGGATTAATGTCACTTTTCAACCAATTGCCTGCACATTTTGTTCTCAAAAATGTTCACGATGGCCTCCAGTAAGCCAGGTTCTCTGGGCACACAATTAGATAAACTTAAGAGGTTTGTATCTCAATGAAGCAAAGACAGTGAAGCAAAAGATTTCAGCAATGAAGCTTAAGAACTGCAGTCACCTATACACTCTTAAGAGGGTCTCGCTGAAAGACCATCTAAGTGCTGGATAGCAACAAATCGGCTTAAGTTTGGATCACTTTCTCAATATGGTAACAGAGAGACACATTCGCTATACCACATGCAGCCAACAATGAGGGAGAGGGAAGACACAGCGCGCACAAAGCTCACAAGACAGCTTAGGCTATAGCTGGGCTGTTTCTTATTTCCAAGGCAACCCCATTACCTCCAAAATCTGGTCTCAGACGAATGTCATAGCCTTTCAGGAGTCTATCCACTGTCTCTTTAACCAGCGACATATTACTAGGGTCATTGACACTAAGGAAAGAAAAGACAATAACAGGCATCAATAAGGCAGCAGGCACATCCTCTTCAGCATTTATCTGATCCTCACTACAGATCCCTGCTCACAGAGGTATGCAGACAGAGCCCTTCAAAGTGAAATGAAAAAGAGAAATGCTGGGCACACTTACCTCTGCGCACAGACAGCGGCGATTATTAAGGGGAATGACCAAATCCCAAAGTAGCCCTTTTTCCGGACTCTCCACATCCCTTTAGTTTTTGATGGGATTGAGGGTTTCACTGAAGAGAGGAGATCCAACTTAGTCTGCCCAGTGCAGTAATTCTAATGTGAGGCGCATGCGCACGGTGTACCAAAACATCAAAGGGGCAGCGGCGGCTGCCTGGGACCGAGCAGATTTTCTTGCTAAGGGAAAAAAAAAAAAAAAAAAAAAAAAAAAATTAAAGGGGAAAAAGGAAAAACATATATATATATATATATAAAACATATACATATTTGAATAATATAAGAAAGTCACCCCAAGGAGGACCCAGAGTAAAATCTTTGTTTTCCTTTTGTTAAGACAAAACAACTAGAGCCCCTGGTAAGTTTTGGTAGTTCCTGGAGGCAGTTTTGTACCTCACGGGTTTTTGGGGCGTGTTTGTGTGTTTCCTCTTAAATATGCAAAACCAGACAGGGAATTTAAAAGACAGCAGGTGTGGACTGCTAGTGGAAATGGGTTGCCTGGGAGCCCACTTCTGGTATCAGCAAGCCTAAGAGGAGAGTAGTTTGAACTTTATTTCCTTGCGAATAGCATCCCCTGCGTGGGGCGAGATTTGTGCTGGAGATGGGGGTTGTGTGGGGTGGGGACGGGGGGGGAGGGACGGTGGGTGCAGCAGTCCAAGGGGGAGGGAAGAAAGAAACCAATGGGAGAAGTGCTGAGCAATCCGTCGGATTTGGGGCGGGGGGGGGGGGGGGGGGGGGGGGAGAAAAAAAAAAAGAAGGGGGAAAAGGGAAAAAGAGGGAAAGGGAGGGGGGGGGGGGGGGGGGGGGGGTAGGGGAGTAGAGAATAAGAAAGAAACGGGAAAATAGAAAAAGAAAGAAAAAGAAAGGAAGAATAAAATGATGTCTCGTCTCTTCTAGGAGTCAAGGAGCAAGCTTTTCTTCACTACTCACGAGCGGTTTCTTTCTCCTCCTCCTCACCCTTTGCCCCCTATTCCCAGAGAAGAAAACCTCGGGGTCCCGGTTTCTTGCCGTGTGACGTGCCTGACCCGCTAGTCCGGATTATTTATAGAAGGAGGTGGGGAGGGGGGGGTGAGGGGAGCAGAAAGGCAACGCTGTCTCTCCAGGTTTCGGTCTGATTCTGCATTGGGAAATTATTAGTGGGGAGGGTGGGGTTTGGATGAGGGGGTGATGGGACTTGAGCGTGGGGAACGCGGATGGCTAGAGCCAGACCCTGAGTGCCGGGGGCGAGAGGGCTGGGGCGGCGAAACGGTGCTGCAAGGGCAGGTGGCCCTGGGGGGGCACCCCTGGCGGACCCCCCCCCCACGCCCCCTCCTAGCACGCGCACAGGCGCGCGCACGTGCAGGCACTCTCCCAACCCGCCTCCCGCGCCTACTTACCTCCCGGGCCTGCGCTGGCCGCCCACTCCTGCCGCGGGCGGAGCCGGTGCCCCCCGGAGCTCTGTCCCAGCTGGAGAGGGCGAGTGGCGGCTAAGGGACACCGGGCTGTTCTGGGGCTGAGTGTGGCTCGGGATGGCAAAAGCCAGAGCGGTCCCTGGAAGGCAGCAAAATGAGGAAGGGGCCTAGGGACGCCTGGGGGCCCGGCGTTCTCACTCTGTCTCCGCTCCACCTCGTCCTCGCTCGGCTTCCCAGTGCCGGGAGACACTCTGAGACCCCGATGCTGCCTCTTCCCTCCCGCCCGAGCCTTTGCCCGGCTCCCCAATGCCACCGGAACCCGGAGGAGGCAGCGAGTGAGCTCGGCGGTTGGAGAGGGAGGGAGATACTCAATTCACGGCCAAAATGTTTCCTCAGCTCGAGGGAGAGAGACGTGCCGCGGGTGCCAGCAGCGGCTACAAGGCTGGGGGTTCTGGGTGTGTGAGGGAGCCCGAGGCCAGGACGCCTTCCTCTCTCGGTACTCCCGAGTTATCTTGGAACGAGGGAGGAGGGAGAAGGGGATGTAGGGCAGGTGATGCCGCTGCCCCTTCCCCCACTCCTCGGTGAGGAGCTGGAAAAGCCAGAGCCCAAACCTACGTTCGGGACCCAGAGCAGTTTTCGCTTCTAACTCCTATTGCTGACCATTGCTACCCATTAACTGAGCGCCTACTACTTGCCAGGAGTGCCTTATTAATTCTTACAACTGTCCCAGGATTTAGCCATCACCTCAGTTCCCTCATACGGATTTAGAAGCTGGAGCACTGAAGCGAAGCGACTTGGCCAAGGTCACCTAGTAGGCTAGAGGTGGAACCCGAATTGAACTCCAAAGCCAGTGTCCCTAACCTAGACTAGACAGCCTTGGCCCCTAGGTCCGAGACCATGCCGGCTGCCGGCTCTCGGCTGCCGCAGAGCTCCGGGGGCCCGCGGAGCCGTCGGCGGCTGCGGGAGGAGCGGGAGCGCGAGGTTTCAGGCTTGCCTGGCCCAAGTCTGAACCGAGGGGAGGCTCCCGCCGCGCGTACCCGCTGTAGTGGGCCGGCGGCGCTCCGAAGGCTAGCAGTCCTCGCAGCACCCGGGACTCCTCGGGGTCCTGGTCCCAGCCAAGCTCCTGACCCATTTACCTCTTGACCGCCTCCCTCCCTGGCCCGCACCCCGCCTAGGTCAGAGGGTCTTCCTGCGGTGTCTCTGGAGAATGACTCCTAGGCGAGGGTGGAGGCGGGAGGGCTTCGAGGCGGGAATCCGACAGCTCCCCTGTGAGGGAACGCGAGCAGGGAGAGCTCTGTGCCTTCACTAAGGGAGTTTCTGAATTTGAGACAGGTAAAACAACGCCATAAACCTTGCGGTTCTACAGCCTGGCTTTCTGCCGGGCTCCAGGGCTCCAAGCTCAAGGAGTCCGCTGAGGGGCAGACTGGGAGACAGAAGGAGAGAGAGGAGAGATGAAATCCTTAACTCTCCCATCTGTAATTATTCCGAGTGAGAGTTTCAAGGACAAAATACAGTCCCATGGCAGAGGAAAATTGCCAGTTTTCCTCTTTTTACACTTATATACAATGGGAATCTTTTACACAAGCTAACGTACTGAAGAGAAAACAAAGTTTAGTCTACCAGCATTATATCCACAGGAGTCCTAAACAGTTTGAACCCCAGGTAATTACCTGGTGAAAACCTAGGAAACTTGTCTTTTTCTGGAAAGCACTCCAAAACAGGATTTTCCTTCTGACCATTAGTTATCCATGTTTCACTTTCTGCACAGCCAGCCTCCCTTCAGTTTGGGCTGAAAGAAGAATATTTAGTTAACAGAACAATACCAAAAATATTGTCATCCACTGGTAATAAAAATAGCCCAGTGAACAATTAAACAAGTACTTGTGGAAGACTTGTCTTATACAGAAAAATAAAGGAGAGGAGGGCAAAGAGTTAAAATCAAAGTAATTGCATCTCAGCAAGTAAAACAATAGCACAATGCAAACTGTGAGTTTCAAAGGAACTGGAGGCAGAACTTATTTGGGTTCAAATCCCAGTTTGAATACTTAGTATCTTTGTAACTTAGGTCAGTAAACCTAAGCCATATTTCATTCTTCTGTAAAAATGGGAATGATAATTGTATCTTCTTCATTTGATTATAGAATGACGTAAATATATTTGTAGCATTTAGCATGAAGTTAACAAATATTAACAAATTTTAATGAATAAAGCATAATGAGTGTACAGGACAACAAACAAGGTTTAATAACATTAATGTATAAAGACTGAGTGGACGTAAATTTAATGTGATGATGATAGATTGGCTTGAGAAGAGAGGAGCTGACATTTCAAGGGAACTAAGATAGGGTTAAGAAGGCAATGTATTAAAGGCAATCTAAAAGAGAAACAACAAAAGAATATTTTATTTATGTGGTAACATCTCAGGGGTATCTTTTACCAATAGATAATACTAATATAATCAAAAAGATATTCCCACTACTTATAACATCTGAGATCAACTTATATCTAAAAATGAGTCTTATTGTACAGCAGAATCAACACCAGAATTTCTCTCTGGAACTGATAACACAGCCTAAGAATGTGAAAATTGGAACAATAATGTGCAAGGAGGGCACTGGAGGGCATCCTCCCTGATCCCAGATGCATAGCAAGAAGGCAAAAATGTAAGTATTGTTAAGAGATCATGATTCAAAATCATCACTGAGTATGAAGCACACAAATTCCAGATAAAACCAGTCACCATCTGTCTTTCCTTAGTCTTTACTATAATATTTATTCATTTATTCGGTAAATATGTATTAGGCACCTACTCTATGTTAAACATTATTTGACAAACATTGGGGATGATGTGTTGAAAAGGCAAACACAGTCCTTATCTTCTTGGAGCTTACACCAGTATGGGTAGAGCCATTATAGAAGTAATAATGTATAGTGTGTATCATAAAGCAGGAAAGATAGGGTATTACGGAATTCATAACTGGTACAAATAAATCAGCTTGAGGTATTAGATAAAATTTGCTGGTTAAATTAATGCATCAATTGAGATTTGAAAGATGGGTTAGCCTAATGAAGAGTTGGGGGAAGAGCGTTCCAGGAAGAAGGAATAGTATGTGCAAATATTCTGGACCAAGAGAGGATGGCATAAATGAAGAATGAAGGAAGAACTATAAGACTAGAGGAAAAGAAGGACATCTGGGTATCTCAGTTGGTTAAGCTTCTGCCTTCAGCTCAAGTCATGATCTCAGAGTCCTGGGATCAAGACCTGAGAGTTGGGCTCCCCCCTCAGTAGAAAGTCTGCTTCTCCCTCTGATTCTCCCCCTTCTCATACTCTCTCTTTCTCTCTTTCACTCTCTCTCTCAAGTAAATAAATAAAATCTTTAAAAAAAAATAAGACTAGAGGAGAAGAGTAAGAGTGGCCCCCAGATTAATGCCATTGTAGAGCTTCGCAGTAGCGATTTGGGACCATTGATCTGTGGAGATAGAGGACTGATAAGATGAGTTTTAATGACATTGGAAGTAAGATGGTAGTAGCTGTAGGGAGATCTATTATTGCAGGAATCCAGATGAGAATTGATGTTGACCTGCATTAGGATAGTGACAATGAAGATGGAGAGAAGTGACTAGAATTATGTGATAACTGACTGAACTTTGTGACGGGTAGAATATGGGGAATGAGAGAGAAGTATCCAAAGATAATTCATACATTTCTTCTTTGAGCAATTCAGTAGTGGTGATAGAAGTTGCTGGTGATAATACACTCAGTTTGGGTCATGATAGGTTTAAGGTACCTGCTAGCCATCCAAGGTGCACCACATGTTTTGATCCATGTGCTTCTGAACTTCCGCTTCAGCTCAGAAGTGAGGGGGGAGGCGGGACCAACACAAAATTTCTGTGTTCCATTCTAACAATTTTGCTTCTCTTTTCTGCTTTGATTTGTCTCTTTAGAACATATTACAATCATCTTATATTTTACCCATTTTATTTCTGTCTTACTGCATTGAATAAAAGTTAAAAATAGAGATTTTTGTCTGCTTTACTCACCACTGTATTGCAGTACCTAGTGTCCATAGTAGACACTTAATACATATGTTTTAATGAATGAGTGTATTTGTGAAGATCCTGGCAGTGTAAATAACTTAAATCATAGGAGCACATGAGACTTTTCTCAGAAGGATGAACAGAATGAGAAGACTAGAGGATCTAGAAGAGAATCTTCTGGTAAAGTACAATTACAGCCATCCGAAGAGCCAAATTAGGACTGGTGCAAAAGGTAAGAGGAAAACTACTGTGATGATGAAAGCTAAGGAAAGAGAATATCCTGATAAAGAAGGACTTCTCAACTGTATTAATTTCCTCATTAATTTTGGAATAGACCTTACATGCTTATGGTATAAAATTCAAAAGGTAATTCACTTTGTCTCTCTGCCACCTTCATTCCTTCCCCACAAACTAACACGATTCAGTTGGTTGGAGGTAATGTGACATTCTATATCATAGCCTTTTATCTGATGATGAACAAGTATAGAATATGACCACACATTCTAGGTCATTCTCACTAACCTGCTGCTGGTGGCAAATCATCAGCGATGATGATTTTGGGGAAAGTCTTATGGAATGTGGGTTATGTGTTTCGCAAAGTCATTTAAATATTTGTACCTGTTTTATTTTTTTTAATGAATAAAGGATCTCTTAGCTTTAAATATTGATTGAGTTCTTTTAAATTAATGTTTAGAAATTTCAGTAATACTGAAGAGTAGGGAAAAAGTCAGAAATATTATGTGGGAAGAAAATATACATTTATTACTTTCAGTACATACAACAACACAAATTTATCCAATTACTAATAATATGTTTTCAAGCATATGGTTTCCTGGACCTACTGTAATATACAAATAAGAACCATTTTTAAATAACCTCTCTATGCATCTTACTCATTAATGCACCTTAACTTATTTTTCTATGCTAAAAGATCATAGAGTAGTTTAAATTTTATCAAATATTTTTCTCTTATGCTAGTCAAAAATACCCTTTATTTATTTGTCTGGCAAACTTTGCTTTCACAGTGTCTGGGAAATAAAATTTCTCCTAAATTACTACAAATTCCAAATCATGGGCTTATGGCTCATTGTTACTTATTCTGCAGACTTAGAAATGTAAATTCTATGTTCACTGAGTCCTGCCTGTTTCTCTTCCAGCAGTTTAACACTAACATTAAACCTGGGTTTCTATATAATTCTTGGCCATAGTAAGTTTGATGACATAAAATTCAATTTAAATTATTTAACTAAAAATCAACATATAATAATAATAATGAAATACTAATGTGTCAGATACTGTTTCATGTTTTACATGTAATAACATTAAATCCTTATAATGTGTCTATGAAATGTTATTATTATAATATTTTCTTATATGAGGAAATAGAAGCAAAAATTAAATGCTATAAGATTATACAGATTATAAGAAAAATTTGAAGGACTCAGACCTTCTTAATAACTATGTGACTTTATAAATAAAACTTCTGTGGATTTGTTTACTTTGCAGTTAGTTCTCAGCTTGTTTCATTTAGTGAGTTAATACAACAGAAATAAAATCTTAGCCAAAACAAAGGATCTCTGCCTCTAATGGAGATTTGATTTAACAATCAAATGACCAACAGGAAATTTATTTAAGAGTTTGAGTACTAGAAGCTTTTTGAAAGTTCTTTTCCCTTTAATATTCTTTAGTCCTTTATACCTTTTAGCACCACCTCAAATTAATCGATCTTCAAGAATACAGAAAAAGTGTGCCTTAAAGTACAAAATGAAGTTACCGATGCTCCAAATGGAGGTAAAATTGTTAGATGAGGAAATTACCTTAGCTCTAATGCCACACAAGGAGACAAATTACATTCACAGGCTCAGTAGTAACAAAATACTACATCCCTTATCTTTTTACCAACTACTGCTCAAAACCTGAAGGAGGAGGGAAGCTGAGCTTCATCAATATAAGTAAAGGAGCAAAACTGATGTAAGCGGTGACACCGCAGGTCCCAAGGAGTAACTTTTCAAAATCGCTCTCAAGTTGGTTGGTTACTTAGGAATAACTTTGAGAGATGGCCAGAGAGAGGTAATCTGACTTGTGAAATGAAGCTTTCCCGAATGTGAGTCACACACTCCAAGGTTTCTCCTGATGCTCCTCTGCCAGGACTATCTATCCAGTAGATGCCTGAGAGAACCTAGGGTTTACAAGCTTTTTGAGTGCCTATAAAGAATGTTGAAATCTTGAAAAAAGAAGTGCATATTGGTTCCAAATTAGCAAACTACAATGCTGGAATTAATTAATGTTTAATTAAATATCTAGAAAATGTAATATTGTGTTTGTAATTATAAAATTTAAATTTCATATGGGAAATGTGCATTTTGATATGTATTATATAATATATCAAGGGGCCTCCAAAAATTAGAGGACTTGGGCATATGAAAGTCTTAAAAGGTTAGTCTCTTCCTACTGCTGTGCATCTAAAGCCAATTGTAGAGCCTTGCTTTTTTGTTTTGTTTTTCTTTAAATTCACTCTGAAAACATCTCCATTTGTTAATTCCATGAGGGACTTGTATTCTTATTTTATTATTCTCTATGCTCACTGCATTTACTTACCTTATATGAGACATTCAGTAATTGATAAATTAAAATTCCAATTATTATTCATGGTGAATACCTATTATTACTACTTGTTTACTAGCTTGCTTATTCTGTGACAAACATCAACAGTTACTCATTTAATTCCATGAAGTAATTATTCAATGCTCTTGGGCTTGAAAGGGACAGAAACCAAACTCAGACTAGTAAATGTAAGTTAATATTAGGTTATGTAACTGAATTAAGTCAAGAAAGAGGAAGAATGGATGCTGAATAGATAAAGTCACAAATGTGGACTATAGGTGGAATAGGTGTTATGACTAACCATATGTTTTTGACATTGAAATTATAACATGGGGACTTGAATATGACTAGAAGAAGAACCTAAATTCACCATATCTAT
The DNA here is from genome assembly GCF_010015895.1 of Lontra canadensis. Classification (NCBI taxonomy): domain Eukaryota; kingdom Metazoa; phylum Chordata; class Mammalia; order Carnivora; family Mustelidae; genus Lontra; species Lontra canadensis. The sequence continues at coordinate 25,971,964 of NW_022630999.1, forward strand.
TTTACATGAATGTCCCTGCAACTGACCAATAAGGATGAATGAGTCAGTCTAGGACATCTGATCTCTCAGATTCATGTCAAGGGTGAAGGATTGCTACTTACATTTTAGCAGCTCCCATAGTCATGTGTGAAACAATCACCTTGAAAACTGTTTAAAAACAATCATGCTGGGGGCACCTGGGTGGCTCAGTGGGTTAAGCCTCTGCCATCAGCTCAGGTCATGGTCTCAGGGTTCTGGGATCGAGCCCCACATCGGGCTTTCTGCTCAGCCTGCCTCCATCTCTCTCTCTGCCTATCTCTCTGCCTACTTGTGATCTCTCTCTCTCTGTCAAATAAATAAATAAAATCTTAAAAAAAAATCATGCTGTGATTGAATAAACATAAGTAAATACATAGAGGAACTGACATAAAAATTTAATAATACTATGAACAAGAATGACTAGGAATAAAGGTCCTCAATAAGTTAATATTTGAGTAACTGGGACCTATTGTTACAAATATTGTAGTATTAATGTCAAACAATTGAATTAGCTCCACTTATACATGGTAAGACCTTATCAATATATGTTGAATGAATTCCACAACAGTTTTGCTGTCTAACCATTTAGTTAGAAGATCTCCTGGGAGCCTGAGTGGCTTAGTTGATTAAGCAACTGCCTTCAGCTCAGGTCATGATCCTGGAGTCCTAGGATGGAATCCTGCATAGAGCTTCCAGCTCCACAGGGAGTCTGCTTCTCCCTCTGACCTTCTCCCCTCTCTCGCTCTCTTTCACTGTCTCTCTCTCAAATAAATAAAGTCTTTAAAAAAAAAAGAAACTGTATCACCTGAAAAGTTATAAAATATATATTATCTTAAAAAAAATAGAAGACCTCCTGGGGCACCTGGGTGGCTCCCTCCATGAAGCCTCTGCCTTTGGCTGAGGTCATGATGCCAGGGTCCCCATATCAAGCTTCTTGCTGAGCAGGGAGTCTGCTTGTCCCTATATCCCTCCCCTCACTCACTTTCTCTCTTTCTCATTTGAATAAATAAATAAAATCTTTTTTAAAAGACCTCATATTAATTATCATAGAATAGTTTAATTAGTGTTAATAGGCAATCTTTCTTAATAATAAAGTATACCTTTGTTTGGTATTTAACTATGACATATTAGTCCTTGTGGATACCAAATGACCTTTCCTGATACTTATATTCTCACCTCTCTACACTTCACTAATTTTCACAAAATACTATGAAGTAAGTTCTAATATTATCTCCACTTCACAATATTATGGAAGTGTCAAAGGTTTTGTGATTAAGAAATCTTTTCTGCAGAAAAGGAAGAATGGAGAACTAGTCAAAGTCTGTTGGAGTGAAGATTTTCTTTAATTGGAAACCTTAAGAGCAGGTGATAACAACCACTGTTTTCTTCCATGTTTTAATGTAATTCTCCCATATTACAACTGCCATGAAAACATGTTTTGTTCCTAGTTCCTGAGAAAATGAATTTGCTTTTGGTTTCAAATAAATTATTAAGAGCTGTGAAAGAAGTGTTTCCACTGAGGGATGTGTTATGTGGTGGCCTAGAGCACAAAAAATTGCTCTAAAAAATAAAGACAATTCTTTTCAGGCTAGAAAGCCCAACAGACGATTTTTACCAATGTCATTCTCTTGACTGTAATTTATCTTTTTAAAAAAAATTTCCAGTTTTCTTGAGATGTAATTGATATAGGACGTATATGTTTAAGGTTTATAGCTTAATGATTTGACTTACATGTATTATGAAATGATTACCACAGTAAGTTTAATTACATCAATTATCTCATACAGATACAAAAAACAAAAAAGGGAAAAAAAAGCATTTTTCTTTTGATGACAACTCAGCATCTACTTTTTTTTTTTTTTAAGATTTTATTTATTTATTTGAGAGAGCATGAGAGAGCAAGCACGAACAGAGTAAAAGGGCAGAGGGAGAGGGAGAAGCCATCCCCAAACTGAGCAGGAAGCCCAAATCAGGGCTCATTCTCAGAACCCAGGGATCATGAAGTGAGCTGAAGGCAGAGGCTTAATGGACCGAGCAACTCAGGTGCCCCAGAATTTACTTTGTAACAATCTTCAAATATGCCATACAGCAGTATTAACTACAGTCATCCTGTTTTACCTCTCTAGCACTTCATCTTGCAGCTGGATGATTGTACCTTTGAACCACCTCCCTCAAATTCTCCCCCCATTCACCTCCCACCTCTGGTACCCACAACTCTGATATATTTTCTCTCTGAGTTTATTTTTTATATTTCACATGTAAGTGAGATCATACAGTATTCGTCATTGTCTGACTTATTTCACTCAGCACTGAAGTCTCTCAGTTTCCACCATGTGTTCACAAAAGGCAGGGATTGCCCTGTTTGTTTGTTTGTTTGTTTTATTCCACTGGGTATATGCACCACAACTTCTTCATCCATTCATCTATCAGTGTACACTCAGTTTGTTTCCATGTCTTGGCTACTGTAAATAATGCTGTGATGAACATGGGGGTGCAGAGATCTCTTTGATAGAGGGTTTTTGTTTCCTTTGCATTTATTCCTAGAAGTAAAGTTGTTGTATGATATGATAATCCTATTTTTAGTTTTTTGAGGAAAATGCATACTGTTTTACAAAGTAGCTGTACCAGTTTACAATCCCATCAGCAGTACAAAAGGATATCCTTTTCTCTACATCTTTACCAGCATTTGTTATCTTTTGTGTTTTTGTTGATGTATGAAATGTTTGGTTTTGTTGATGCTGTTGTAACAGGTATGAGTTGTTGCCTCATTGTGGTCTTTCTTGATTTGTACTTTGCTAATGATGAGGGGTGTCAAGGACTTTTTCCTGTCAAGGACTTTCCTGTACTTTTTCCTGTTGGCCATTCATAGGTCTTCCTTTGAAAAATGTTTCTTTCAGGTCCTTTGTCTATTTTTAAATCAGATTATTTTATTTTTTTATTAAACAAACTATCTTAATGAGAGTTTAGGATTGAGTGATTTAGCTGTCAGAGCCAATGATGATTCAACAAGAAGCAATGAGTACTTTGGGAGTGGTGTACGCTTTGAACTAGCACTTTATCCAGAAGTTTGCATGTAGATACTGGATGGCTCAGGAGATGGTTTTACATAGTATATGGACAGAGATTTAAATAGATTGTATCACAGCATAGCTCAATTCTCTTTCCATCCTGCTAAAGCTGCTAAAAAAGTCTCAGTTGACACCAGCATGCCATTAAACTTCCCTTACCATTTTAAATAAAAGGTCAGTCTTTAGATGCAAATTATTGATCTATCTCATTACACTGACATTCCATTTATGGCCAAAAGTACTGAAATTCCACAAAAGGTAGTGATATCACCTTTCTTTAAAATACATTTATGTAAGTTAAAGGTGATTAAATTCAAGGAAATACCAATAAAAATAACAGAGCAGGTGGTACATGTATTTGGCAAAAATAGTGTTGGTGGTATGAAAAGATTCTGATATGCAAACATTTGGGAAACTCTGACTAAACTATTTGGGCAGTAACAATCTGCCAAAGTTCTATAAGAGAAACTGTCATAGTTTAGGCTACAGTGAGGGCCTTCTAACTCTTTAGTACCTATAATTACCAGAAGTCACGAGTGTGAATGATCATTCAGGAGATGTGAGGTGAACCTGAACATCATCAGATGAGGTCTTCTCTATACGTAAGGTATCAAAATTTAATTCACCAATTCAATGAATATACTGAGCATAACTATGCATGTGGAAATGTGCTTGGTTCTGGGGTGAACAAAAAGATGAATTAGACAGTACTCCTCCCCTCAAGGAGCTAAATTGTAGCAGCCTGAGGAGAATAGCAAAAATGATTACTTTAAGTGGTAGAATATTAATGTCACAAAAAAGGCATAGACCAAGAAGGACCTAATCCAAGGGGATGGAAGGAAAAAGAGAACACAACTGGTTGGAATCAAATAGGAAAGCCTTTACGGAAAAGATGCTATTTAAAATGGCCCTGGAAGGATGGGGAATGGGAAAGTTCGAGGTAAGTTTCTTTACTGGGAAATCAGCGTCTGACTAGAGAGATAAATGGCTGGCAAAGTCAGCCATGATGCAGAGAATGTTAATACCAGGACAAGGATTTCAAATTAATGGACATAGATGTAGGGTAGCCTGGATTCCAGTCACCCTTTGATCATTTATTAGCTATGTTATAGTTGCCACATCATTTTGATCAAAGATGAGCAAAACTTTTTCTGATATTAAACATTTTAGGTTTTGCAAGCTACTTAACTATGGGCTAGCGGCATGAAAGCAGTCATAAACAAATTTAAACAATACAGATCAGTCATGGATTAAGGATAATTAGAGAAGGAAAAAAACGAAAACTGAAACCAAAATACTTCTGGGACAATGTGGCAAGATTTAACCAAGAAAGAAAGCAAACAAAGCAAACAAAACACTTCTCATATTATATAAATGGCACAAGTGATTTGAGAGGATCTTTTATGCCATTTCCATGTACAAAGGGGCATGAAAGTATTTGAAAGAAATGACATGGCATCATAGATCAATTTAATCTTAGTGCAAAGCTGAACTGAGTTAGGGAAGAAAACTTCTATCTCAGATTCTTTTAAAATTATATTTTAAAAGCACTTAAGAATTTACTGCAGGAGACCTGACTAATAAAATGAATGCTTACTATTTTTTTTTCATCATTTTTTTTTTCACGTGGTATATAAGGAGATAGCTGCCCCCTTCCATCCTTCTATATGGAGAGGGAAGTATAAATGGAGATGAAAAAAGAAAGCCATTAAGTTGTTATTTTGACTAAAACTGATGTTTTACCAGAAAAGAAAGAAAGCAGAGTGGGAAATGGTGGTTAAAAAACAAACAAACAAAAACTAAAATTTAAAGTTAAAAAAGGTACCAGATAAAACAACTTTTTTTAAAAAAGATTTTATTTATTTGACGGAGAGAGAGAGATGGTAAGTAGGCAGGGGGGTGAGAAACAGGCTCCCTGCTGAGCAGAAAGCCTGTAGCAGGGATTGATCCCTGGACCCTGAAACCATGACCTGAGTGAAGGCAGAGGATTAACCCACTGAGCCATCCAAGCACCCCATAAAATAACTTTTGAAGAGAGCAAACCAAACTCATAATTTTGGAAAGACCCTCAAGTAATCATCGAGACGTTAAGGTAAAATACAAAGTTCATATGAATTTTTCTAGATAAAACAAGAACTTCAAACAGATATCTAGCTTGCAGAGACATTTCTGGTCTATACCTTCAGGCGAGCTTATTTATTTATTTTCCTCTATTATTAAGGTTATGCAGAACAGAATGCTAGGGCTTTACCTAAATTTTTTATCCTCCTGACCCCACATCCCTCCCGCCCCCACACACACTATTTTGAGTGATGTCTACTGCCAGTACCTGCATTCATCCTCTTCAGTGTACGACCCTTGGGGCTACTGGAGCAGCTCTGTACCACTGAGATCGCTGGAGAGTTTGCAGCCTTGCCGGTGCCCATTAACTGATGATTATGTGGTGGAGAATAGAGCAATCCTTAAGCAACTTACACTCCAGCATTTCCTCATAGAATCCAGACAACTTATCCTCCTTGGCTTTTCCTTGAAATCTCACCCTTATTTGGTTTGCCCTGCTTCCCTTTCTTATTTCCTCTATGTGCTTATCACTTGCCAAAAAGTTTCTTTTTTTTCTTGGTCTGCTTCTGGGGAGTGGACCTAAGACCACTGGGAAGTATGAAATCCATTCTAGGGAAAACCTTTGTTTCTGGAAAATATGACATCATTTTTGGAATGCTGCAGATGAAAATTATATCATGAGTTATGTAAGAAAAACAATCAGTTTTGTTGTTTTCACACTAGCCGCGTGATTTTTTGGGGGGACGGGGGAGGAGGTGGACAAGGTACAGCCTCTTCCTGTCTTTTAGTTATCTCATACATAATATAAGGCTGTCAGACTAAGTGATCTTTCATGTGCCTTCCATATCTAAAATTCTGTGAACTAAACCAGGAGGTTGACAAACTGTGGATCACTAACCAAATATAGCCTTGCCCCTGTTTCATTGGAACATAGTCATGCTCATTGTTTTAGATACTATCTATGGTTGCTTTTATGCCACAATTATAGAATTGAGTAGCCTATGAGGGAGGTCTGTCATCATCCTCAACATCTCTTTAAGTGAGGAAATTAAGAAAAATTAAGGTTAAACAACTTGCCCAAGTTCACAGGGCAAGTAATGGCAGAGCTAAAATCCACATTCAGCCCAATCTGCCTCCAGAGTTGGTGTTTTTAATCACAGTGCTAACTTCACTAATTTAGGATGGACATAATGAAAATGAATGTTACATTCCTGACTCATAGTAACTACATCGTGGTTTTTTGTTTGTTTGTTTGTTTTTAGTAGCAGGGTTAACAGTAACAGGAACACATGTGGAAGCATGAATGGAGGAGAGGAAGGGAGGGGTGTCTGCAGGTTCAACAAAGTTGTTAGGAAATAACAAGAATAAAATAAAGCCTACTTACTCCTTTCACCATCACATGCCGTTCTAAAATGTGGTTTCATGTTCTCTTCACTTTCTCTCATGGTGCAAATCACAGACAAGTTCACAAACAAATTCACAACTCAGATGCTTGACTTGGTCCTTAACACGGCAGCTCCTGCGTCTGTGGAGCGGAACTAATCATTTTAAGTCACTTCTCACTTCTCATCCCCTTCCCACTTCCTCTGAGATTGCAATTTTGCTTAGGCAACATGATGGATGACAATGTGAAGATAGACAATTTTACTTCTGACAATCCACAGTGTCACACTGCGTCAGCACTGTCTGTTTTACATTTTTTGTTTGTTTTAAAGCCCATTGATATAAATTCCCTCAACATACGTTTGTGTATATTTTTCCACTGAGTTAAAGATTCATTTGGATAGAACAAGTTCATATACTGATATAAGTTGGTGAAGAAGGAAATATCCCAAAGAGGGGAGGATGGAGAGGGATTTTTCAATTTATTTTCCTTAAGTGAATGATAAATAGGATTTGAATCATGGAGGAATAGGGGTAGCCAATATGAATTTCAGTTTGTTTTTGTTTTAAGAAAATTATTTTTCCTGGTAAATATTTTGTCACTCACAATTTGACAATCACATCATGTGAACTTGGCTAAAATAATCTGGTTTTGGACATTGTAGCTATAACTTAACACCATTCTTCAAGTAGGAAAAGTGGGTGATACATTCCTTATTCTACACAGCTCAGAATTTCCTTACATGATAATTTTTAGTAGTGTCTAAGTCTGCAATAAAATTAAATGAACTTCCTTCTCTCCTTGTGTATATGTGTGGGTTTGTGTATGTGTTTAACTTTGACGTTATTAAATGATTGCCTGAGTATATAATTGTACTAGCTACTGTGTTAAGTGCTTATTATGCTTTACTTCACTCAGTTTTCACATTAATCTGTGAGGCTGGGTTTGCTGTCTATAATTTTCAGATGAGGAAACTAAGATTGTTTAAATGAAGGGACTGGCCCAAGCTCACAAAACTGGTAAATAAGGCACTCTAGATTCTAACTCAGGTCAGTCTGGCTCTAGGTCATTACCTTAAATCCTGTACAAGAACCCAAACAGGTAAAGTGTAAAAATTCTCAAATAGTAGTGTGAATCAAGAAAGATACAGGTTGCCAAATGGGGATCAGATGGTAATGAAGATGGACAGGGCAAGTGTTAAGAAATTGTATTACCAAGGTCAAGAACAGATCAGTATATCATTCACCAAGGTAGTTAGAGAAAGAAATATTTGTCCTGGCCTGCAACTTGATAGAGATTAGGGTTTGGGGGACAGGTTGGTGACTGAGGTTCAGAACAGCACCTGGACTCAGAACCAGCACAGAAAGACCTACTGACAGGAGAATCTTTCATTAACATAAAAGATGTAAAGGGACCTGATTCTTCAGCAGTAATTTTCCAAACTAAGGAAATGAATCAGCATTTATGGGACACCTACTTTGTGTTGACTATTTTACACAGATTGTATCTGTTAGCTTATTTATTCTTCATAAAAATACAGGAGAGACTAGAGAAGTTAATTATCTTTTCTAAAACTACACAGGTAACCAGGCAGAATATGGATGTGAGGTACCATTGGAAAGAATGTTGGCATTTCACCCGTAAACTAAAAAAATGTTTTTCATTATAACGTGGTGCTACTATAAGCTTATAGAAGAAAAAGTCCTGATAATTTAGGGATGTTCCAAAGTTTTGTTTTCTTCTTCTTTTTGATGAAGTTTATTTTTTTAAGTTTTTATTCAAATTCCAGTTAACATATGATGTAGTTAACATATGATGTAACATTCCAGTAATATTACATATAATAATATGTAATATTAACAGATTATATTATATATACATACATATGATGTAATATTCCAGTTAACTACATATGATGTAGTTAACATATGATGTAATATTCCAGTATATTCCAGTAACATATGATGTAATATTAATAGTACACTATAGTGTACACTATAGTGTTTCAATATTTCCATACAACTCATCACAAAAAGTGTTCATCAAAAGTGCACTTCTTAATCCCATCACCTATTTAATCCGTCTCCCCACCCACTTCCTCTCTGGTAGCCAGCTGTTTCTTCTCTATAATTAAGAGTCTGTTTCTTGGGGCACCTGGGTGGCTCAGTGGGTTAAAGCCTCTGCCTTTGGCTCAGGTCGTGATCCCAGGGTCCTGGGATCGAGCCCCGCATCGGGCTCTCTGCTTGGCGCAGAGCCTGCTTCCCGCTCTCTCTCTGCCTGCCTCTCTGCCTACTTGTCATCTCTGTCTGTCAAATAAATAAATAAAAATCTTAAAAAAAAAAAAAGTCTGTTTCTTGGTTTGCCAATCTCTCTCTTTTTTCCCTTTTACTCATTTGTTTTGTTAAATTCCATATACGAGTGAAGTCATATGGCATTTGTCTTTCTCTGACTGACTTATTCCATTTACGAAATATTTTCTAGCTCCATCCATGTTGTTGCAAGTGGCAAGATTTCACTTTTTTTTAATGAGAAACAAAAGCAAAAATAAACTATTGAGACTACATCAAAATAAAAAGCTTCTGCACAGCAAAGGAAACATTCAACAAAACTAAAAGGCAATTATGGAATGGAAGGGGACATTTGCAAATGGCATATCTGATAAAGGGTTAGTATCCAAAACGTATCAAGAACTTATAAAACTCAATACCCCAAAAATGGATAATCTGACTAAACAATGGGCTGAAGAAATGAACAGACATTTCTCTAAGGAAAACATTCTCTAAAGACACATGAAAAGGTGCTCAAAATCACTGATCTTGAGGGAAATACAAATCAAAACTACAATGAGATATCACCTCACACCTATCAGAATGGCAAAAATCAGCAACATAAACAGTAGGTATTGTTGAGTATGTATAGAAAAGGGAACTCTTGCACTGCCCAGTGGGAATATAAAGTTTTGGGGGTTTTTTTGAAAATTTAAAGAAAGCAGAGGCACAGGGTTTTATGATTTTGAAAATATCCATTATGTAAATAATATCTACTTGCTTTGAAAGAAATATACATCATTCTTCACCTATATTTTAATGCTATGCATGTTGAATTCAGACATGTAATCTGCTGAATCTGCCTCTGAGACTGAAAAAGTATAGGAAAATAAGAGAAGAAGCTATAGGGTCTCTTGAGAAGCTCAAACAGACAGGCTGTTTAAAAATACAAGTTGTGCTTCCCTAATACTTTTAATTTTTAGCAGGGTTTTCTATGAAGGCTACAATGCACTTAGCATTTAACAACTTCTTTTGTCCAAAATTTCTCACTAAGATTTGACCCAGAGGAAGTGGAATCCAAAGTAAAGAACCAAGCCCTAGAAGGCATTAGAATTCTTGATGAATTTTGTTTTGCAATCCATATATACCTTTTAAGAAAAAGAAGTAACTATGACATCAAATTTCCTTTACTTAAATCTGAAGTACTCTTCTAAGAACTCACACAAAACATGATTTTATATTCCAGCTAGGCTCCTTTTTCCTTGCCTCATTCCTTAGGCTCCCGTTTCTTTCCGAAGTGGTTTACTTGCACTGTTTTTCTGCACAACTTTAAGGGGTGCAGCAGATCCATCAGATCCTTTTGCTCCATGGTCTTCCAGGCACTCTGTGTTAAGCCCAGAATTACTTCTGGACCCTCACCTCACTCACCCCTCCTTCACTATACTCCATATGCACTGCCCATCCATACCAAGCAGGCTCCTGCCTCTGAGATTTCCCCTTGTGGCCCTTTGCTTAGGATACTCTTTCCCCAGATTTTCACATCTAGTTCCATGTTCAGGTCTCATCATCTCACATGTAATCAGCTCGGACTGGCCACTCCTCTGCTTTGACAACTCCAGTCAAGCCTTTCTCTGTCATATTACAACTCTTCACTATCTTCTCTTGTGAACTGTAATTTTTTAAAAACGTGTTCACTGTGTGACTTCTCCCATTAAGCATAGACTTCAAGAAATTATGTCTATCTTCTTTAACACAGTAACCAAAAGATCTGACATATAATAGGTCTAAAATAAAATTTGCATTGAACGAATGACTGAATTTTGAATCTTTCCTTCTCCATGGATTTTTCCTCTTTGACTTAATATTGCTGTTTTCTTCCTCTCATCAGGTATAAGAGTTGCATATTTTCAAGAATATTATGTGAGACACTTTGCATATTTTAATCCTTGTAACAACTTAAGTAACCAGAAATATGCTCCTGGAAATTGACAAAGCTAATAAATATCCAAACCAGAATTCAAACAAAGGTCAGACGATTTCATTTTCTAAAAGAATTATTTATTTATTTATTTATTTGAGAGAGAGCGAGCGAAAGAGAACACGAGTGGAGGGGAGAGGAGGTCAGATGATTTCAAAGTGATAGTCTTACTAAACTGTGCAAGTATTTGCTATCTCATGTGGATCCTTTTTTTCCCCCCTAATTGCTGTGGCTAGGACTTCTAGTACTATGTTGTGCAGGAGTGATAAGAGTGGGCACCCTTGTTTTGTTTCTGATCTTAGAGAAAAAGCTTTCAATCATTCACCACTAAATATGATATGGGATTCTCATATATGGCAATATTGAAGTGAGGTTCTTGGTTGTGCTCAATATCTCATTTTAGTAAATTCTGTCTCCTATGCTTTTCTATTCCAACCTTCCCCCTACCCCAAGTCATGGATTTTATCTTGTAACCTCAATATGGTTGATAGTTCTTTGAATACCTTGTTTTAGGTTCCTTTTGCATTCTAACAGCAAGGAGTATGGGGTAAGGCTCATTGTAGACATGTCATCAATGCTTGTTGAAGTAAATTTACCAGATGGATAGATAGATGATAAAAATATGGAAAATCTCCTAGAAGGTTTTCAGAGTACATGCTGGTTCTGCCCTGAATGAAATTTACTGTTCGAACAAATACAGATTCAGAGTCATCACTGTAGGTCCCTTAAGGTGAATGAGTGTAAGAGAATGGCATAGTTATATGTGAAAATTAACCAGTCCTTTCAAATTTATTAAGAAATTCCAGGATATTGATTTGAAGTAAAATATTTTGCCTCCCCCCTACCCCCACTGCCTGGGATTAGCAGGTCATATCACAAAACTCCTCTTGAATTAGACTCATCTTCTGGTTACTTTCTGTCTCTGAGGAATTTTCTTGAATTTACATTGATTCTCTGATTTCCTACAGATAAAGATCTTTCCAGAAAACGAGTGGGTTACTAAATGGAAATATTACATATTGAGCTGGTTATTTATTTTTTAAGCATCAGTTGAAATTGCTGAAGTGAAGAAAAACAACCATATGAATGTAGATCACCTAGTAAGACTGGGAATTAAGAGAAACCAATGTTTTTTTTTAGGGATTAAACCAGCTAATACTTAGAAACACTTAACATTCAATGTTTTTACTGAACATCTACTGTGTGGTAGGTACTTTCTAGGCACTAGAAACACTGTGGTAAACAAGACAGTATTCCTTTGCTCCAGGAAGGCACATTTTAGTAGGGAATCTGTTATTGAATAAATAAACCTAAGAGTAGATACATAATAATTAATTGTGATAAAGTAATTTTAAGAAAAGAATGGGGAAATAGGGAAAATTATGGGAGGAGGGGGTGTTGCGAAGTCACTATATGCTATTTGACAAAATTACACTTAGATTATAATCTGAAAGCATTACCCAGGCATAGACTGGTAGTGGTGGTGTTGGGATGAACAAGAGAAGAAGTATAGAGGGGATGAATCTAGTGGAGAAAACAGTGAGTGTGAGGTTCTCCCCATTCTGAGATAGGAAAAAGACTGACTGGATTGAGGAACTCTAGTGTGACTGGAGTAAAGTGACCAAAGGAGCCCCCAAATATAGAGAATAGACCATATTTGGTAAGTAAACCAAGTAAGATGTAACTACTAACAATGACTGTTAAAAACACATTGTCATGTTTGTGTTTTTGTTTTTGTTTTGGTGGTATGATTGAGTCAATCAGATACCTTTGTTTTCTCTTATAAAGTCCCTACAAATTCACGCATTTCTTCATTTAAAAAGCAGCTATCAAATATCTGCAAAATGCAGGGGACCACCCTATGCACTGATGGCATTTAGAAATGACCCAGCATGCTAAAACAAATCTGAGCGTATACAAACTGAATCACAGCATACATTATTTTCATAATATTAGAAATATATATTTTGTATTCAGTAGCCTTGGGTTAGGGTAAAAAAGGATGAATGAATTCACAAATAATTCTCAGAATTGTTGATTTTGAGCAAAGATCAGGCTCCAAATATTACTCCTTTAGGTTGAATCCTAGCTCGACCACTTCCTGAGTGTAGGCAAGTGTGTTCTTTTCTTTGAGCATCAGTTTACTTTCTTGTAAACTGGAGATTGTGGTAAAAATCTTAACTTGACACACAAATTATCAAGGGAGAACCTAAACAGATAATGCATGTGAAATACAGATCTCAGTGTTTGTCAGGTGTAACAGACTTGATAAATGATAACCATTATATTTTACTTCACACACTGAACCAGAAGAATATTTTCTTTTTATTGTGATTTTCAGTTTGAGGGCATTATTTGACTCTAGTCATACCTGGCTGTTTGTTAGAACAACCAGAAATAATCATTTGATTGGTCTGTGGACATGGCTGGGCAGCTGTAGTGTTTAAAGCTCCCCAGGTGATTGTAATGTGCAGCAGTGGTTGCAAACCACTGACCTTAAGGTTGTTTCAGTAGGATGACAACAGCTAACTTCATGTTGTATTCTGACCTCCCTCAGGTAAGAATTCTAATAAGTGGTGGAATTGCCAAAGGGCAGGTACATACTTCAGCATTAAGGAACCTGAAAGATCCATGTACTATGTTCCCAGAGCCCTGTTCGCCCTACATTTTCTGTTTGGCATTAGTTTCTAACTCGCTGTGAGCATTCAGTCTCTCTTTTCTGGAGCCCTAGCTCCCACTGCCTCTTTGTAGAACCCAGTGACACAAAGAGTTAAAATTACTCCTTCAAGTTATTAGTAGGAACATCTTTGCATCATAAAATGTTCATACATTTAATAGTCTCCCAGCAGCCTGAAGGAGCCTATGTATTTCTGAAAGTGTCTGATGGACTTGAAGTAGTATCTTACAGAAAAGATTTGAGACTACTGATCATCATGTTCTTTCACAATTAGTCCCCTTCCTTCAGTCTTTGTCTTTGATTAATGTCATTTCTCAGGGCAAAAAATTCCGATGTCTTCGCATGACTACAGAAAACTTTTAATTTCTTGAACATGGCTTTCAAATCTCTTGACTGTCTGGACCAACCATCATTTCTAGACATGTTAAACTTTTTCTTTTGCAGAAACTCTGTGCTTTAGCCAAATGATCTATTTACTATACCCTGAATATACTTTATGCTTTTTGCCCTCTATACCAGTGGTTCTCAGTCCACTCTAATATGCATATAAACCCCTTGGGAATCTTGTTAAGGTATGTGTTTACTAGTATATGTTATTGAACACATTTAACAGTGTTCATTATAGGGTGCACAATGAGGCTCTACATTTCTAACAAATTCCCATGTGATACAATTGCTGTTGGTGCTAGAACCACATTTGAGTAGCGAACCAGTAGTGAACCAGAATGTTCTATCTTGTCTCCTTTGCTCATTTCATTTCTAGTTGTCTTCAATGTTTATGTGACAGAGTGATTAACTGAGATATTAATTTGCTTTTTTTTCTCTTATGTCCCATTCTCATTATTCATCCATTCCACAAAGGTATCATGATCTTGTGTATCTCCTTATGCCAGGAGAGGTACCTGTTTCTGGGCCAGAAGAAAGGTGACTTACAAGATACATCCTACTCTGGTTTTTGTTTTCCTAAAGCCTAAGTGATTGAGAGGAATTGTGTTGGCTTTCTTTTGGAGAAGAAGAGAGTCTGGCTCTTTGAGAAGTGGCATCAGTGAGGAGAATCCCATGCTAGGGAAGGGGATGGAGGTCTGAGGAGGCCAAAATGCCTAAGGGGATGTTTGCCTGCTGTATCTATGGTGCAGTATCCCTAGTAATAGAGCTCCCAACCTTGCCAGAAAGACAAACACATCAAGGTAAGTTCAGCGCATAAAAAAGAGAATTTTGGTCACTGTTAGAAGGAAGCTCCTTCCTCTCCATACTTAAACTCAGAACCTCTGTACAAATGGTTGGAGGTGGAATTAAAAAAAAACAAACCCTGATATGATGTTCTACATGTTGGGGAACTAAAAAAGGTTTTAGGTAGATTTATAGAAAATAAATGGATACTTCCTTTAGGACTGAATGTTTGTAACAAGTTTCATATGTGCTAAACTTATTTCTTCTGATCTAGTCTCCTCCTCAAAGCCTGATTTGATGTGTTTAAGGACATCATGACTGAGACAATAAATCCTGACTGGAATTCTGATTGAATTCCTAATTTGGGTATATGTGAGCCTGAGTTCTCATCTGTAAAAATGTGGCACATAGCACTTACTTCATAGAATTGTTGAGAGGTCTAGGAATAATAAATGCAAAGCATGTCTTATACAGTGTCTGGTTAAATATTTGCTGTTCTTATACCTACTAACTTTACCACTACTATTATGACTGCCATAAACAAGTTTCTTATAATCAGGGTAGCATTTTATTCTCACAGGTTTGACATCCTCAAAATTCCTAGAGCAATATTGTGAAATAATTTATTTGAGTATTACTCAGAATCTTCCTGCATAGCAACCAGGCACTAAATAATAAACTTCTGATGATGATGATGCCTATGAATTTATTGCCTACTTTCATAGTTATTTTTCCATATATCTTAGTGCCATACCTGTAGCATAAACTCTAAGGACAGAAATTGTGTTTTATACTTCCTTGTAATCTATAAGTGATTCCTGTTTTATAAATAGTAGACACTTAGCAAATACTTGGTAACCGGTGGTTATAAAACAATGAGTTTTGATAACTTAGGAGAAGAGAAGGAGACAGAAATTTTAGACATAATTTGGTAATCTGGGATTAGACAAATATTAAATTTTACTCTCTATTATCTCCATATTGCTTCAAGCTTAATTATATCCAAAAGTAGCTTATGGGGTCGCCTGGGTGGCTCAGTGGGTTGAACCTCTGCCTTCGGCAGGGGTCGTGATCCCGGAGTCCTGGGATGGAGCCCCGGTGTCGGGCTCTCGCTGGGCGGGGAGCCTGCTTCCCCCTCCCTCTCTTTTCCTGCCTCTCTGCCTACTTGTGATCTCTGTCAAACAAATAAATAAAATATTTTTTAAAAATGTAGCTTACGTTTTATTGTTTACCAAGTGGGCTGAATGTTAGTCTACATGCAACTATGGAAACCACAGCAGGGATAAGCTGACCAGTAAGGAGAATCTCACTTTCATCTGTTTTATAAATATTTTTGCAAAGCTTTTGAACCTAAGGTATTAAGAAAGAAATCATTGCTGTTAATCCAATTAAATAGCTCATATTTTTAAAAGTAATATCCTGATGCGTATGTCAGGAGTTATAACAATAACTTCCTTAGAATTCAGTTAGTTTGGGGTTAAACTCTACCCTAGCAACAGAAACTTTACAGCTGCTATCAGAAAAACAGTAATTACTTTGGTCAACATTTTCCAAGAAACTCCAGCTGTCTTATCAAGCTTTCTTTGTCAAAAAGACTCCTTTCCTTTTAGGGGGCATGAGTTGTAGAAGAACCACAATAGTGCTAGTGAAAGAGTTGGAAAAAATATATTTTGGAAGCCATATTGTAGATTTTGTTTTTGTTTTTATTTTGTTTGTTTGTTATGCTAGAATTTGAGATTCTAATAATATCTATTGTGCTTTTAGACAAAGTTTCAATGAATTTTAGGGACTTCAGAAAATTAGAAGCTATAATTTTTTTCTCTGAAATTAAACTCACATGGAATCAATACTGACAGTGGCCATCAGTGCAAATCTCCACCCACCTAACATAAAGAAAAGTGAAGATATCAGTAACGTATATCACGTATGCTCTAAGACTTCATCACTTCTGTCTGACTTCATCTGAATAGAAGCCTCGCTCTAGACCTAGCTGAAGGTCACGAATGGTTCATTTTTTTCAGTGTAGGTATTCAGGGAGATTCTCATCATTCATGGAATTAGGGTCATTCAGAAATGACTTCTAGTTCATATGATTATTCATCATTTTTCCCCCTCATTTTCTCCTCTGAGGGAGCTTTAATGAGAAGGAAATTATAGTCAGGTGATGAGGAAGGGATAAGTGAGGAGAGAAGAGTGAAGGATTGGTGTAAATGGAACTGATTAAAGCACAATTAAAGGTCCAAACCCTGTATTATTAACACTTAGTAGTGGAATGTTAACAGTAGAAGACTGGCACTGATTATCATTATCCCCATTTTCTTATGCTGACTTTCCTTCTGACTTTCCCTGTCATCGATGCCTGACAAGTTTTCTAATTTCATCTCATACCATTCCCTACTTTCCATACCGTGCTTGAGACACTCAGACATTTTTGATTCCCAGACTTATCAAGCTTATTCCTAATTAGAAATTTTGCACTGGCTGTTCCTTCTGCCTTTGTCACCACCCCTTGATCTTCGTATGACTGTCTTCTGCTTATCATTACAATTTCAGTTTAATTGCCCCGTCTTCCCAGAGATCTCCTTTGATCATCATGCATAAGGTAGTTACTCACTAGCCTTTTATTTTAATTATCTGAGTGACACTTCACATTACCTTTCTCAATTTCTTAAGCATTTTATTATCATTTTCCTCCACTTGAAGATAAACTCCACAGAAGCAAGTTTCTGACTGGTTTGTCCACTCCAATATTCTTAGGAATTAAAACAATGACAGATAAAAGTAAACATTCAATAAACATTTTTGAGGGAGTGAAATGAATTTGAGAAGACATTACCTTAGAGATTTTTAGTCAAGTGATTCTTAAATTGAAATTCATAGATCATATAAATACCTTTGTGTAGGTAGTGTTTGTGTGTGTGTGTGTGTTTTCCTGAGGTAAGTCATGGTTTTCAGCAGACTATCAAAAAGGTCTCTGAACCACTGTCTCATATATCAAGTTGGATACTCCCAGAAACAGCTCTAAGATGAGGATTCATGTGAAAGTGATATATTAGGAAGTGTTTCCATAAAAGGCACATTGCCAAGTGAGGAAGTGAGACTAGGAATGGAAGCAAGCCAAGCAAGGGTGAGATAGCAAACTAAATTCTTCTGAGGGTACCATTGGGTTTGTTTTGCAAGAGGGGCTCTGGAAACTGAGTATGCCTCACTCAGAGTAATGGATATCAAGGGCTTAAGAAGTTGGGACATTTATAACCTACATGTTTAGTCACTGGCTCATGGTTTCCCAGGGGTAAGGATGGGGACAGGGGTTGTAATTCTGACTCTCTCAGTTTTCAGATAAAGCTTTCTCAGGAAGCTTGAATACCTTCATCTTCCAATAAAGGGAGACAGGTTCTAGCTATTGAAAATAAAAGCATACTGGAATCTGTTGTTCATGAAAATGTTAAGAGATCCCAGAGGATATGGGTAGAGCACTGACAGGGTCTGCTATACCTTCCTGAATAGAAACAAAAAGTATAAGAATTACCAGTTTAGTTTAATTTTTTTATTTTACAATAAGACCTAATAAGATGAAGTGGTTCTCAAATAGTTATACAGTCAACTGGTGAAATGTGTTTGGATCAGATCTAAGATCTTCTCATAACTAGTCCATTTGCTATCTATTCATTTTTAAAAATTCAAATGAAAGATACTCTCTTTGAAGTTATGGAGAATACAAAGATGAATAAATTACTGTCCCTATTCATAGTGATTATAGGAGACAAAAGATGCATATGAACAAGAAGGACCATAAATAATTGCTTTAAAAAAAGAATATATTTTAAGAGAGAATCAGAGCAGAGAATAATCACCTCCAGTTTAGGGACTGAAGGAAGATTTTGTTGAAGTTGAGATATTTGACCTTGGTGTATTAAAAGAAAATACATTCATTCATTCAAAGATATTTAAATGAGAATCTATTATATTTTAGACATGGTGATATGCACTGGGAATAAGGTAGTGAATGAAAAAGGCGAAGTCCCTACTCTTGTTTACTTTATATTCTATTTGGGTGAAGACCAATATTAATAAAGAAGAATAACAAACAGTATAATGCTAAATAATGGTAAGTATTATTCAGGCTATAAGGATAAATGAAAAGAAGTGAAGGAAGAAAAGTTGGCTACTTTAGATGTAGTGATTAGAGAGGATCACTTTTACATTTGATTGAGACCCAAAGGATGAAAAATGTTAGAAGCAAGGAGGGCAACACTTAGGAGAAGAGAAATCGAGGCAAAATAAAGGGTGAATGCAAGAGCCCTGAGATATGAAGAAACCTTGGAATAAGTCAAGAAATAAAAAAGAGAGTGAGTTTGAAACTTTAAGAATTAAAGCTTATCCTGGCTTAGAAAGATCTGCAGGGTCTTGTAGGCCAGAATGAAGGAATTTGCACTTTTTTAAAAAGGTTTTTTTTTTTAATTTAACTTTATTTTTTCAGTCTTCAAAGATTCATTGTTTATACACCACAAGTGCAATGATTAAACATGACATTGCTTATGTTTCAAAATTTACTATGTGTACTAGCTGTAAACATTAGAATGTGAGATTTTAAAAAAATACTATTCATATATCAGCCACCCTCCAAAGAGTAAATAGTTAGGTATAAATCTAAGATAATATGCACAAGATCAGTAGGAGAAAAACTAAAAGAACACTGTTGAAAGAAGATCTACATAAGTGCATAGACATTATGTGTTTATAGAATGAAAAATTCAGTGTCAGTAAGATGTCAGTTCCTTCCAACTTGATCTAGAGATTCAACTCTATCCCAATCAAAATTCCAGCAAGCTATTTTATAGATATCAACACAATGGTTTTAACATTTATATGCAAATGGAAGGACATAGAAGAGCCAACACAGTCCTAAAGAAGCAAAATAAAATTCGTGGAATCTACTTCAAGATTTACTCTAAAGTTCTAGAAATCACAGCACTTGCCTTTGGTAAAAGAATAGACACATAGATGAATGTAACAATATAGAGAACAGAAATAGACCCACACACATTTAGTTAACTTATTTTTAACAAAGGCACAAGGCAATGTTATATAGAAAGGATAGTCTTTTAAATCAATGATGCTATAAAGGATAGTCTTTTTATATACTGGTGTTAAAAAAAGTAATTGTAAATCTATATAAAAATTTGAACTTAATCAGATATTATACCTCACACAAAAATTAATTTAAAATTGATTATATACCTAAATGTAAAATGAAAAACTATAAACATTCTAGAAGAAAACGCAGGAGAAAATCTATATGACCCTGGGTTTGTTGATAACATTTTGTATACAACACCAAAAACAAAATTCATGAAATTAAAAAAAAGATGATAAATTTGACTTTATTAAAATTAATATCTTTCATGCTGTGAAAGATACAGACAGGCTTATAGAAGCTCTTGGTTTCTAATATTGTTCTCCAAATGAAAGGGGCCAAGTGTCTTTGAAGAAAAGCCTTATTCTGGGACTGGGGCAAGTATATTCATGATGAACCTGGAGCATATTTTAATGTCAGAAAGAAAGGAAGAACAGAAAACAAAACTAAATGCCACACCCAACTGTGAGAGTATGCCAAAAGGCACAGAAACTGCAAAATGCCCAATGGCCAAAGACAGAATTACTTGAGAGGCAAAATAAGTAACATAGCATTAGATTATAATATAAAGTATAAAATAAATATTCATTCACTTATACAAATAAGTAATTTAGTAAATAAATATGGGAAGAAGAATAGCCGAGTTTCCTTTGAAGAATTTTGAATAATTTATGTAAATACTCCTCCAGCAAGATGTGTGGAGTGGGCATAACTCCTTAAGTGTGTGCACGGTAACTTCTATCCCAAGAGTACTCTGTGGAAAGGAGGAAAGAGGGGAGCTCATAGTGGAGAAACCTGACAAACATTATCTCAGCCAGGTGATCATGGTTTCTTCCACAGCAGTGTCATGTTGACAACACGATCTCTTGCTATGATATGACAAAAATGACACCTTACCTCTGTGGCCTTTTCCCCCCAAACTCATAACTCCAGTCTAATCATAAGAAAAAAAGGAACCCCAATTCAGGGATACAAAATGCCTCTACAGAACGCCTCTTTAGTACCTCCAAAATTCTCAAAGTAATCAGAAATAGGGAAAGTTTATGAACTGCCACAGTCTGGAGAAGCTTAAAGAAAACATGCCAGCTAAATGTAATGTGCTATCCTGGATGGAATTCTGGAACAGAGAAATAACATAAGGTAAAATCCCAAGGAAATTTGAGAGAGTGATGTCACCAAGTTGGTAACATAGTTTGTTCCTGACTTCACTCCCCCTCACAAAAACAACTAACAACTATTTAAGCACACCACAAACACTGAAAGAATACTAAAACCTAACAGTGAGGCTGAAGCCTCCTGTACCACAGAGACCAAGACAGACTGTATTATAAGGGTGAGAGAAATGGCTGTGTGTTGACTGTATTGCCCCAGCATAGCACCATGCAGAGAGGTCTCCCTTAAGCCTCTGGTTCCTCTAGTAGAGAAAGAGAAACTTTGGGGACAACAAGTCCCCAGCATTGTAGGTCACTTTGCAGAAGCCCTTACTCTGATCTTGAAACCATGAGTTTGTAGGGGAATCTACAGGGCCCAAGCACTGGGAATCTGACTGTGGCAGAGAAGGGAGGAGGGGCTTCTAACAACCAGCACACATATCTTGGGAGGCTGATTTCATAACTGCAGTATCTAGGTAGTAATCCCAACCAGCAGGTTCATCAGCAGAATCATGTTTGGGGCACACTCTGACCAGGGAACTTGGTATTATACACATCTGTTTATTTGCATCCTCAAATGAGGAATTTGGGGCCATAAAGCCTAGTTTGCCAATGCACAAGCAAGGAGTTGAATTGTAGGACCACCCACTATGGAAAGTGCCTTCCAGTGCCATCTGACCAGACAGGCTGGTGAGAACTCCTAGAAGTTCGGTGTTGTTTGAGCTGAGAGGTAGCCAGGCAGAGTTGATCATCCCCAGAGCAAAGCCACTGTTCTGGTGCTATGCATAGGCAGGGTTATTAATTCATAGCTAAGGCTGTGGGTAGTTCCTGGCTCCATTCGACTGGAGATCCTGTTTGGAATTTGAGAGTAGTCTGGACAGGCCCCTCCTCCTGCCCTGGCAAGGAAACTGAGATGTAGCCCCATCAACTGTGGAGAATGTTTTTCAACCCCATCTGACCAGAAGTGTTGGCAAAAATTCCTGGAAGGAGTGTAGCCCAGCAGCCCTCAAGCTGAAAGGGGAACAGGCAGAAGCAACCATTTGAAGAACAAAGCCAGTGGCCCTGTTTGATCAGGAAAATTAGGGTGTGGGTCCACTTGAGTTAAGACAACATTACCAGACTTAGAGCTGCTTCTCCTAGTGTGACAGGGTGGGAACCTAATTTTTAACCCTGCTCATTGCTGAATAAATCTTGTCCAACTATGGAACATTCTAGATCACAGGAAGCTGCATAGCCCACTCAAAGTCCTATGTACAGTAGCACTTGAACAGAGAGCACAACCCATGGCTTCTCCCACCTGCAGAGCATAACTGGTGGCCTCAGCTGATCAGGGAATTCATTGTACACTCTGGTCAGATTTGGGTCCCCAACCAATGATCTGTACAGGCCCTGGATCCCATCCTTCTCCCTTGTCAAAGAATGGAAACTAATTCATCTCTGATCTACTATAGAATAGAGTACCTGTCCTGACCACTTAGTAAACCTGACCAGAGAATCCAGGAAAATACAGAACCTATCCTATAGCCTCATTTGTGTAGGAAACCAAGCCAGCAGTCTTATCCAACTGTTCACAGCCAGTGTCACACTTCCCATCCCTGTCTTCAGAGCTCGAACAGTTGCCTCACCCAAAAATAGACCATAATAGCAGGCTCCACCTGCCCAAGAACATTACCAGCAGAAGAACCCAGAAACCAAACTAAGCTGACTGATGAAAAACTGTTTCTGCCAAAGAAAACATGTTAAGTCTGGAAGAGGAGCCCAATTAATCAAATACACAGATGTCAATGTAAGTAGTCAAGAATTGCAAAAAGTGTCAGGTAAATATGACACCTCCAGAGGAAACTAATAAATTTCCAATATACTGGCGCTAAAGAAATAGAGATCTATGAATTGTCAGATAAAAAATTAGAATAATCTTTTTAACAAAATTTAGTGAACTATAAGAAAACACAGATGACTAAACAAAATTAGGAAAGAAATGCATGAACAAAAGAAGTTTGACAGAGAAATAACAATCATCAAAACACACACAGACACAGAAATCCTAGAGTTGGAAAATGCAAGAACTAAATTGAAGAATTCTATAGAAAGTTTCAAAAATAGACTCAACCATACAGAAGAAAGAATCAACCATCTGGAGGATAGGACATTGGAAATTACTCTGACAGAAGAGATAAAAGAAAAGTAGCAAAAAAGAGTAAAGAAATTTCCTTTAGGAATTATAAGACACAAAGAAAAAAATAATATTTGCTTTATGGAATTCCAGAAAAAGAAAGGGAGGATAAGTACATGTAAAACAATAATGACTGAAAAATTCTCAAACTTAGGAAGACACATGAACATCCAGATTCATGAGTCCCAAGGGACTCAAATAATTGAATTCTATTAGGACTACACCAAAATACATTATAACTAAACCGACAAAAGTCAAAGACGAAGAGACAAATTTGAGTGACAATAGAAAAGAAAGAAGTTATGTATAAGGGAACAACCCCCGTAAGATTATTGGCAGATTTCTCAACAGAAACTTCAAGGAGACAATAAGAAGATATATTCAAAATATGGAAGAAAATAAAAGTCAGTCAAGAATTCTATACCTGGCCAACCTGTTCTTCAGAAACAATTGAGGAATAATGACTTATCTGAATAGACAAAAGCTGAGGGACACCATTATCACCATACTTGCTCTATAAGAAATGCTGAAGGGAGTTCTTTGAGTGAAAATAAAAGAATGTGAATTAACATCACAAAAACATAAAAAAGTAGTCTAAGTCACACTGGTAATAGCTGGTAATTGTAAATATATAGTCAAAGGTGGATTCCACAATATTGTAATAGCAATAAGACTAACGATATAGTGATGCATAATTCACTTAAAATTCACTTAGAAGGAGGGAGCCTCCTTCTCCCTCTCCTCCCCACTCATGTTTTCTCTCTCACCATCTCTGTATCTCTCTCTCAAATAAATAAATAAAATCTTTTAAAAAATAATAGAACAGTGGATATCAACAACACTATAGACCAAATGGACCTATGAGACATACACAGAACATTCTATCAAACAGCAGAATACACATTCTTCTCAAGTACACATGGAACATGTTTTTAGGATAGAGCACATGTAAGCCATTGAACAAGTCTTAGCAAATTCAATATTAAAATTATACCCAGTATCTTCTCTGAGCATAATGGCATGAAACTAAAAATCAATAGCAAGAGGAAAGCTGGAAAATTCATGAACACATGGAAATTAAGCAACATTCTCCTGAATGACCAATGAACCAAAGACTAAATTAAAGGATAAATAAAGTTTCTTGAGACAAATTAAAATGGAAATACAGCATATCAGAACATATGAGATGTAGCAAAAGCAGTACTAAGGGGGAAGTTCTTAACAATAAACACCTACATTAGGAAAAAAGAAGATCCCAAGTAAACACTTAACTCTACACTTTAAGGAACTAGTAAAAGAAGGACAAACTGAGCCCAAATTTCACATGAAAAAGGAAATCATACAAATTAGAGTTGAAATAAATGAAATAAAGAACAGAAAACAGTAGAAAATATTAAACAAAGGTATTTCTTTGAAAAGATAAATAAGTGACAGACTCTTAACTAACCAAGGACAAAAGAGAAAGGACTCAAATCAAAATTATAAATGAAAAAGGACATGCCAAAACAGATATCACAGAATTCAAAAAATCCATAAGAGGCTAGTAAAAAGAACTATATGCCAACAGACTAAACAACCTAGAAGAAAGGGAAAAAATTCTTAGAAAGATACAACTTACCAGGACTAAATTAGGAAAAAAAAAAAAGAAAAATCAGAATAAACCAATTATTACTAAAGAGACTGAATCAGTAATCAAAAACTCCCTATGAAGAAAAGTTAAGAATTAGATGGCTTCACAAATCAATAAGAGAAGAGAGAAGAACCACATGGTCCTCTCAATTGACGCAGAAAAAGCATTTGACAAAATCCAGCATCCGTTCCTGATTAAAATGCTTCAAAGTATAGGGATAGAGAGAGCATTCCTGAACTTCATAAAATCTATCTATGAAAGACCCACAGCAAATACCATCCTCAATGGGAAAAAGCTCGCAGCCTTCCTGCTGAGATCAGGAACATGACAAGGATGCCCACTCTCACCACTCTTGTTCAATATAGTATTAGAAGTCCTAGCAACAGCAGTCAGACAACAAAGAGAGATAAAATGTATCCAAATTGGCAATGAAGGAGTCAAACTCTCTCTCTTCACAGATGACATGATTTTTTATATGGAAAATCCAAAAGACTCCACCCCCAAACTACTAGAACTCATACAACAATTCAGTAACGTGACAGGATACAAAGTCAATGTACAGAAATCAGTGGCTTTCTTATACACTAACAATGAAAATACAGAAAGGGAAATTAGAGAATCGATTCCATTTACTATAGCACCAAGAACCGTAAGATACCTGGGAATAAATCTAACGAAAGAGGTAAAGGATCTGTACTCGAGGAACTACAGAACACTCATGAAAGAAATTGAAGAAGACACAAAAAGATGGAAGACCATTCCATGCTCTTGGATCAGAAGAATAAACATTGTTAAAATGTCTATACTGCCTAGAGCAATCTATACTTTTAATGCCATTCCGATCAAAATTCCACCAGTACTTTTCAAAGAGCTGGAGCAAATAATCCAAAAATTTGTATGGAATCAGAAGAGACCCTGAATCACTAAGGAAATGTTGAAAATCAAAAATAAAACTGGCGGCATCACGTTACCTGATTTCAAGCTTTACTAGAAAGCTGTGATCACCAAGACAGCATGGTACTGGCATAAAAACAGACATATAGACCAGTGGAACAGAGTA
Source organism: Lontra canadensis (assembly GCF_010015895.1). Lineage (NCBI taxonomy): Eukaryota > Metazoa > Chordata > Mammalia > Carnivora > Mustelidae > Lontra > Lontra canadensis. The sequence continues at coordinate 25,997,738 of NW_022630999.1, forward strand.
GAGAGTCCAGATATGGACTCTCAACTCTATGGTCAAATAATCTTCAACAAAACAGGAAAAAATATACGGTGGAAAAAAGACCGTCTCTTCAATAAATGGTGCTGGGAAAATTCGACAGCTATATGTAGAAGAATGAAACTCAACCATTCTCTTACACCATACACAAAGATAAACTCAAAATGAGTAAAAGACCTCAACGTGAGACAGGAATCCATCAGAATCCTAGAGGAGAACATAGGCAGTAACCTCTTCGATATCAGCCACAGCAACTTCTTTCAAGATATGTCTCCAAAGGCAAAGGAAACAATCGAAAATGAACTTTTGGGACTTCCTCAAGATCAAAAGCTTCTGCACAGCAAAGGAAACAGTCAACAAAATAAAGAGGCAACCCATGGAATGGGAGAAGATATTTGCAAATGGCAGTACAGACAAAAGGTTGATATCCAGGATCTATAAAGAACTTCTCAAACTCAACGCACACAAAACTGATAATCATATCAAAAAATGGGCAGAAGATATGAATAGACACTTCTCCAATGAAGACCTACAAATGGCTATCAGACACATGAAAAAATATTCATCATCACTAGCCATTAGGAAGATTCGAATTAAAACCACATTGAGATACCACCTTACACCAGTTAGAATGGCCAAAATTAGCAAGACAAGAAACAACATGTGTTGGAGAGGTTGTGGAGAAAGGGGAACACTCTTATACTGTTGGTGGGAATGCAAGTTGGTGCAGTCACTTTGGAGAACAGTGTGGAGATTCCTCAAGAAATTAAAAATAGAGCTTCCCTACGACTCTGCAATTGCACTACTGGGTATTTACCCCAAAGATACAGATGTGGTGAAAAGAAGGGCCATATGTACCCCAATGTTTATAGCAGCAATGGCCACGGTTGCCAAACTGTGGAAAGAACCAAGATGCCCTTCAATGGACGAATGGATAAGGAAGATGTGGTCCACATACACTATGGAGTATTATGCCTCCATCAGAAAGGATGAATACCTAACTTTTGTAGCAACATGGATGGGACTGGAAGAGATTATGCTGAGTGAAACAAGTCAAGCAGAGAGAGTCAATTATCATATGGTTTCACTTATTTGTGGAGCATAACAAATAACATGGAGGACGTGGGGAGATGGAGAGGAAAGGGAGTTGAGGGAAATTGGAAGGGGAGGTGAACCATGAGAGACTATGGACACTGAAAAACAATCTGAGGGTTTTGAAGGGGTGGGGGTGGGAGGTTGGGGGAACCAGGTGGTGGGTATTGGGGAGGGCACGTATTGCATGCAGCACTGGGTGTGGTGCAAAAACACCACAATGAATACTGTTACACTGAAAAGAAATTAAAAAAGAAAAAAGAATTAGATGGCTTCACTGATGAATTTAACCAAACATTTAAAGAAAAATTAACAACAGTGATTCTTAAACTCTTCCAAAAATTGGAGATGAGGGAAGACTCCCAAATTCTTTGTATGAAGCCAGCATTATCCTGATATCAAAGCAAAAAAAAAAAAAAAAAAAGGGATGCTACTAGAAAAGAAATCTTCACACCAATATCTTCAATTATAAATGTAAAAATTCTCAATAAAATGTTAGAAAACCAAATTTCAGCAGTACATTAAAAGGATCAATCACCATAATCAAGTGAGATTTATCTCTGGGTTGCAAGGATGATTCAATATATGCAAATCAATTGATGTGATAAATCACATTAATAGAATGAAAGAAAAGGATCACGTGACCATCTTAGTAGGTGCAGAAAAGGCATTTGACAAAATTCACCATTCAATTATGATATAAACTCAACAAATCAGGCATAAAAGAAATATATCTCAATACATTAATGGCCATATATAGCAAGCCCACAATTAACATCATACTTAATGGTAAAAGGTTGAAAGATGTTCATCTAAAATCAGAAACAAGACAGGGTGCCTACTTTCACCACTCTTACTCAACTTAATACTAGAAGTCCTAACTAGAACAATCAGGCAGGAAAAATATAAATAAAAAGTATTAGAATTGGAAAAGAAGAAGTAAAATTTTCTCTATATGGAAATGACCTAATTTTATATATAGAAAATCCTAAATACACAATCAAAAAATTTAGCTCTAATCAATGATTTCAGTAAAGTTGCAGGATACAAAATTATGTAGCATACAAAAATCAACAGTGTTTCTACACATGAACAATTTTCTGAAAAATAAATTGATCTTATTTACAATATCATTGAAACCAATAAAAAACACAGGAATAAATTTAAGGTGAAAGATGTCCACTCTGAAAACTACATGATGGTGAAAAAATTGAAGAAAACACAAAGAAATAGAAATGTACCCTGTGTTCATGGATTGGAAGAATTAACATTGTTTAAATATGAATATTACTAAGACATCTATTGATACAATATAATCCTTATCAAGATTCCAATGCCATTCTTTACAGAAGTAGAAAAAAACACTCATAAAATTTATGTAGTACCAGAAAAGACCTCAAAGAGCCAAACAAATCTTGAAAAAGAAGAAATAGACAAGCATCATCACCTCTTTTGATTTCAAGCTAAACTATAAATATATAGTCATCAAAAAAGTATAGTCTTGGCATAAAAAACAAACAGACCAATGGAAAGAATTGAGACCCTATAAATAAACCCAACCATATATGGTCAACAAATATTTGACAGGGGATCTAAGAATATTCAATGGAGAAAAAAGTCTTTTCAATAAATGGTATTAGAGTAATTGCTTATTCACATGTAAATGAATGCATCTTATACCACCCGCAAAAACTAATTAAAATGAATTAAAAACTTTAATGTAAGGCCTGAAAACATTAAAATCCTAGAGGAAAACATAAGAATAAAGCTCTTTGACACGGGTATTCATAATGATATTTTGGATATGACATCTAAAGTACAGCCACAAAATAAAAAAAATTAACAAGGAGGACATAGCAACTAAAAGCTTTTGCTCAGCAAAAGAAGCCATCAACAAAGTGCAAAGAAAATCTAAGGAATGGAAAAAAAATTTCCAAATCATATATCTGATAAAGAGTTAATATCAAAAATATATAAAGAACTCAAAGAACTCACTAGCAACAAACAAACAAAAACAAATAGAAAAGAAAAACAAAACAAAAATTTAAAAGTGGGCAAAGGACCTGAATACATACTTCTTTAAAAAAGATATATGAAAGGCCAACAGGTACTTAAAAGATGATTAAGGAAATACAAATTAAAACCACAAAGTGATGTCACCTCACAAATGTTAGAATGGTTATTGTCAATAAAAAACAAGACATGACAAATGTTGGTGTGGATGTGGAGAAAAGGGAACACTTAAACCTTGTCAAGAGGATTGTAAATTTGTATAGACACTATGGAGAATAGTATGGATAACTGAACTACCATTTGACCTAGCAGTTCTATCCAAAGGAAATAAAAACACTAATTCAAAAAAATATCTGCATCCCCATGTTCACAGCAGTAGTATTTACAGTAGTCTAGACATGAAAACAATTAAGTATCCATCAATGGTTGAATGGATAAAGAAGTTATTATACACACACACACACACACACACACACACACACATTATTCAGCCATTAAAAAAACAAACAAGGAAATCTTGCCATTTACAAGAACATAAAGGGACCCTGAAGCCACTATGCTAAGTGAAATAAGTTAGAGAAAGGCAAATACTGCATGTTCTCACTTATATCTGGACTCTAAAAACAAAACACAAAAACAAAAAATGCAAAGAAAAAGAGAGTTATTGTCATTGGAGGTGGGGGTGAGATGGGGATTTTGAGAAAGGTGGTCAAAAGGTTTAAATTTCCAGTTACAAGATAAATAATTACTAGGGACATAATGTACAACATGATGACCAAAGCCAACACTGCTTGATATACAGGAAAGTTATTAAGAGAGTAAATTCTAAGAGTTCTCATCACAGGGAATTTTTTCCCTTTTTTTCTTTCTTTTTTAAAAAATTTTATTTATATGAGAAGGTGGATGTTCATTGAACCTGTTATATAATCATTTCAGAGTTTATATAAATGAAATCACTGTGCTCTAAGCCTTTGACTTATTCAGTGAGGTACATCAATTGTTTCTCAATAAAAATGGAAAAAATAAAGTGCCCAAGTTTAAAACAAAAATCTAAGAGAATCAGAATGAATTGCGACCTTTAAGTAATAATAATGTTTCAACATTGGTTTATTAGTTGCAACAAATATACAAGACTAATGTAAAATGTTAACAATAGGGTGAACTGGAAGTGAGCTACATTGAAACTATTTTTACTATCTTATAACTTTTCTGTAAATCTGAAACTATTCTAAACAAAGACTTTTTTAAAAAAAAGAGTTTATTTGTCAGAGAGAGAGAGGAAGAGAGAGAGTGCACAAGTAGGGGGAGCAGCAGGCAGATCAAAGCAGAGCAGGCAGAAGGAGAAGCAGTCTCCCTGCTGAGCAAGAAGCCCCAGGCGGAACTTGATCCCAGGACCCTGGGATTATGACCTGAGCTGAGGCAGACACCCAACTGATCGAGCCACCTAGGCATCCCAAAAATAAGAATTTTACTTAAAAAAATCACTGTGATGGGGCACCTGGGTGGCTCAGTGGGTTAAGCCTCTGCCTTCGGCTCAGGTCATGTCAGGATCCTGGGATCAAGCCCCGCATCGGGCTCTCTGCTCGGCAGGAAGCCTGCCTCCCCCTCTCTCTCTGCCTGCCTCTCTGCCTACTTGTGATTTCTGTCTGTCAAATAAATAAATAAAATCTTTTAAAAAATTACTGTGACATGATAGCAAAAAATAGGAAATGACTCAAAAGACCATCAGTAGTAAAATAAGTAAACAATTTAGGTCCATGCTTTTGGTAGAATACTACACTGTGCTAAAAATAACTTATTCATACAACAATCTGGAAGCATTTCAAAAATTTTGTTGAGGAAAGAAGCCAGAATAAAGAGATAAAGAGTACATACTACATGATTTCATATATATATATATATATGTGTGTGTGTGTGTGTGTGTGTGTGTGTGTGTATTTCCATGTGGAAAAAAAAATCAAAATAGTGGTTGCTGCTGAGGGATGGGCATTGGAAAATGGCATAAGAGAAATTTCTGGAGTTTTGAAAATGTCCTATACTTCAATTTTGGTATGGTTGCATGAAATATATATGTATTAAAACTCACTAAATTGTATCTTTACAATCTGTGCCTTTCATGAGCATATAAATTTTACTTCAGAAACACTCACCTTACAAATTTTAAAGTACTTGGCTACTGTGGAGAGAATGAATTTTAGGAGGATTAGTATCAAGGAGACTATTGAGGAGGTTATTGTGAAACTCAGGAGGAAAAATAAGTGATAAAACAGAAAATGAGAGAAGAGATAGATTGAGGATATATTTTGAAGCTGGAGGCAACTAGCACATGTTGTTTTATTAGATGTAGATAATTAAAAATTTTTAGGAGAACTCTGAGGTTTGTCAACAGACCCAGATACCCGTTTCAGGTCTGCTACTTTTCCACTGTGTGATCACACACGAATAGCTTCATCTGTTTGAGGTTCATCTCATCTTTTAAAGTGAGGTAACTAGAATTTTTGTCTACTTAACTCATAAATTCCAGAAAGAATTGAACGAGGTAATCTATGTAGAAAGTTAATAAATTGTAGTGTATTATGGATTTAAAAATTATTATTAAATACATTATGTAAGTAGCACAACTGCACTGGAAAATATATCATGGATATTTTAAACATCAACCATAAGCAGGTAAAATGTCCTAGGATAATAAACAGCTCTATTTCTCTGGAGGAATATTACAACTAAGAATCTCAATTTTGAATCTGGGTTGGAAAACAAATTTTGAATACCTGGTGAGAAATCAAGGTTGCAGTACTGAGAAATTTTGCTATATCATGTCTATTAGGAGAGTCTTCAGAATTCCATGCACAGATCTTCCTGCAACATGATAACACCTCGGACTCAACATAGTATGCATCTGCTGGCAAATAAGCACAGAGAAGCATTGTTACATCCTTAGAACAACTTATCTGGGATTATGCCATTCTAACTCTGTGCTCAGAACTCTCACGATAAGTCCAGGATGACAGCCAATCAAACATTACTCCACTAAGGTTTCCTAGGAAACAGACACACAGCTAAAGAAATGAATTACACACAGTTGAGAAGAAAAATACTGCAGCAATTTCACCTTATTGATATTTTTTCTTCCTAAAAAGAATATATGTATATACATAACAAGGATAAGTTTTGGAAAAACAGAGCACTAAAAACCAACATAGCAATGAAACAAAGGGCTAGAACACCCCTGTTGTCTAAATCTAGGAATACAATTGTCTTTTGGAATATAGTTGCATATAATAAAATAGAAAATAATGATGTGATTTGAGAAATGTTTTAACTTCCTAGAGAAGATAATTTAGGATAGCACTCTTTTTTTTTTTAAGATTTTATTTATTTATTTATTTGACAGACAGAGATCACAAGTAGGCAGAGAGGCAGGTAGAGAGAGAGGGGGGAAGCAGGCTCCCTGCTGAGCATAGAGCCTGATGGAGGACTCAATCCCAAGACCCTGAGATCATGACCTGAGCCTAAGGCAGAGGTTTAACCCACTGAGCCACCCAGGCGCCCTAGGATAGCATTCTTATTCTATCCTCATTTTAAACTAATATTTGGTTGCTTGGATTATTTTTTGTAAAGATCTGATTGTGTGGGTATTGGAAGACATATATTTGCTTCTTAAAGAATGTAGAACATACCCAAGACATATAAAGACATAGTAGGCTCTCAAAAAAAATTATTACATCAATAAAGAAATAGCACTAAATTTTCTGAATTCATTAATGTCCCTGTTCTATTCTCAACTCAAGGAAAAAGCATGGTTAGTTCAATGAATGATGAACAAGCACCAGATTAAGGCGGCAAAAGAACAGTAGTCTTTGGCCATTTTTCCTTTTTAAAATTTGTCTTCACTTTCTGCTAATCTAGAATGCAGTCAGCATGTTCTAGCTAAGGTCTAAGTAGATGAAATGAATTCCTGACTCTTACCTTTCTAGCCCTTTTTAGAAGAGATGAACTTGAGTAATTAATTAATATAATAAAATGTACTTAATTAATTCCTTATGGTATGCAAATGCTGATTGGTATCATAACTGACTTTGAACAAATACTTAACATCCAAAAATTACTGAATTTTTGTATATCAAGCCCAGTCAAATATTACAGACTTTTAGAGCTGCAAAGGACTATGTTTGTATGTGGCTAGACTTAGGATCTAAAATCTTTGAATGCCATTCATCAGCAGCCACCGCAATAGATTAGGAACTAAATGATACATAGAAAACAAGCCAGACAAGTGCATTTTCTTTATTACTAGCTAAGCTATAACTCCAAATCCTACTTATTTGATCTCTTCCCCTGGTAGTCCTCAAATGAGTATCCAGAATTTCTAAAATCTGGCTGGATTATCTTAAAATCTAGACTAGAGGAAGTTTAAATATCCAGAATATAAAATTTGTTATATGGAGAATCATATCTTCTTATTTACCCCTATATCTTCAGTGTTTAGAACAGAAGCTGAGCTTAGTACAGTTTTGCTGAATGAACGTGGGCTCTTTTGTACCTCTTTCCCCTGGGACCCATCTCAGCAGACCAGGATTGATGAGTAAGGGTCTGAGAGAAAGCCTTCCCCTCCCTAGAGAGTATAGATGAAGTCACTGAGACTGAGGCATCATTTATTCTATTTCCCTCATTGAATGGATAGAAATAATGAATTCCAGGGAAGATGATGTTTGCTGAAAGTCAGATGTCCAGTTAGAGAATTTCTGAGCTTGTTCCATCTTCCTACTATACCACAGAGTGATTGGAAGGAATTAATGGACTGAAAATTGGATGATGAAATTCAGTGTGGTTCCTTTTCAAGGAAATATGCATGATCTCTTAGAGTGCAGAATTGGACCATTAGAGTAAACTTCTGCATAATAAAGATAACTTTAAAAAGTAATATAATTTAAACATTTTCATTTTTATGATTTTTAGGTCACACTATGTTTCTAAATGGTCTATGGATCCAAATTTTTAAAAACTTTCTATATACGTATCTGTAGAGAGAACCTTTTAGAATGATCTACAATGAAATGCCGTCAGAGATGTGAGTGGTAGAATTTTATGTCATCTCATAGTTATCGAACATTAAAGTTGATTCTAAGACCATTTTAACCAACATTTTATTATTTATGGTTTAAGATAAATATATGAGTATACAACATTATACATCTAATTTTGTGTGTAAATATAAAATAGTGCTTGGCATCTGGGAGCTGTTCAATAAATTTTTGAACCGTTTTATATGTAATTTATGCATATGTAGAAACATAATGCAGTAGAACCCTTTTGACTATTTAATACATTATTACATACTTTAGATAATCTAATTTTAATTAATTAAGATATTGTCCATTTAATTGTAAATTTTTCAGTCCTGATAGGGCGACATACCTTATAGTGAAATGGATTTTGCTATCTAGAATTGATCATGCTGCCTCAAGTTTGGGTTTTATGAAAATCTTAAATCTATCAAACAGTTTTGTGCATACATCGGAAGATATCCCAAACTGAATTATTTGACAAGAAAAACAAAGCTGCAAATGAAACAAAGACAGAACTGCTTGTCTTCAAGAGACCTCACTGAAGCAAAAATTACTAATATAATTACAGCCTTGATTATTGTTTTAAAACTGTCAAAATATTCACTTCCAAATACCCTCTATTTTATCCTGTTTGTGGACAGCCAAAGATAGAGGGGAAAAAATAGAAATACTGCCCAATATAGCTATTCTTAGATGATTCTCTCAGGTGGTTAATCACCAGGATTAATTAGCAAGCAGCAACTGTGAGAACTTGATCTTTTTTCTTAATTCTTAGTCTTACATCATCAGGTATTTTCTAAAATCAGGCTGAGTACATCCATAAATTAAGTCTTGAAGCTTGCCCCTGAGGGAAGAACAGCCATAGGTGTCCACACAGCAAACAGAGCCATGCTCTGAGTGCAGAATGAGACAGGGATTTGCAAAATACATTTGTCTCCACCCACATTTTCTTCCACTGACAAATGTTATGGATCTCCAGGCCAGAATTCTACTTTAACAAATGGATTTACAAAAATAAAAAGAAAAGAAAAGAAAAGAAAAAAAAAGAAAAGAAAAGAAAAGAAAAGAAAAGAAAAGAAAAGAAAAGAAAAGGGGGAGAAAATAAAAGCCTGTCAGAGATACAATACCTGCATGAAATTGAATATCTAATTGTGCCCATAATCCTAAAATAGTACTTTTCAAAACAACTGAGTGTTGCTGTCTCAAAACCAGTGTATGTGTCTAAATGGTCCCATAGTTAAACGCTTCTGGTCATGGGACTGATAGGCTAGGAAATATGAAAATGCTTGCTGAAACTGAATATAAAACCATTTTTTAAAGTTTTATTCAAACTCCAGTTAGTTAACATACAGTGTGATATTAGTTTCAGGTGTACAATATAGGGATTCAACAATCCCAAACACCGGTGCCTATCACAAGTGTACTCCTCAATCACATCACTGACTTAACACATCCCCTGCCCCACAACTCCCCTCTGACACCACTCTTTTATAACTCCAAATTCTAAACTGGTTAAGAATACTGCCTACTTCTTGCTACCTCAATGTGGAGTACCATATTCAAGAAGCTTGTGTAGAATTTGATACATAACGACCTAGACACTTGAGTTGGTATTAAATATCATCATTCATTTTTTAATGAACATTTTTGAGCCTGTGCTGGAGCTGTGAGGACAGGGCAGGGGAAGTAACAGTAGGAGTATGAACCATTTCTTCTCTCATGAACCTTATGGGTCCATACATTCATTATTTTTATACAATATTACTGATATATATATTAGTGATTTTGCAGAGGATGCTTTTACATTAGATGTAAAAAATACAGAGCCTGAGTATTTATTCTCACATCATTGAAAGAATCCTGAATAATTGGCATCAGGTTTCAGAATAATGAACAACTGTAGGACTAAATAAGAGGTAATACCATCTAACAAGAATTGTCAGTGTATATACTATGTACCAAGGCACTATGTTAGTCAGTCTGTGAGCGCTTTTGTTTTTCCATTTTTTCTCCCTCTGATTTGCTTATTTGTAATTGTCATCAGGACTAGGAGCTAGGATAATTTTGGGATCACAGAGAGTCAACCTGAGTCACAGTTTCCATGAAGAATGGACGTATAGTCACAGGGCTTCCAGGGAAAGAACCACAAAGTCATTTTAAAAACAAGATCCATTTGTAAGCTTTATCCCTTCTTTGAAGCATCAGGAATGATAGCTCTAGGGTATCTCTCAGTAAAAAAATAGATACAATGTGTGTCACACAGGTACTTTTTAGAAGCTCAAACTGCTTTTCAATAACATAATATTTCTATGTGGTCACAGTATTTCTCTTTGCAACTATTTTTTAGAGAGGAAAATAAGTATTTAAGGGGGAGAAAAATTATTATCCTTTATGACGGAATAACCTAGACACTCAAATTTCTGATAGCTTCTCCAGTTTTTAACTTCATGAGTCAAGGCATTGTAAGTGTAGTTATGGAAATCTCAAAATTATTTCTGTGTGTAAACATAAATTAACTGAGATAATATTAAGTACACCATAATAAGACATTATTGAAATCCTAATATATTTGCCATGCACTGTGGTAAGTATTTCATCTCTATGTAGTTTTAGAACAACCTGTTTGTAACAATGATTAAAGCTGTCTTTCAGTATTTCCAATTCTCCAAACCTGTAATAGGATTGCAGTTTTCTTCCCCCTTGAAGTTGGGTGAGGCCATTATGACTTCCCTTGGCTGATGAAATACAAGCAATTAAAACCAAGTCAAAAACAAACAAACAAACAATAAATAAAAAAAAAAGTCAATACACACTTACTGCTCTCACTTTCCCTCTGCTCGAGCGATCAACACAGTTTTATGTGGCAGCAACTCTAACAGCAAAGGTTCCAGAGTGAGAAGAAATGAGGTATAGTACCTAAACTGACCCACAAAGGGCATATAGGACCAGTGAGAGGGAAAACAAACCAACCTTTGTTGTATAACTAAAACTTTGAAACTAAAACTTTGAAATTTTCTTTTTAATCACAGCATAACCTGTCCTAGCCTGTCCTAATTAATTGGTTATCGAGTAGATATTATCTGCATTTTATTGATAAGTTGAAGGCTCAAGTAAATTTTCTAATTTGTTCAAGGTCAAGGGCTCAATAAAAGAACTGTGATTTGAACAATGCTTTCTGACTTGAGAGTCCAACTCTCAAATTCCACAGACTTGAGTTAGTGTTTGCAATGTTTACCTTTGCCTGAACTTCCTTAGATGTAGTGGTCCTAGAAAAGACTTGTTTGTTACACTGTTTCTTTGGAATATCTTTTAAAAGCCAAACAGAAAACAAAAATACTTTCTATAATCTTCATGATTTACAAATCATTTTCATAAATAGTAACATATTATATTTTCACAATGAACCTGTGTCTTAGGGAAGACAAGCAAAGAAAATCAAGGTACAGGAAAGTTAACAGTTGATGTGCTCAAGGTCAAATAGCGAGGCAATGACAAATTTTGGGATAAGAATCCCGGAGTCATTAATTATTCTCCAATGACAGCAGCAAGCAGGAGGTCTGTAAAGGTAGTGATCATTTCTAACACAGTAGAGAGGAGCCTGTTGTTAAACTCAGCTCTGCAAACAATCTGCAATTTTATTTTGCAATCAGTATCATTGATAACATTTTCAATCACTCTGTATTATAATCAGTTCTATTAATATTGTCATAAAATTAGTAGAACAATTCAGGCTTAGATTATAAGATGATCACAGTTAAAAAGGTAACTCAATACTGTGAATTGCATAGGACTGATGATCACAGACCCGTAGCCCTGGAACAAATAATACACTATATGTTAATTTAAAAAAAAGAAAGCAACTCAAACCAAATGAAAATACTTCGAGTTTATTTATGATCCTTAAGTATCTTTTTGAAATTTCCCAAAATGAGAGATTATCAAAAAGAAACAAATTTAAATTGTCAAAAAAACATCAAGACACAAGATGACTCAGAATTTGGAATTAGCAAACATTTTAAAGTAGATATTGCAACTATAGATGTAAAGGGAAATAAGAACGTAAAGATTAACAAGACAGCAAATCTCATCAGAAAGATAGAAATTATTAAAAGAATCAAATGGAAATTTGAAGACTTAAAAAATACAATGTCTGAAGTAAAAAATTCACTGGATACATTTAACACCATATGTCAGATGACAGAAGACAGAATCAGTGAAGACAGGTCAATAGACATTATTCAAGCTGAAAAACAGAGGGTTTCTCTTCTAAATGAAAATGATTGCTGCCTACTTTGAACACTACCTAATTAACTCACAAACTGTATAAAAGCAAATGCATTGTATATTTTTAAAATTGTATTTTTGAAAGTATACAATTGCTACCATATGAACAAGTTTAGATTTCTTTCAAACCACAGTTTACTCCTCATTATTGATTATAATTTTAATGTTCTATTTTAATAAACTTATTGATCATTGAGAATATATTTATTTAACATTTCTTTTTATAATCACACAGTATTTAAAAATTATGTGGTTACAAGTAATTTCAGGAGGAAGTCCTGAATATTTTATGTAACCCATTTCTTTTGCAACACTAAGTAGAATTTCAAATATCATCTGAAACCACAACAAGATTAGCTACAAAGATAACAAAAACTCCAAGGCACACATTTTGTAATTCTCTTGAATAAGGAAGTTTGTATCCAAATTTCAAGTGTCAGACATGATGCTAATTCTGATTTTAGCACATCTCTGACAGAGAGAGTATAATAATTCTGGTAAGTGCTTTGAACTCATACATTTCATGAGTTTACTCATCATCTTAGCTTTGTGAAAGTCTTAGGACTCAAGGACTCTTTTTACTTCATTTTGACCTATTTTTAAAGAACATTTTGAATATTTGTTTATATTCTTAAATGTCTATTTGTATGTATATATTTTTCTATATATTGAAACAAATATCTATATATCCATAGATATATCTAATCTATACTCATATCTGTACCTATATCTATAAATCTTTCTGTATATATACATATGCATATACATATACACCTATATGTACACTATCTATATTTATAGATATGTATACAGATATGTACATATATAGAGAGAGATTTATAGATACATCTTAGAAAATATACACTATATACTTACAGAGATGAATAAGGACACAATATATAAATTTGAAACACTAGAGCAAATACTTTGAATTAAATAGCATTTATCTCTCAAGCTCTATCTCAAATACTAAATTCCTCCAGAGGGTTTCTCTTCTAAATGAAAATGATTGCTGCCTACTTTGAACCCATAAATGATACACTCTTCTCATGAAACTTTTCCCAAACTTCAAATAATAACATGAGCCATCACATGCTGATGTGCTAAACACTACCTAATTAACTCACAAACTTAAGCTTGAGAAGTAACTATTATTCTCTTCATTTTAGGGTGGAGAAAACCTAAGTCAGAGACACTGAAAGACTTTCTCAAGATCAAATAACAGAAAACATGCAGAGGAGAAATTTGGATTAAGGTCTGCTTGATTCCAGTGTCTCATATATGATTTAGTTTCATTTATTTATTAATTTCAGAAGATTTATTGAGCTTTGCTATATGTTACACTGCATATAAACTTCAGCCAACTACCTGGCTAACCATGAACTATGCATGTGTGGGATAAACTCCAAGCTTATTAGCTAGGCTGAAATAATTGAACAGAGATTTCAGAAATACATGCAGTGTGTGGAGTTTGGGTTCAGAAATTTAGCAGCCTAATAAAAACAAATCAAACACTCTTGAGAAGAGCATAATAGAATACAGAGTCTTTACAACAAATCATTGACAATGTTTAGGATAAAATACAATGTATAATATATGAAGAACCTGGAAAACATGCCCCATACTTAAGAGAAAAGACATTCAAGACACAAGATGACGCAGAATTTGGAATTAGCAAACATTTTAAAGTAGATATTGCAACTATAGATGTAAAGGGAAATAAGAACGTAAAGATTAACAAGACAGCAAGTCTCATCAGAAAGATAGAAATTATTAAAAAAATCAAATGGAAATTTGAAGACTTAAAAAATACAATGTCTGAAGTAAAAAATTCACTGGATACATTTAACACCATATGTAAGATGACAGAAGACAGAATCAGTGAAGACAGGTCAATAGACATTATTCAAGCTGAAAAACAGAAGGGAAAAAAGGTTGAAAAATTATGATCAAGGACTCAGAGATTTGTGGAGTAATGCCTAAAAGTCTAACATGTGTATTGGACCCTTAGAGGCAGAGAAGAGAGAGAACAGGACAGAAGAAATATCTCCTAAATTCACTGAAAGACAGAAATTACATGTTTCAAAAAGCTTAGCAAATTTCAAGGATGACTATAACAAAAACCACACTTCCCACTTTATTGTCAAATTGCTGAAAAACAAAAAGGAAAAGAAAATCTTTAAGGTACAGAAAAAAATAACACTATATACAAGAATAAGAATGTTAAAAATTATTGCTGAAATCTCATCAGAGCAGGGAAAGCTGTTAAGAAGAAAGAGAAACAGTGTATTTAAAGTGCTGAGAGAAAGAAAAACTTGTCACCCAGAAATTAATATAAAAAAAATCACTCCAGGATGAAGGACAAATAACTGCATATTGAAATAAATAGGCTTTATATATTTGTTAGCTGCAGATCTGCATGAGAAAAAATGCCAAAGAGAAATAATTCTCGCTGAAGATAAATAATCTTCAATAAAACTTGACTATTCAGAAAAGATTAAAAATCATTCTAAATGTTAAATAAGTAAGTTCAAAACACTATATTTTATATTTCTCCTAATTGATTAAAATTTAGATATTGTTTAAATGGGAAGGCTCAGTCTTTGCCTTTGACTCAGGTCATGATCCCAGGGTCCTAGAATTGAGCCCCGCCTCAGGCTCTCTGCTCAGTGGGAAGCCTGCTTCTCCCTCTCCTACTCTCCCTGCTTGTGTTCCTGCTCTTGCTATGTCTTTCTCTCTCAAATAAATAAATAAAATCTTAGTAGATGGATGATAGATAGATAGATGGATGGATGATAGATAAACTGGAAGTATAGCACTGTATTGTGGGCTGTAGACATAAATTATAAGATAGCTGTTTCATAAAAGTGGGAAATAAAGTTATATGATGCATGGATCTTTCATTTTACATAATCTAGTACAGTATTAACTCTAATTAGATTGTGAAATGTTAAAAATATAAATTGTAATAACTAGAAGAAACACTAAAAAATAATAATAAAAAGAGGAATAGCTAAAGAGCCAATAGAGAAATTGAGATAGAATTTTAGTATTAATTAGTATTAAAACCAGAAAAAGGAATGAAAGGAAGGACAGAGGGATAAAAACAAAGGATGGGATGAGCAGAAAACAAGCAGCAAAATTCAACCATATCAATAGTTATATTAAATGAAAATGGATGGACCAGAGAATAAAATATATAAATAGCTATACCATATAAAAAGATACTATTACGGGCCAAACTTTGTCCCCCTAAAATTCATATGTTGAAGTCCTAATCCCTATTACCTCAGAATGTTACTTCATTTGGAGTAGGACCTTTACAGAGGTTATCAAGGTAAAATGAAGTCATATGGGTGGGCTCTAATCCAATGTGACTGGTGTCCTTATAAGAGGAAATTCAGACACAAACAGGAACAGAGGGAAGACCATGTGAAGAGACCAGAAAAAGAAGGCCATCTACAAGTCAAGAGGAGAGGCTTTCAGAAGAAACCAAACCTACAAAAACTTAATCTTGGACTTCTCATCTCCAGAACTGTGAAGAAATACATTTCTGTTGTTTAAGCCAACCAGTCTGTGATACTTTGTTATAGATGCCTTAGGGAACTGATACAGATACTTATCCTCATTATTAATCAGAGAAATGGAAATTAAGACCAGTCCAAGATTCCGATTTACACCTATGAGATTAACAAAATAAAAATAGATGGGAAACATAAGTGTAGATGGACTGAACATACCCATTAAAGACATAGGTTATCGGGCTGAATTTAAAAAATAGGCAACACTTTATGTTGCTTACAAGAATCACATTTTAGACATGAAAACATAGGCCAGTTGAAAGTAAAAGAATGGGAAGACTGGACTGTATTAATATCAGATAAAGTAGATCTCATTTCATTGCCTTGCCATCAATGAAGCAAGACATTTTAAACAATGTAAGGGCCAATTTATTGGCAAGACATAATAACCCTAATATGTGTGCACATGATAACAAAGCATCAAAATAACTGAGGCAAAATTTGACAGAATTAAAAGATAAATAGACAAACACATTTGGAGATTTAACACTCCCTGTTGGTAATTAAAAAAAAAAAAATGAGTCCAAAGAATCAATAAGACAAGAAGATCTGAACAAAACTATGGAACACTTCACTTCGACTTAACTTTCATGTAAAGAGCTCGACAACCAAGAACTTCAGGATACACATTCTTTTCAAGTGCACATGCCACATTCACCAAAATCTGAATGACTATAATATCTAACAATCATGGAATTGAATTAAACATTGATAACAATAAATAATCCAGGAAATCTCTAAATTCTTAAAAATTCAGCAAAACCAGACACAGTTAAGAAAATAAAAAAGCAAGCTACAGATTGGAAGAAAATATTGACAAAATATATATCTGAAAGAACACTTATATTAAATATAGAAAGAACCCCTTAAACTGTGTAATAAAAAGAAAACTGGATTAAAAATAGACGAAAGATATGAACTATGAATTGCCAGTAAGCACATGAAGTGTTTAACATTATTAGTTATCAGAGAAATCTACATTAAATCTCTGAGATCCTGCTACATATCCATAAGAATGGCTAGAGTTAAGAAAGATGGAAAACTCCAAGTGTTGGTGAAAATTTGGAGCAACCGTGAACTCTCATACATTATAGTATAAGAGTAAAATGCTACCGCCACCTTGGAGAATATATGGCAATTTTATATAAAATTAAACAAAGGTAGGGGCGCCTGGGTGGCTCATTGGGTTAAAGCCTCTTCTTTTACTCAGGTCATGATCCCAGTGTCCTGGGATCGAGCCCTGCATCGGGCTCTCTGCTCAGCAGGGAGCCTGCTTCCTTCTCTCTCTCTGCCTCCCTTTCTGCCTACTTGTGATCTCCCTCAAATAAATAAATTTTTAAAAAATTCTTAAAAAATAAAAACAAAAACTAAAACTAAAACTAAATGAAGGTCTACTTTATACATCAATTCTGTTTCTGGATATCTACCCAAGAGAAATGATCATACAGTCTATGAAAAAATGTGTACAAGAATATTCAGACATCTTTATTCATAATAGCCAAAGCCAGAAAACAATCTAAGTGTCCATCAAGAGGAGAATGATTAAATCTCACACACATACACATACACACACACACACCCCCCACATGTTTGTGCAAAACTGGTATAGGTATAATTGTATGCTAGTAAGGGACTGATACATCAAAAACCTGGATGAATCTCAAAGAGAACATGCTGAGTAAAAGACTAATCCAAGAGTACATGCTGTAAGACTTCATTGATCTGAAATTCTAAAGCAGGTAAAATTAATCTTGGTGAAAAATAATCAGAACATTGGTTGTCTCTGAGAGTGACAGAGATGGAACAGACTACTAAGGAGCATAAGGAACTTCCCTGAGGTGATGGAAATGCCATATATTTTGTTGGGATTTAGATTCTTTGTGCCTATTTGTTTTCTAAATCTTATTGAATGATTCACTGAAGACTAGACTATTTCAGGAGGGAACTATTAGACTGTATTAGAAATATTAGACTATAGCCAAAGGGGACGAGGGAATCCAACTTTTTGTCTTTTATGCTATAATGTTCAGAGATTTGGTTTCATTCGTCTTTGATTTTGCATCATTGCTGGTAGAGTACTCTCAGATATATTCTGCTTACTAAATGTTGGTTAAATTCATATATTTCTGTGACCCTCTCTTCCTGTTTTCTTTTTTCTTTTTTATTTAAAAGATTTTATTTATTTATTTGACACAGAGAGATCACAATTAGGCAGAGAGACAGGCAGAGAGAGAGAGGGAGGGAAACAGGCTCCCTGCTGAGCAGAGAGCCTGACGCAGGACTCGATCCCAGAACCCCGAGATCATGACCTGAGCCGAAGACTGCGGCTTAACCAACTGAGCCACCCAGGTGCCCTGTTTCATTCTTTCTTCACATTTTTATAAATGACAGTATCATAGAACTTACTGACACCATTGTCAGGTATTTTAATAGGAATGTGTCAGTTTTAATTTTCATGATATGTGTGTGATTCATAAGACACAGAGTCACAAATAATACAGAGCTTAAAGAAGGTGAGACTGCTTTCTGACACTCTCAGCCTGCTCAGATGAAGAATTGCAATGCCAAAGCATATGATGGAGAATATCATTGATATGATTTTCACCTGTTAATGAAAACCATTTCAGTCTGGTCTTTAGCAAATCACCATTTTCAGTGTCTATATAAACCGTAGTAGTAGTTTCATGAAGGAATTTGAATTTGTTTATTCCTTGAAGCAATTTTCTTATACTCAGAGAATTACAGGTAGAAACATCTATTAAAAATCCTAATCATAAGAAGCCCACAGAAGGAAGGAAAAATCAGCTGAACCCAGCTCCTTGTTTTAAATTCCCCTAACATTTCCTTCTTTGGGAAATTGTCCAAGAAAGATAAGTCATTCCAGGTCCTCATCAGGAAAGGTGTCTGGGTTGGATCACAATTTTCCTTGCTTTAATCAAATACTCATTTTAGAAAATGAAGCGAACATGTATAAAAAAGAAGCTGCAGACCTTCATTCCAACTATTAATTTTCTTCTTTCATTCAAAAAAACAATAACTCAGACTGTAGAATCTAATTTGTTGTCATACTCCATCTGATAAATTTTCTTCCCATGTTCTTCATCTATTAAATGTAAACAGTCTTTTTGTGTATATGACCTTTCTGGCTAGATCTGCACTTCATGCATTTAGTTTTGTTTCTGCCCCTGTTCTCAGAAATCATCTCTAAAAATCACTTGTTTCACTTTTACTTAGAAATAGGGAAATATGCATTCTTCATACTTCAGACTTAGCACTTTCAAATTGTAAATTAAAATAAAATCAGGTTTAGAAAATTTCCACAGGTGAAACAAATTCAGGCAGTGTTAGCTGAGCCAGTAAGTTCTAATTTTAAGGTTTCTGAAATGCTGTGTGTGTGTGTATACTGTTGTAATCAGGATGAGTCAGCTGTAACCTTCATAATACTTCACTTGTCATTGGATCCACTTAACTTCTTCTTTTTAAAAATTTTGTTAAAACCATATTAACAGACTTAGATTCCTGAACTCATTCTAATAAAATTCTTATTCTTTAGCATTATTACATTAAACATAATGGCCCATAGTTTTCTAATATTTTCTTGAAAATAACATTTCTGAATGCCAGAGTGTTACAGGAAATATTGTTCCCACTCTCTATGAACTATGTTGAAGTTCTAATCCCAAGTACCTCAGAATGAGACCTTATTTGGGAATAGAGTTGTTGCAGATGTAGTTAGGATGAGGTCATTTTAGAAGAGAGTGGGCTCCTAATCCAGTAGGAATGGTATTCTCATAAAGGGCAGTTTGGACACAGCCACACAGAAAGGGGGAAGAAACTTGTGAAGTGAAGGTAGATATTAGCCAGGGGAGGCTGAGTATTGCCAACAAACCATCAGAAGAAAAGAGAAGGGTATAGAACAGCTTTTCCCCTACAGCCCTCAGATGGACTCTACCCTGCTAACACCTTAGTTTTATACTTCTAGCTTCTGTAACTGTGAAACAATATATATCTATTGTTTTAAAACACCCAGTTTGTGGTACTTTGTTATGGCAACCCTAAGAAACTGATACACAGAACAATGATAGACTTACTTAATAAGTGATAAGTATCAAGTTATATAAGAATTAAGACTTTATGTCTTCTGTTTTTCTTATCCTTTTCCTTAATAGGCCTGACACTGAGATATTCTGAATAAAGTGTTATTTAGAATTTTATGAGTGTATTTGTTCTTTTAAAAGTGATGGAAAATACAACTTAAAGTTAGATGAAATTTTATTTAAAATTAAGAAAGTACAGGATTGTGGTGATGGATTCAGAAATGACTGAGTCTAGGAACTTAAATGACATTGATAAAGAATCATTTCTTTCTATTTCTCAACTTTTCGTTCTTCTCTCTTGGGTAGGAAATGTAAAGCTATGGGGAGCCATATTGAAAAATTCCTCGCCCTCCTCATAGCTCCTTGGGAAGTCCTGACATGCTGTCTGATTGACCAACCTGGGTCATGTGCCCATGTATGAGTCAATCCCTGCAAATTCTTCATATTGGCTTGGACTTAGGTTACACACATGTGTCTGGAGTTCTGATCAGCATGGATTAAAGCCCGGAACAGATGTTGTACCAAAGACATTTAGTAATTGTAGTTAGAACAAAGCAGAAATAATTTTGTTCTGTTAAACATAAAATTCTACTTACTTAATTTTTCCAAAAAAGTTGAACATGAGCAACGATTGTGTGGAAAGTACTATGCCAGGGACTGAATAATCAAAGTGAAATAAGACATTTGTGAGGTTTAGAGTCTACTGCAAAGAAAAATATATAAGCTAGTAAAAATTTACTGTTATGGTAAGGAAATGTTGAAAAACAAAAATAAAACTGGCGGCATCACGTTACCTGATTTCAAGCTTTACTACAAAGCTGTGATCACCAAGACAGCATGGTACTGGCATAAAAACAGACACATAGACCAGTGGAAGAGTAGAGAGCCCAGATATGGACCCTCAACTCTATGGTCAAATAATCTTCAACAAAACAGGAAAAAATATACAGTGGATAAAAGACAGTCTCTTCAATAAATGGTGCTGGGAAAATTGGACAGCTATATGTAGAAGAATGAAACTCGACCATTCTCCTACACCGTACACAAAGATAAACTCAAAGTGGATAAAAGACCTCAACGTGAGACAGGAATCCATCAGAATCCTAGAGGAGAACATAGGCAGTAATCTCTTCGATATCAGCCACAGCAACTTCTTTCAAGATATGTCTCCAAAGGCAAAGGAAACAAAAGCGAAAATAAACTTTTGGGACTTAATCAAGATCAAAAACTTCTGCACAGCAAAGGAAACAGTCAAGAAAGCAAAGAGGCAACCCACGGAATGGGAGAAGATATTTGAAAATGACAGTACAGACAAAAAGTTGATATCCAGGATCTATAAAGAACTCCTCAAACTCAACACACCCAAAACAGACAATCATATAACAAAATGAGCAGAAGATATGAACAGACACTTCTCCAATGAAGATATACAAATGGCTATCAGACACATGAAAAAATGTTCATCATCACTAGCCATCAGGGAGATTCAAATTAAAACCACATTGAGATACCACCTTACACCAGTTAGAATGGCCAAAATTAGCAAGACAGGAAACAACATGTGCTGGAGTGGGTGTGGAGAAAGGGGAATCCTCTTACACTGTTGGTGGGAATGCAAGTTGGTGCAGCCACTTTGGAAAACAGTCTGGAGATTCCTCAAGAAATTAAAAATAGAGCTATCAGGGCACCTGGGTGGCTCAGTGGGTTAAGCCTCTGCCTTCGGCTCAGGTCATGATCCCAGGTTCCTGGGATCGAGCCCCACATCGGGCTCTCTGCTCAGCAGGGAGCCTGCTTCCCCCCCCCTCTCTCTCTCTGCCTGCCTCTCTGCCTACTTGTGATCTCTCTCTGTCAAATAAATAAATAAAATCTTAAAAAAAAAAAATAGAGCTTCCCTATGACCCTGCAATTGCACTACTGGGTATTTACCCCAAAGATACAGATATAGTGAAAAGAAGGGCCATCTGTACCCCAATGTTTATAGCAGCAATGGCCATGGTCACCAAACTGTGGAAAGAACCAAGATGCCCTTCAACGGACGAATGGATAAGGAAGATGTGGTCCATATACAGTATGGAGTATTATGCCTCCATCAGAAAGGATGAATACCCAACTTTTGTATCAACATGGACGGGACTGGGAGAGATTATGCTGAGTAAAATAAGTCAAGCAGAGAGAGTCAATTATCATATTGTTTCACTTATTTGTGGAGCATAACAAATAGCATGGAGGACAAGGGGAGTTAGGAGAAGGGAGTTGGGGGAAATTGGAAGGGGAGGTAAACCATGAGAGACTATGGACTCTGTAAAACAGTCTGAGGCGTTTGAAGCGGCGGGGGTGGGAGGTTGGGGGAACCAGGTGGTGGGTATTAGAGAGGGCACGGATTGCATGGAGCACTGGGTGTGGTGCAAAAACAATGAATACTGTTATGCTGAAAAGAAATAAATTTTTTAAAAAGTTTACTGTTATGTGTTCTGTAGTAGAAGTGTAAGTGAAGTGCTATATGAAAATGGAGGAGGTAAATTTTATTATTTTTTCTGTCTGGGACAGAGCAGGTCTGGGGGTGGGTGGAGAGGTTAGGGAAGGCTCTATAGAAGTTGTCTGAACATGCCTTGAAACATAAATAAAGGTGAAAGAGAGAGAGAAAAAAAGAGACATTCAAGCAAGGGAACAAAAATACTTTCCTCCAGCCATAGACAGGAGATGTAACTTTAATGAGGCAAGCGTGTCAAACACTAAAATTTAACAAAAGTGACCAGTCTTTAAACCTCATTTTTTTTTTTTTTGGCTGTTTATGCTCCTGTCCAATCCTGGGTTTTATGGCTTTCTGTTCTTT
The DNA here is from genome assembly GCF_010015895.1 of Lontra canadensis. Lineage (NCBI taxonomy): Eukaryota > Metazoa > Chordata > Mammalia > Carnivora > Mustelidae > Lontra > Lontra canadensis. The sequence continues at coordinate 26,020,722 of NW_022630999.1, forward strand.
CTTTTTTAAAAAATTATAGGTGAGTAGTCAAGACTAGAGCCTGACAGACCTAATCTATTTAAATACTAGGGAATTATCTCATTTAACTCTTACAACAACACTGTCTCAAAAATATATAAAGAATAATGAATTTTATTCCGGTGTTATTTTGTGATCTAGATTATTTATGCATGTTTTCTGTGAGAACATCTCTTTGTAAACATTCAGATTTACTGGAATCTTGAAACTTTAAATGGGGATACCCATTAGTGTTTTTATAACGTAGTATTTGAAAGGAGTGACTTTAAAACAGATGGACTTATTTAAATCCTGAATTCTCAACAACAGCTCTGTGATCCTAGGAACTTGAATTCTCTGGGCTTTTGTTCTCTCATAATAGTATAACCCCTTAGAATTTTTATGACAATGAAAGGAGGCAATCTATGCAAAGTCCTTAGAGAAATTTTTGGCACAAAATAAATGCTCAATGAATGTAACTGCTAGAATGACAGTAAAAGCAATTTGATATTTTAATAACCAAGTTCTTGTTTCAAAGATTATCATAGATCCATTTTGCCTGGAAAACAAATCTCCAGTATCTAATTTAAAGATGGCTCAACCATATGACTCCATCTTTTACAACCAATTTTTATTGATAGAGCATTGGTCTCAGGTTTGGATGAAATGAGGTTGCAATCTTAGTTCTGCCACAGGATATCAAGATTACTCTCAAGACTTCAGTTTTCTCATCAATAAAATGACATTAATGACATCTGTTGCCTTCCAAATAAAAATTCTATAATTTAAAAATTATATAGAGCATCTATAATAATCCTTCTTGCTTACCAGTCTAGGGTTACATCAAAAAATGTTTTTTTATATATAGTATATTCAGACACTAAATCAGAATGTGAAAATGGTGATTCAGCAAATGTGTTAGACTTCCACTTTATGGTGGTGCATTTTATGGAGGTATGTGCATTAAACATCAACCACAGCATGAACATGCCCGTTTAGAAGTAAATATATGTATATGTGACATTTATAAAACTATAAATAAGCCTGTGGGTATACAAAGAAAGCAAAATACGTTTAAATATTTATTTTCTAAGTCTGGCTCCAAAATGTTTAACTTTCAAGTTCTTTGAGCCTACCAGAGAAATGCTGACCTAAACTAAAAACTGTGAAATGTTGGCTTAGGGAACAGTAGACTCCTGAAGATGCAGTGGTTCAATGAGAGTATAGTTGTCCTTTCAGGCTTCTTGAACTTAAAGTGAAGTCTATTTTCAGGTATGATTTGATGGTGTTACCTAAGCTGAACGAGATATGCTTCCTACAATACAAGATCAATCCAGATGTATTTGATAGTCTTCAGAAAAGGAGAGGCAAGCACAGTAATCAAAGTGAAGAGCTAGGAATTCAGAAAGGCCTTCTAGCTTAAATTCATTAAAAGGTTGTTTGAGCGCAATTTTAATCATCAATGGCCTTTTGGATACTCCAGCTCAAGCAATTACTCAGTTATCCTGGCAGAGGTGTTTATTTGATTTTGATGTTGACATATATATTTTCTGTTATACACTATTGGGCAAAGGTATTGGATATCTCTTATGTACACTATGATCGAAAATAAATACAGTAAAACAAAAACAAATGTAAGGAAAAACCTATTACCCTAGGTTATTCAAACTTAATATATTTTAGAGGGAAGAAAGGAGAGGCTTAACTTCCTGGAAAAATTGTCTACTGTACTGCATGGCAGGTGAGGTATTTTCTGCCATATTTGGTGAAGGACTATAAATATGGCCATGGGGTAGGTACAAGGAAAATTCTGATTACCTGAGGAATTCAGAGGAATAAGAGTAGAATGTAAACCAATAAGACATTCAGAAGAGAACATTTAACAATGAACCAGTAGACTCATGATGAAGTCCCAAATCCTCCACTAATTAAATCAAAGACATCAGTCAAATCACTTAACCTCTTTGAGCTTTATCTGTAAAATGGAATCTTTATCTGTAAAATTGCATTTGTCTAGCTTACCCCACATTATTGTGTAACTCAAATGATATACTGTGTTAACATGATTTGCAAACTTTGTTAATTCAAAATTTAAACCTATATCCAGGAAGACCTAAAACACTATGAAGAATACCTAGATAGAGTATAAGTTATTTTCTTAGTGTAGCTTGAAGACCGAAGTTCCATATATGAATCAAGTAAAGAATGTGATACAATGAATAATCAGTCTGCTAGAATGTGTATACACGGCAGCTCAAAGCACTGACTATGTCTGTTGAGTTTTATTTCCTCCTCTTCCAACAGTTTTCTCTCGGACATTTGTTTGGCTCCACTTCTAGCAGCCTCTTACGTAAATATTCCCGAAAGCTTCCTTCCAAATTATTTTACTCCATCCTTTCTCACTGGATGGATTCCATTATATTTCATCTATGCAGGGTGGCTCTTCCATTGGTTTTCACTGATGCCCACTAGCTACAGCCAGCAAGTGTTCTGATTGTCCAGTACATACACACTTTATTGCTCATTGCCCATGCCAGACTCATTGCCCATACCATTAACTCTTACTTTTGCCTTGTATAATTCTTTTCCCACATTTCCAACTTCCTTTTCAAAAATTGCACCTGGAAGGGCCCCTGGGTGGCTCAGTCATTAAACGTCTGCCTTTGGCTCACGTCATGATCCCAGGTCCTGGGATCCAACCCCTCACTAGGCTCCCTATTCACTTTCTTTTTTTAAAGATTTTTATTTATTTATTTGACAGACAGAGATCACAAGTAGGCAGAGAGGCAGGCAGAGAGAGAGAGGGAGAAGCAGTCTCCCTGACGAGCAGAGAGCCCGATGCGGGGCTCGATCCCAGGACCCTGGGACCATGATCTGAGCCGAAGGCAGAGGCTTTAACACACTGAGCCACCCAGGTGCTGGGCTCCCTATTCAGTGGGAAGCATGATTCTCCTTCTCCCACGCCCCCTGCTTATGTTCCCACTCTTGCTGTGTCTCTCTCTGTCAAATAAATAAATAAATAAATAAATAAACAAACAAATAATTGCACCTGAAATTCTCACCGACCTGACAACCATAATCACTAAACCTGAATTCTTTGTCCACTCTGTACAAATTGGCTTTCTCCCAATTGGCTTATTTTGGTTTATGGCATGATGATTTTCTTTTCACTCAGGTTTGAAAACGAAAGTTATTATTATTTTTTTTTAAGTTTTCCAGGTCTCTCCACTGCTCATTATTTCCTCTATCTTGTCATTTCCTCTTTGTAATACCTCTTGTACAACTCTTCTGTTCTGTTACTACTTTCAGTATACACGGTGAGGACTGTTTGCTTGAATCCTTGCACTTATTTCCATGCTTCCAGTTTATCTTCTCTCCATTTTCCTTTCACAAACAATGGTTCCAATCAACTTGATTATGCTATTTTTTTAATTTTAAAAAATTCAATGTTATTTTACCACTTAATAAAATCACCAGACACAAGGCTTTATGAGCTGGGCCCATTATATTGTCTTTTCCATATTTCCATTCAAGCAATTTATGCTTTGCTTTAATGCACAGAGATTATTAAGTTATGGGCACTCAGAACAGACATAGAAGGAGTAGTACTTGTTAAATGGCAGCTGTGCTCCCTGCACTGATCCTTTATAACAATTATTTTAACACTAGATTGAGAACCCAAATATACCCAACTCTGTGACACATTTCAGATGTCCATACAGTGGAATGTAGTTTCCCCCTATTTTGGAAACTTTAGTGTGCTTCGTCTTGTCTAAAATTGTCTTACTGTGATGCTTGGGTGGTTCAGTTGGTTAAACGTCTGCCTTTAGCTCAGGCCATGATCTTAGGGTCCTCGGATTGAGTTGCACGTTGGGCTTCTTGCTCAGTGGGGAGCCTGCTTCTCTCTGCCTGCCCCTCTCCCCTGCTTGTGTGCTCTCTCTCTCTCTCTGTCCCTCTCTCTGACAAATAAATAAATAAAATCTTAAAAAAATAGAATAATAAAATAAAATAAAATAAAGTTGGTTTACCACTTTCTGACTGTCATTATGGTTTTGGAGGTTTTTCTTTGTACTTGTCATTCTCCCTTATTAGATTTCAATCTCCTTGAAAGTAGGGATTTCATTTTTGATTTTGTGCGGCATGTTCATTCAGTATTTATTGAATTGGAAAATTCCAACAGGTAAACTAATGCTTGTTTTGATTCTTATTTACAAGACTATAACTAAAATAAAAACATAAAATACTATAATTAAATGAGTAAATATTATAAATAAGTAAGGCGATACATAGTACAAAAATATACTAAAATGTATCATCAGTTCAGTGATCGGGATGAATTTTTTCCTTTTTAAAATAAACTTAGAAGAAACTTGATACCAATTGAGCTTTTTTATCTAACATATTTTAACATAATGCCTTATTCCATTGGAAAATAAAGTCATTGTTTCCAGGAAAATTAAAATTGACTAACCTACTTCTTTTTTGAGTCACTCTCTAGCTGGAGGAAACTGAAAAAGGGCTGTCAGTTCACAAACTTCTCTTTTGAAAACAACATGGCAATTTTCCCAGGTGATGGTGTTTCTGTAGCTGTTTAAACTCAGTTAAATTTTCACATGCAATAATAGATTCTATTAATCTTCTTAAAAGACAGTCACTTTAAACGACATAGCAGTTAAATGAGATTAAGAATGATGGTTCCCCATCAGTATATACAGTGAAGTTAGAAGTCTTTGGAATCTATCTCCATCCACTGAGGTCACCATCATGAAGATAAACTACCTTCTTTTCCCACAAGATGGCCCTTAGTGACATTATCTGAAGTGGGATTTGATAATGGATGGACTTAGATATAAATTATTATGAATGTACATACAATTTTAATGTCTATTCCTCCTTTCAATAAAATTTTATTAAGTGACCACAATGTTCTGAGGATTGTGTCACAGAAACCTCTAGAGAAGAATTTTTCTAAATTATTCAACCAGAGGGGTGCCCAGTGACTCAGTCAGTTAAGCAGCTGCCTTTGGCTCAGGTCAGGATCTCAGGGTCCTGGGATCGAGCCCCATGTCAGACTCCCTGCCCTACCAGGAGTCTGCTTCTCCCTCTCCCTCTGTGGCATCCCCCGCTTATGCTCTCTCTCTCTCAAATAAATAAATAAAATCTTTAAAAAATAAATTATTCTACTAGCTTTTATTAGAATAGATGGTCTTTGGAAAAATAAGAAAAATATTTTGGTCAATTGTGTTGAGAAATGTTTCTATTCTCCTTTTAGAGAAATACATGCATATTAGCTTATGAAAACTTCAGGTAAGTCCAACACTAAAGAAACATGCTTCACTTTATTTAATCCAGCTTCTCCCACACTTATTTACTGAAAAAAAAATTTATGTCCTCCTTCATCCAACTGTACCAGTTATCAATAGATAACCCTCTGGAAAATAAACCTTATCAGACTTAGCATTGTCCCAGTATAGCTTATAAAGTCTTGTCCATGCTGACATACACATATTGATGGAGATACAATGTCTCATAGGAGAATGGTATCCTGTTTGGAAGGTAATCAGGATTTCAATTTAAATTTCAGAATCTGTTTAACTGAGGAAGTCACTTGACCTTTCTGGGTCCAATTATTTCCATTTCACGAAAGTGAAATAATAATGGATTTATACTCTAAAGGAGTAGGCATTATGATTTCTTGATGTTATCCTTGCCAGTTTTGAGAATAAGGATGTGTGCTTATAATACTGTTAAGATTAAACATGAACTATAATGTACCTAAGAAGTTATGAATATAGGACATGGAAAGAACATATTGAGTATGGTTAACATCCAGTTGGTGCAATTCAGTGAAAGAGCTATGGCACTCCCAAAGGGACTTTGAGAGAATTTTAGTGATTTCTCCCATTTTCCTTAATACAGCACTGGTAGGTTATTACTATTCAATTATACATTATTGGGTTTGATTACACATGTCTCTAAAATACTTGACCAAAAATGATTGACTTGGGCAATTGAAATAATATGGAATTTCATAATAAGGAAAACCAGTCATAGATTTTAGGATACAGTATACCAACAGAAAATTGAACAATATGATGATATTTAATATTAAATAGATTTGATCCATGAGAGCTATTTTGTGGAAACCCAATCAATTAAGTACAGAGATTAAATGGACAAGGACAAAGGACTTTTAGAATAAATGCTCTTGTTATACTTTCTTTCTCTTTTTGAATATAAGAATGGTTGTTTTGTTTTTTTATTTTTAATTACAAAGAGAAATGAAATTGTTAACTTGGATCCTATATCTGCAGCTAAATAGCTGAGTAACATTAGACAATACCCACTTTACTTCATGTGACCCTGCATTTTTTATATACATAGTAAAATCTCCATGCTTTTTGGAGTCCAAAAATCTCTTATTCTAGGAAACAATATAGAGATGTCAGAAATATGATCAACATGAAGGTAAGTCAATTTAGCACACCGTGTATTCTACTTGAACCAGTTGAAAATGTGCTTTTAGTAGTATGAGGTTATTTGAGAATACCAATTCATGGGTAAGCTCAGTTAATAGACATTTTAGGTCAACATGTCTTGGGGAAATGCACAATTCAAAGGCCTTAAATGTATATTTGAGAGATTGCAATAGTCTGATAAATCACTGGATATGAACAAGTCACAAAAGAGACATCTTGGCTCCAGTGATACAAAATTTAGTTATGGGACACTTTATCAGAGCCAAAGGAAATATCTCATAGAAAATCTTACAAAAAAATATGTTTGAGCTGTGGAAATAATAACTTAGATAAAGTTTCAGTCACTTTTTAGTATTAAAAGAAAGGACCAGTTTGAAGATGCAATATATAATAGTCATTAAAATCAAAGCCAGATATCCTAGCTTGAAAACCTAGTGCTGCCTCCTACTAGTTATGTGCTTTGTGGAAGTTACCTTCATTCTCTTTGCTATAGTTTTCTTATCTGACAAATTGGAATGGAATCAGCAAATACCTTATAAACTTTTCTGATAATTAAATTTTAAAATGCATGCAAAATACAGTACTTAACTTACAAAAAGTGCTCAACTGTGTGTGTTGAATCACCAAATTATACACCTGAAAGTAATATTACACGCTATGTTAAATAACTGGAATTTGAATAAAGATTTTTAAAAAGTGTTCAACTAATGTTAGCAATTTTTAAAATTAATACTCAAAAGTTCTGGTTTCAACTAAGGGTAGCGTAGCTTGATTCACATTAGTGAATCTGCTAATAACTATGACAAACTTTGGTCAAATATGAAAACAATTTCTCACAAAACAATTGTAAAGCTCTGGAAAGGAACCAAAAGAGGTAGAAAATAAAAGAAAAAAATCTTTAAATAAAGGGAAGCAAACTATGCAAGTTTTGCCATCAAATAGGTTTTCCCCAAGGGAAAAACTTGTCCAATGGCAAAAAAAACTCAGTGTCCAATGGCAAAGAAGTGGAAATCATTAGTTTTACTGTGATGAAGACACCGAGGTTGGAGTTTGGAGCTTCCAGAATGACTGGAAATTGAGGGGAAACGTTCTTCAAAGGCAGATACCACAAAAAGGGAAGCACCAAAATTATGTACAACTTGTCAAATATCAGCTGATGCCTAAACTCCTCATGTGCAAAGTGATAGAAAAGAGCCCCCAAAAACATTGCAGCTGGCAGAATACAGACTTGAGCAGAAACCAGTGAGAAGAACCATGCCTTAAGAGGAAAATCCAGGACTGCATCTTAGCTCTAAGAGGAAAACCAAAGTTCTTAAGGGGCTCACAAAGCTTAAATCAGATCAAGTCAATCTGCCTGTTTTCTAATTCTCTACTGCAATGAAACACAACATTCTTTCAGAGAAGATAGCATAATCCGTTTCTACAGCATATCCACAATGTCCAGTATATAGTTCAAAAATGGAAGATATGAGAAAGGAAAAATGACAGAAAAATAAAATAAAATAATAGAAGTAGAAATACCAATGGTAACATCTAATTATGGTCCCTTAAGCAAAGGAGAGAAAGGGAATAGTGATGGAAACAAATATTTACATATCTGAGATAATAGCAAAAATTATAGTCACAAAAATTGATAAAAAGATATCAAGTCACAGAACCAAAAATCTCTTGGGGTTAAGCAAGAAAAAAAAACAAAGAAAAACACATCTATGTGCATTATAATCAGCCTGTTGAAAACCAAATATGAGGAAAAAAAAATTAAAGAATAAAAATCCATTGTGTTCCACTAAACAACTTAGACTCACTTCTTGTTGAAAGAAAAAAAAAAAATCAAAGCCAGAAGATAGTAGAAAGATATCTCCTGAGTACTGGTTGATGTGAAGGTGGTAAGAAAATTGTGAATTCTAGATCTCCTCCTTAAATATCTTTCACAAATGGAAGAGGAGTTGACTTTTTTTTGGGAAATAATTTGCTCTAATTTTATAATATAAAAATATATAATATAAAAAAGCTATTTTTATTTTAGCTAATAAAATGTATTCAGCCTGAAGAAAAATAATCCACCAAGGAAACTTACACATAAGAAAAGATGAAGACGACTGGTAAATATATGGGTGTATAAGAAGAATTGCATTTTTCTTTACTTCTTTAAATGTCTATTGATATTTAAAGTAATAATGGAATTCATAGAAGTAAAATATATGATCAGAGTAGTGGAGTGGGTAGATTAAGTTATACATGTTGAAGTATCATTTTAAGTTAGACAATCAGAATCTAATGATTTAAATTAACCATTGAGAAACTAAACAAAGAAATGAAGGTAGTAATTAAAGAGATTAAATGAAATAACATGAAGCACTCAGTGGTAAAGGAGGAAGAAAGAAACAAAGTATAATGCAGGACATAGAGAAAATAAAGAGCCAGAAGGTAGACTTAAATACAGTCTATCAATAATGGTATTCACTGCATGTGGATTACATACGCCAGTTAAAAGAAAGAGATTGTCAGACTGGTTTTAGTGTTGAGTCACACTAAAATTATATGTAAATATATAGGTTGAAAATGGAAGGATGGGAAAAGAGAGAAAAAGCAAACATTAATCACAAGAAAGTCATATTAATAGCAAAGAAGACTTTAAGAAAGTATTACCAGAGATACAAAAGAGAAATGTTTTATAATGTTAGATTATTTTCCTCAAAATTTAATAGAGCAGAGATATAAAAATCATGTAAGGGTGTAGAAAATTTGGGCAACACTAGCAACCAATGTGAGTAAATTGGCATTGCTGAACAGCACCTGTACTTCAGAATACATAGTCTTTTCAGGAAATGTATAAACCATTTACCAAAATAGACCATATACTGCACTACAGATGAAGCATCACTTGATTCAAGGTTGAAAATATAAAGCCTATCTTCTCACCTGATGCAATGAAATTGAAAATAACAAGAAAATACAAAATATCCAAATTTTTGAGCCTACGTGACACATTTCTCAGTAGTCCATGGAGCAAAGAAGAGATCATAAGGAAAATTAGAAAATGCTTTCACTCAAAGACAATGAATAAATTTAAAAATCCTGCTGAGTGGGAAATTCATAGCTTTATATTTATATTTTTAAAAAGATTAAATATTTTAAATGAGCTAATAACAAAGATTTTTAAAAAATAGTTGAACAACTAAACTCAAACAAAGGAGAGTAAAGGAAATAAAAATAAGAATGTTAGAGATTTAAATAGAGAACAAACAATACAGAAAATTAACAAAGCTAAAAGTTGGTTGAAAAAAAATAATAAAATTAGCAATACTGATACAACCAATAGCAAATATTTGCAGAGAAAAAAGAAGAAACACAAATTAATATCAGGAAGGAAGTAGGGAGCATCACTACAAAGTATACAGACATTAAAAGGATATTAAGGGGATAGTATAAAAAACTTTAGCCTAATAAATTCAACCGCTTAGATGAAATAGACAGTCTCCTTGAAAACCCTCATTCACTAAAACTAACACAACAAGAAATGAAAAATTTAATACCTCATGACTATTAAAGCAGTGAACTAATTACTAAAAAGCTTTTCACCAAAACTCCAGGGCCAAATGGCTTTACTGGTAAATCCTATCAACACTTAAGGATCAAGTAACACCGATTTATAATAAATCTTTCAAAAACAACAGAGAAGGGAATATTACTAACTTGTTTTATGAGTCCATTATATTACTTTTAAAATTTAATTTAATTTTTTTTATTATTATGTTTAGTTAGCCACTGTATATGATACCAAAACTGAGAATAAACAAAGCAAGAAAATAAAATTTTAAGATAGTGATCCTTATTAACATAAATACAAGTACTTCGGTGAAATATTAACAAAATCCAATAACAAATCAAAAATGATAATACACTAGGACTAAATTCTTGAGTTTATCACAAGAGTACAACCTTGGTATAACTTTTAAAATCAGTTGATGTCATTCATAACATAAAAAGAATAAAGAAGAAAAATCATATGATTATTTTAAATGCAAAAAAACCCCACCTTTGATAAAATTCAGTAACCATTTATAATGAAAAGTTACAGCAAACTAGAAATTAAAGAGATATAATTGATTAAAATTGGTCATCTATATTAGTGATCAATAATCGCAGAAAGTACATCAACCGTTGTCTGAAATTTATTGACTGGAAGAGGGCAGGGGAAAACTTTTAGGGGCAATTGGAATATTCTGTATTGTGTTTGTGCGGTGACTACACTGGTAGATAAATTTGTCAAAACTTAAGGAACTGCGCACTTGGGATTCATTCTTTTTACTAAATATAAAATGTAAAATTAAGTATAAAATTAAAAATAAAAAAGAGACAATAGCTTCTTACTGAGTTAATTAATGCCAACACAAGAATTAGAATGTAGAACTCTTCATATCTTTTCCAGAATGGTTAAGATCTTCAGAATTTTAATGTAGGCTTAAAAATTCATAATAGTAATAATAATAATAATATCAATCAGTTTAGGGGCACTTGTGTGGCTCAGTCAGTTAAGCTTCCAGCTCTTGATTTTAGCTCAAGTCAAGATACCAGACCCCTGAGATCAACACCCACCCCCACCCCCTGCCCCGTGGGCTTTGGGATCAACACTGAGTCGGCTTGTCCCTCTTCATCTCTTCATCCCCTGGCTCTCACTCTCACGCTCCGAAAGAAAGAAAGAAAGAGAGAAAGAAAGAAAGAAAGAAAGAAAGAAAGAAAGAAAGAAAGAAAGATTGATTTAAAAAATAATTTCAATCACTTTGGACCGCTATGAGACACTGAACTTGTCCAATTGTGTGTTTTAAATTTTGTTGGAAAGATTTTTTTAAAAGATTTTATTTATTTATTTGACACAGAGAGAGAGAGAATGAGAGAGAGAGAGCGCACAAACAGGGGGTGCAGCAGGCAGAGAGAGAGGGATAATCAGGCTTCCAGCTGAGCAAGGAGCCAGACTCAGGGCCACATCCCAGGATCCTGGGATAATTACCTGAGTCAAAAGAAGACATTTAACTGACTGAGTCACCTAGGCACCCCTGGAAAGATTCTTGATTCCTTTTTATTTCTTGATTCCTTTTTAAATGGTCTCTCCATGCTATAGAAATACTAGGTATATACCTAGTAAGAAATTTACAAGGTTTTAAAATAATATTACAGTTGTCAGAAAAATATTCAGCTCTGTGCAAAATGAAAAAGAGCAGTAAAGACTTCTTATGTATGGTCCTGACATCTCTTTCTTTTAAGTTACATAAACATGTTTGGGGAATAAAATAATTGATAAGTAAATAAGTAGTATGTGCATGTACGATAACAAAAGAATGGCTAGGGGCGCCTGGGTGACTCAGTGGTTAAAGCCTCTGCCTTTGGCTCAGGTCATGATCTCAGGGTCCTGGGATTGAGTCCTGTGTAGGGCTCTCTGCTCAGCAGGAAGTCGGCTTCCTCCTCTCTCTCTCTCTTTGCCTGCCTCTCTGCCTACTTGTGATTACTCTCTGTCGAATAGATAGCTGAAATCTTAAAAAAAAAAAAAAAAGTTACATAAACATGTTTGCATCATAGCACAGTTGCAACTGTAATTTTACTTTCCTATTACCTAGACTATGCTAACTAGCAAATTAGGTGATTTCACATAATCGATCCCATTTAATTTAAAAAGGGATTTATAGAATATAAATGTAGTATATAATACTGAATAAAGTTTTTTCCTAATTATTAGTTTATTAGTTTCCCTATTTTTAAACTATAGGCAGGGATTTTTTTTTCACCATTGTATCTCTACTGTGTAATATAATGTCTGGCAAATAGGAGGTGACTGATAAAATTTCACCGGTTAAACAAAAGATGGAATGAATTCAAACACCCATCTCTACCTTGAAGCCTTTGCTACTAATTTAATATTAATCCCTTTTTTGTCTAATCACAATAGCAAATCTGTAGGATTTGAATAGTTGTGTTGTTCCAAGAATTCCAGTAGATACATTATTATATATTATTTGTTCCTCATCTTAATCTTACAGGATCAAAATTTCTTTCATTTATATATGCATGACTCTCTACTACTCCTGTCAAAAGAAAGTGTATCAGGAAATAATTTCTTTTAAAACATCTTCTTGAAATTTGTGGATCATAAGATGAATGCTGTGATGCCATAAATGACAATTGCACACAGCCAATTAAACAAAAGCATTCTACAAATAGAAAGGCCTCTATTAATGCAGATGATATGTATGTTTCTGGTGAGTATTTCTAAAAAATTACAAATTTATTTTAGTCTCTTGCCAGTTATGATTTTTTTAGCATCATTAAATTTAAGATAGTTGCTATTATGATACAAATATAATTATTTGGGAGGAATAGAGCTAAAATGAATTATTAACACTGATTGATATTATAATTTACTCCCAGGACAAATAATTTTATACATAAGTCTATGTCAAAAGTGCAATGCTTTCAGTGTTCATTATACAAATAATTTTTCATATCATTTTATAATTTAACTATATTTACTAACGTAAATGACTATAAAATAGATGAAAAATAATTATGGAAAATAGACTGTATCATTTCAAAATGTTCATAAATATATTGTGAAGTTATTTCATGCTGTGGAGATTGTATTATCCCATAATAAAATAAGCTCCTATAAAATCAAAATTATTTTTTATTGGACCAATTTTCCTGGGATAAAATTTTTAATAATAATGCAATAGCACATTCTCTCAAGATTACTAACAGACTTAGAGAGTGACTATATCTCTTAATTTATGACGAAAGCTTATTGTTTGTTTATTTTTAATTGGCTCCCAGGGTGTCTTTTCTATTAAAAATACTGCTTTTCCCACTAATAAACTTCCTCATCAATAGAAAAATCAGATTTCCTATGCAAGATTTTAAGCAAGTTTTATCCCATAGGTTGTAATGATTGTGCCATCTATAAACAGGGAGTCATGAGAAAAAAAATAGGGTATGTGATGGTACAATGCCATCCCACTGCCCACCATAGTTTCTTAGAATAAGATGTATGAGATAAGTTAATTTCTTTAATTAAGTCAAAGTTTATGATCCTTCCAAGAAGTGAGTAGTCACTTTTTACTTATCACTGATTTTAGAAGAGAGGGAAATGTACATGATAATATGTTATAATAACTTCTAAAGATATGTTAGTTTATACATAATAAACTTGAGGCTCAGAGCAGTTAAGGTACATGCTAGAATTAGCCATACACATGTAAAGAGCTAGTACCCCAAATTCCTGGTTTTGGGTCAAAGTTTTGTTATTTTTCTATGTATATTTGTTAGGAAATGTGCTTGTTCCCTTTCGTTTGTGCATCTAGAGGAAGGAGACTTCCAATTCTTAGGAAAGAATTTTGAACGTACGTTTCCTCCCTTCATCTCATTTCCTCCTTTCTATGCAGAAATCTATCAGTCTAAGAAGGTAAGTTTAGCAATGGGTTTCTCAAAAGCATAATAGAATCTACATACCTCTCTGCTACATTATCCAGTTCTGCTTTACAGTAATGTTGAGAACTCTGCTTCATTTGACTAATGAAGTGTACTTATCAACTTGTTGGAAATTTTAGGAGTGGAGGGGTAGATGATCAAGTGGCACCACATCTCTAAAAGTTGAAACAATTTCACCCATTAATATATCTCCCTCTCAGGGGTGCCTGGGTGACTCAGTGGGTTGAAGCCTCTGCCTTCAGTTCAGGTCATGATCTCAGGATCCTGGGATGGAGCCCCACATCCGGCTCTCTGCTCAGCAGGGATCCTGCTTCCCCTCCTCTCTCTCTCTGCCTGCCTCTCTACCTACTTGTGATCTCTCTCTGTCAAATAAATAAATAAAATAAATTATATCATAATTTATGATATCATATATCATAATATATAAATAAAATATTATATCACCCTCCCCAATTCAGATTCTATAGTGCTTCCCAGTGTTCATCATATCATAGCACAGATAAACAATTGTAATTTTTTGGCACACTAGGATAAACAGAAGAGGCTGTCTGGCAATAGTGAGAAGAGGGATCTGGCTGCCCTGGACTCAGATCCCTTCCTCTCAGGTGCAAGACAATCTCTTACTGAGTGCTTATTAAACTTGATACAAGGTGTTTTTGTTTCATTTAATTTCATTTTGTTTTTTATTTATTTTATTGCATTTTTAACATAGTTGCTAAAGAATGGTAATCTTAAGGGAAAGATATTATCAATGCATGAACTCCATGATAGTCATAGCGATCTAATATTATACCATCAATATCAGTAGAGGCCAGTCTTCCTTAATTGGTATTTTGATATGCCAATTTTAATTATTCTTATCCATTCCTTAAAACAGACTTCTACTAGGCAACTAGACAAGGGTAGAATGTTGTCATTATTTGTGTACTCCTAATAAATGACACTTTATATTTTAAAACTTTTTTTTTTTCAAATGGGTCTTAATTAGGCTGAAATCATAACATAAAACAGGACTATGTTCTTGTTATTTATTCATTTGAGAAGACCTTTTCATTTATGCAGAAGAAACTGTTTCCTTTTTGTTTCGATCCTATCTTCCTCCAATTAAATTATCAAGTACCAATTGATTTGTTTGGAAATGTATGGTTTACAAATATATTATCTCTATAAGGCTCTATAATTCAGTGTATTATCTAGACAAATTAGCATTATCTGCTGGTTTACTTGGTCCAAAAGAATGTTAAAAATGAGTTTTTGGATTTACAGAAACATAAGGCAAAAAGTCCTAAGTAAGCACCTAAAGATTGGAAATTTGTTTCTGGAAATGGTCAGATAGTAAATATTTTTGGCTTTGTGGGCTAGAGTAGTCACCCTAGGGACTGCTCAGCTCTGCTTTTGTAGGCAATGGTTTTTAGACAAAAAATAATGAATGGATGGGCTGGATTTGGCCCATAAGCTATCATTTGCTGATTTCTAATCCAAATTTATCTCCATTTGTAGATATATAGAGTGCTATCCAGAAAGGACATAACTTGCCTCTGGTTTCACATCAATGGTGGGAAGTCGGGGCTCCTACTTCCCAATTGTTCACTCTTTGCATGCTGTTACATCACTTCTATTTGTGTGTGGTGGGGGGGAGAATTAGGGAAACAAATGGCACTGAAAACTAAAAAACAGTTTTATTTCTGGGTGCCCGGGTGGCTCAGTGGGTTAAGCCTCTGCCTTCGGCTCAGGTCATGATCTCAGGGTCCTGGGATGGAGCCCCACATTGGGCTCTCTGCTCAGCAGGGAGCCTGCTTCACCCCTCCCCCCTACCTGCTGCTCTGCCTACTTGTGACCTCTCTCTCTCTGTCAAATAAATAAATAAAATCTTTAAAAAAAAGTTTTATTTCTGATATGTAAATATAAAAATATTAGACAAATATTACTACCCACTATCTATTTGTTCAGTACTATGAATTGTGTAATATGCTGGGTTTTTTTAATTTTATTTATTTGACAGAGAGAGAGAGATTACAAGTAGGCAGAGAGGCAGACAGAGAGGGGGGGAAGCAGGTTCCCTGTTAAGCAGAGAGCCCGATGCAGGGCTCGATCCCAGGACTCTGAGATCATGACCTGAGCTGAAGGCAGAAGCTTAACCCACTGAGCCACCCAGGTGCCCCTAATATGCTGTTTTTTACATGCATTTTATTTATACCCCACACAAGAGTATGAGATAGATACTTTTATTATCTCTTATTTTACTAATAAGAAACTGAGGCTCAGAGAGGTTAGGTAAATGGCCCAGGACACAAAGACTATAATTTGGCACAGCTCAGATTCCAACCCAGTTACTAATGCTGGTAACTCCTACTCATCTACCATCCTATCATATTGTCTCCATTTCCAAATATGGAGAATGTGGTGGACATTTATTGTTATGGTTATCAAGCTCTGATTTCATATTTCTGGTAGCTATAATAATAGTCACCCAAAGATTTTAAGTCCTAATCTCTAGAAGTCATAAATTTTATCATATTTGGAAAGATAGGGAAAGGATCTTTGCAGGTGTATTAATTTAAGGATTTTGAGATGAGGAGATTAACCTAAATTATCCAGGTGGGACTTAAGTAAACACACAGGTATAAGAAAAAGGCAAAGGGAGTTTAGAGAGAAACGAACAAAAAAAGGCAATGTTAGCACAGAGGCAGACATTGGAGTGATGTAGTCAGAAGCCAAAGAACTGTTGGAATCACCAGGAGCTAGGCAAAACCTGGAAGATTCTTCTTTGGAAGCCCTGAAGGGAGTATAGCCCTGCCTGATTTTGGGCTACCTGACTCCAGAACTGTAAGCAAATATTCTGTTATGATTTGTTTTGTTTTGTTTTGTTTTGTTTTAAGCAATCAAAATTGTGGTAATTTGTTACAACTTCAGGAAACTAATACAAGTAACAATTATCTAATTTTCCCCTAGATCACCAACCCTTCCCTACTCTTTACTCCTGTGTTCCTAACTGAAAATGATTACACCCTTGTCCCTAGGAGTGGTGCATTTGTCCAGTCCTAAGTCAATCACACTACTTTCCTCTGGCCCTCATGATTGGCTCAGGGACAGATATACAATCCAGACAACCAATTAAAATAAGTATATGAAATTCATAGCTATTGGGGATACTTTATCTTTTCTGATGGATTGTGGGGAGAACATATAATTTAAGTATTACCTGATGTACATCCTGCAACCATGAGGGAACCAGTTGCTTAATAATGAAGTCAGCAAATGATGTAATGAGCACCAGGTGCTATATGCAACAGATGAATCACTAAATTCTACCCCTGAAAATAATAATAATAATAATAAGAAGAAGAAGAAGAAGAAGAAGAAGAGGAGGAAGAAGAAGAAGAAGAAGAAGAAGAAGAAGAAGAAGAATGAATAATAATATAAAGTCAACTCAGAAGAAGCCAGGCCAGAAATAGGTAAAACTGGGTTTTGATGGTATAGTAGGATTCTCTAGAGAAACAGAACCAATTGGAGATAGATATATAGATATGTATCCATATAGTACAGATATGTATATATAAAAGATTAATTATAAGGGATTGGTTCATGAGATTATGGACACTGAGAAATCTCATGATCTGCCATTTGCAAGCTGGGAACCCAGGAAAATTGGTGGTGTATTTGCAGTCCAAATGCAAAGGCCTAAGAACCAGGGGTGTCAATGGCACAAGTCCCAGTCTGAGTCCAAAGACCTGAGGACCAGGACCATTGATGTCCAAGGGCAGGAAAAGGTAGATGTCCTAGTTCAAGCAGAGAGAAAGTTTACCCTTCTCTTACCCATTTCTTTTTTTTTTTTGTTCTATTCAGGCTCTCAGTGGATTCAATGATGCCAACCTGCTTTGGTGAGGGTAATCTTTACTCAGTCAATTGATTTAATGCTAATTTCTTTCAGAAACACCTTCAGAGACACACCCAGAAATCATGTTTTAACAGCTATCTGAGTAATGCCTAGCCCAGTCAAGATGACACATAAAGATGTTGAGTCCAAGATGGTGGGGGATTAGGAGACCTCAGTTTCATCTGGTCCCAGGTATTCAGCTCGATAGCTATCAAATCATTCTGAACACCTGTGAACTCAACCAGACATCTAAGAATAGCTGCAACTCTACAAATAGAGAAGTGGACACTTTCTGCAAGGTAAGAGGAGAGGAGAAGTGACTCCAAGGCAATATATCAGAAAATAAACCGCAGGGGAGGGAGCTTCTGTAAGCCAGCACTGGAAAGTAATACAGCAGAGGAACACAAAATCAGAACTTTTAGAAGTCTGCTTCACTGAGACATTCCTGCCTGAAAGGTGCTCAGTTGGCAAAGTGGGGAGGAATCCTAGGTGGGACAGTTGTGGTTTCAGGATCCCCAGGGTCACAAGAAGATCAGAGGTGCCTAAGAGTGGAAGAGTTCCCCAGGCATTGGAGCCAGGGAAGCCAGCTTCAATCAGAAAGCCCAAGAATGGGTCCTCAGCTCAGGGTGACAATATACCACAAATCATGGCATGGTCAGGTTACTGCTCTTTAAGCAGGGGCCCAGCAAGCAGGGGGATGAATGAAAAAAGGAGGTACCCTTTAACCCAGCAATTGCACTACTAGGTATTTACCCAAAGGATGCAAACATAGTGATCCAAAGGGGCACTTGTGCTCTGATGTTTATAGCAGCAATGCCCTCTGCTAGGTATTTATCCAAAAGATACAAACAGTGATTTGAAGGGGCACCTGCCACCCAATGTTTATAGCAGCAATGCCCACAATAGCCAAACTATGGAAAGAGCTCAGATGCCCATCAACAGATGAATGGATAAAGAAGATGTGGGATATATATATATATATATATATATATATATATATATATATATAATGCAGCCATCAAAAGAAATGAAATCGTGCCATTTTCAATGATGTGGTTGGAACTAGAGGGTATTTTGCTAAGCAAAATAAGTCAATCAGAGAAAGACAATTATCATATGATCCCACACATATGTGGAACAAAATGGAGGATCATAGGGGAAAAAGAGGGGAAAGAAGGGAACAATAAAACAAGATGAAACCAGAGAGGGAAATTGCTTAGCATAATCTCTTCCAGTTCCATCCATGTCGATGTGGGTATTCATCCTGCTGATGGCTGAGTAATATTCCATTGTATATATGAACCTTGAATTTCTTTCATTCTTCCTTCTTTAACTGATGGAATGGTGACTCTCACCAACTTAAAATAATTTTATCACATTGTATTTATTCTCTAAAGTCACCTCTTTGCTTTCAGCACTTATGAAATTCTTATGATTTTGTCACTGTTTCTCCAATTTTTTTGTTAATTTTTTCATTTTTTTAGTCTTAGCTTATAGATTTCAGAATTAATTCTACTTCCTTCAGAAACAGTAACCAGAGGAGAGAATTTTTTCAGTTAATTTCAGAAAATGCTTTTGTATTTGATGGGCTTCAGAGCAGGCCACCCTGAAATATGCCTCTTTGGCATATTGATTATTTTGAATTAAAGTTACTTAAAAAGCAACCAGTCCAAAAAGCACACTCTGTCCCTTCATTGAGCCCCTGAAAGCAGGAAATAAATCCTATTTAAAGTGTATCCTCCCTGTACCAGGAGGTAAAGAGATATCCTTATCACTAGAGACATGAAAATCAGGGCTGAGAAGGGTATATGAACAAACCTTGTTACTTCTTTATTCATTTCCTACCCCAAGCCAAAACTTCGTTGTCTTGCCAATTCTTCATAAATTTACTGTTTCCTTGTCAAAAAGGTATAAAAGCCATCTGCCTTGGTCTGCTTTTGTGGGGTCTTATATCTGTGGGGCCCCTATACATTTGAAATTAAATGCCTTTCTCCTGTTGATATCTCTTTTATTACAGGGGGTGTCTCAGCCAAAAATCTAGAAGGGTACATATTTTACATCAAAACAAAAGATTTCATCACAGTAATTTGCCTCCACAATGATAATGTCTATTCAGAGTTGGTATATAACCAAAAACTTAAAACTAGCTATTCCCTGTGGAAGTTTGAATTATTTTGGACAAAATCAATGTCTGTTGTATGGGATAACACATTCAAGAGGGCTTTTTCTAATTTAGTAAATGTCAATCGATAGTATATAACTACAACATCATTGCATAATTAATTATCTATTTAAATGTTCCCCAATTTGTTTCAAAATATTCTTCTTTTGTCAACCCCTAAATAGGAAAGGCAGCTGAACACATGACACAAACTTTAACAAAAATGAAACAGTATATCGATTATTCCTCAATAAAACTGGAAAAAATGAAATAAAACAATGCATCCATTGAATATGCAAATAAGACAATCTTTACATCATAATGTCTTTAATTTGATGGCTGTTTGAGTTGTTGGCTAAGAAAATTAGTGAGTATAGGAAGTCACTGATAGAGCAGAAAAATAATGAATACGTTAAAAACTCTTTGCAATAATTGGCATACCCTTATTGTCATGTAAAATAAAATTGATTTTATGATATAGCTTGCATGGTTTCCTTTACTTCAAAGAAATATCATCACAGCTATTGCAAATGCACAGATGAAATTGAAAACACATGGTAGTTTAACTATATGGAATATAAGAAATTGAAAACTTTGGACAGATTGACCATATGAAGTATGGTTCTCTGATGCATTTAGCTAGGTTGTGAATGTGGTAACTAAGGTAATTGCTTAGGTAACAGTTCTTACCTCTTTATACATAGCTGAGTGAATTGATTCTGTGGTTAATCTGGGTTGGTTGTTTCTAATGGCTCAAATAACTATAATCAGAATTGTTCTGAATATCAGATTTTGGTTTTTTACAAATGTCCAAAATATATCTAGGAATATTACCTACATATCATAGACACATTGTTCTTTTGTGCACATGTGGACAATGATCTGGACATGCAACAAGGAAGACTAGTGTTTGGCCTGTTGCTTTGGGAATAGACATTGGTAGAATTACTCTCTCTCCCTGTGTCATCCTTCTATCACTGGTACCATGATCCTCTGTGCAAAGATGTATCCTTTTTTCTTTATTTCCTTATGTGGAATATGTGAAAACGGCAATCATTACAATATAACATCTTCTTTAATTTGATGTGTGTTTTAGTTGTGTGCTAAGAAAATTATTGACTACAGAAGGTTGCTGATGGAGACAGTAGAAAAAGAATAAGTTAAAAACTCTTTACAATAATTGTTAAATATTAAAATTCTCCAAATTCTCCTAACACAGAAGGGAAATGTGAAGGCCAAATATTCTAAACCAAAGCCTTTAGGTTAGTCTCTTGTGGTTTATTTAAGACATGCAGAAATTAAGGATGATGGAGAGACGACTAAAACATAGACTTGAAGCATATTATCCACAATGGTTGTGATACCAGTTTAATCAGGAAGTTTACAGTAAACTCTTTTTCATACTGAAGTCATTCCTAGCACATGCTAGCGGGGATAGAGGCAGATAGTAGGTCAAAGGGAAAAAAGTGACTATTCTTTAGTGCATACTTTATTCCAGAGATTTTGCTTAGCACTTTTCATGCCATATTTCTTGTGGTACTCATGACTTTATCATAATTATTAAAGTAGATTGTCTTTAGAAAATAAAAGAATTATAAATCAAAAGAGAAATAGATGGATTATTCAGTATATTATTTTGGTAATGAGAAAACCAATTCAGGAAAAAATATATTATACATCAAAATAGATTTCAAATGAAATAACAAGTTAAATGTAATAAATAAAACATTTTAAAATGCAACCAAATGGAACAATCATAAATAAAACAAGTTTTTCATTGAGTACCTACCATGTACGGGACATTGTGGTAGGCTTTGTCTTTAATATAAAGCATAAATACTATGTTTCTGGTCTTTCTGAATATCATAAAGTTACTCGGAAACAAGTGGTTCTCAAAGTGGTTTCCCTAAAGGAAGTAGAAGTAAGGTATATTAAATACCTCTTGTATGCCACCTTAAATTCTTTTGGTTTCGTTTCCCTTTCCAGTATTGCCCTGTGACCAATTCAGAACAAGTTTTAATTGGCTTATTTCACCTAGACAGAATTTCCTAACATCTGTTTTCAATTCTAGGGATTTTTATTAGGTACTTGAAAATGCGTAACCTGGAAATTAGCTTGAATTTATGTCCTTGGGGTCGCTCCTGGATAGTGGGGGTTAGGAATCTGTGGAAAAAACATTCCTTCTTTCATCCCTGGTTGGACAGTTTTAGGAGATATTTTATAAGGCCTTTTAGAATATCCCTCAAGATGGAGAATCCATAACACATTAGTGGTGACAAACCATATAACACGTTTACACTGAAATCTACTTTCTTCCTGTTTCACTTCTTCTGTCCTGCAGTCTGACTGTCTGGTATTGGGCTCAGCAATCAGTGAGACCAGGGTTTAAATCCAGATTCCATTCATCCAAGAGAGTTATGGGAAGGCAGCTAGTTAATACATCTAGGCCTCAGTTTCCTTATCTGCAAAAGTAAGTCATGATAGAATTTTTTTATGAATTTGATGTGGTAATATTTAACAAATAGTAAGTGTAAAACAAAAATTAATGACAATTGTTAATGAAGAAAGCAGTTTAGAATTGGAAGGTCAGAGAAGTATTATTCTGCCACATACACTTAACTATTGAGTAGAATTTTGAACTTACTCAAAATCCTGTTATTAGGGGTTTCACAAACAGAAAGAAACTCTTAAAGACCAGACATGTGCATTATCATTAATGACTCTTGGATTTGTTTGCTATATAGATAACATTGATTTGATGTAAATGCAGAAAAAAATTCCCCTGATTTATTTTCATTTCGTTTTTTTTTAAAGATTTTATTTATTTATTTGACAGAGAGAGATCACAAGTAGGCAGAGAGGCAGGCAGAGAGAGAGGGGGAAGCAGGCTCCCTGCCGAGCAGAGAGCCCAATGCGGGGCTCAATCCCAGGACCCTGGGATCATGACCCGGGCTGAAGGCAGAGGCTTAACCCACTGAGCCACCCAGGTGCCCCTTATTTTCATTTCTTATCTACTGTATATTACAACATCTTTTCAGAGAATAAAGTGAAATCAATGAACAGAAATGTTTTCTGCATTAGGAATTCCTTTTTTAAAAAAATTCTATTAAAATTCAATTTAATGAACATACACAGTACTATTAGTTTCCAGAGGTAGAATTCAGGGACTTACCCAGTGCTCATTGCTTCTAGTGTGCTCCCTAATGCCCATCACCCAATTAGCCCATACCTCTCCTACCTCTCCTCCAGCTACCCTCAGTTTGTTCCGTATATTAAGAGTCTCTTATGGCTTTCATCCCTTTCTGTTTTTGTCTTATTTTATTTTTCCTTCCCTTCCCCTATGTTCATCTGTTTTGTTTCTTAAATTCCACATATGAGTGAGATCACATGGTTTTTGTCTTTCTCTTATTTACTTATTTTGCTTAGCATAATACCCTCTAGTTCCATCCACATCATTGAAAATGGCAAGATCTCATTTCTTTGATGGCCGAGTAATAATTAAATCTATCTATCTATCTATCTATCTATATATATATCTCACATCTTCTTTATCCATTCATCTGTTGATGGACATCTGGT
Source organism: Lontra canadensis (assembly GCF_010015895.1). NCBI lineage: Eukaryota > Metazoa > Chordata > Mammalia > Carnivora > Mustelidae > Lontra > Lontra canadensis. Next base: position 26,044,294 of record NW_022630999.1, read on the forward strand.
CTCCTTCCATATTATGACTACTGTGGGCATTGCTGCTATAAACGTTGGGTGGCAGGTGCTCCTTCAAATCACTGTTTGTATCTTTTGGATAAATACCAAGCAGTGCAATTCCTGGGATGTAGGGTACCTCTATTTTTAACTTTTTGAAGAACCTCCATACTGTTTTCCAGAGTGGTTGTTTCAGTTTGCATTCTCACCAATAGTGTCAGATGGCTCCCCTTTCATGCCATCTTCACCAATATCTGTTGTTTCCTGACTTGTTAATTTTAGCCATTTGAACTGGTTGAACTGATATCTCCTTGTGGTTTTCCTTTGTATTTCCCTGACACTGAGTGATGTTGAACATTTTTTTTATGCCTGTTGGCCATTTGGATGTCTTCTTTGGAGAAATGCCTTTTCATGTCTTCTGCCCATTTCTTGATTTGTTTATTTGTTCTTTGGGTGTTCAGTTTGATAAGTTCTTCATGGATTTTGAATACAAGCCCTTTATCTGACAAGACATTTGCAGATATCACCTCCTATTTCATAGGTTTCCTTTAAGTTTGTCAACTGTTTTGTTTGCTGTGCAAAAGTTTTTATCTTGATGAAGCCCCAATAGTTCATTTTTGCTTTTGTTTTTCTTGCCTTTGCAGACATGTCTTGCAAGAAGCTGCTGCAGCCAAGGTCATAGAGGTTGCTGCCTGTGTTCTGCTCTAAGATTTTGATGGATTCCTGTCTCACATTTAGGTCTTTCATCCATTTTGAGTCTATTTTTTTTTTATGGTGTAAGGAAATGGTTCAGTTTCATTTTTCTGCATGTGGCTGCCCAATTTTCCCAACACCACTTGTTGAAGAGACTGTCATTTTTCCATTGGATATTCTTTCCCACTTTGTCAAAAACTAATTGATAATAAAGTTGAAGGCCCACTTCTGGGATCTCTATTCTGTTCCATTGATCTATGTGTTTTCTTTTGTGCCTGTCTGTATCAGCATTGTAATAGCGCTTAAAGTCCAGAATTGTGATCCCACTGGCTTTGAGTTTCTTTTCAACATTCCTCTGGCTATTTGATGTTTTTTCTGTTTTTGTTTTGTTTTGTCTTGTTTTGCTTTAGGGTTATTTCAGCTCTGTTAAAAAAAGTTGATGGTATTTTAATAGGGATTGTGTTGAATGTATAGATTGCTTTGGGTAACATAGGCATATTAACAATATTTATTCTTCCATGCATTAGGAATTCTTTATCAAATTCTTTATCAAATTTTCTAAGATTCCTTACACTGTCAACATTCCTAACATTTCTAAGGACAAGTCTGATACTTGAAAATGGAAAAATGGGCAATGTTTGGGAAGTGACAGGAAATAAATATGTGATTGATACCCACTGAAATATTTGTTCTATACTCTTTTGTTTTCATTTTTTAGAAGATCCATAGCACCCTATTTTCTTAAAACTAGTGTTTGGTTACTTGTTGAGTGACCTTTGTGAAAAAAAGAAAAAAAGAGATCAAATCTTCATTTTTTATGTAGCAAGTATTTTCTAAGAACAGCTGAAATAAAATAATGCTTCTAGCTCTTTGTATTAGTTGACAAACATTTATCCCTATTTGCTCCAACATTTGTTTCCCCTATTCCTAAGGCCTGATATGATGACAGACAGTGCTAATAAAGCACATAAAACTCAGAAAACTCATAGTGACTCATTTGTAAATTTGGTTTCCCAAAGTTATTTCATTGTATCTATTCATTTGTCACAGTTTACTGTTTCAGTGAAAACCATGCAATTTCTAATTGGTCTTTATAAGAAAATTGGACTTTTTGTAATATATGTTAGGCTGTGCATTCATCATTTTCTGGTATGTTTTAATTTTTTGATTATATGGATGTTAAAAATGACTATAGCACTGTTTAGGTGGTACAGACTAATAAAAGAATTGTTGAATTTACTTCATAGTTCACATGTGTGGAAACTGCAATTTAATAATGTGAGGTCTAAAATCAAATACAGAACAATACTTTTGTGCTAATTTTTATGCTGGCCTATAGGCTTTTCTTTGCATTTTTGCTTTGATACATAAACTTTTTCATAATTCTGATAATCAAGTGTAGGATTTACAGTTTTTCACTTTGACTGTCATTTATGTTTTTGATTAGATATCTAGGTAAATTAAACAATGTAGACATATAAACCAAGCCTTAAAGTTCGTTTACATATTAATGAAAAAAATCAATCAATTTTTCTTACATTTTTTATAAATACACCAACACATATTTGAATGTTTTAAAATTTGGGCACCTGGATGGCTCAGTTAGTTAATGTCTGCCTTCAGTTTAGGTCATGATCTCAGGGTTCTGGGCTTGAGGCCCTGCATTGGGCTCCCTGCTCAGGGGGGAAGCCTATTTCTCCCCCTCCCTCTGCCTGCCACTCCCCCTGCTTGTGCTCTCTCTCTTTCTCTCTCTGTGTCAAATAAATAAAATCTTAAAAAAAAAAATTCAAGCCATCATTCAAGTATCTCCAATATAAAGAAAAAACCAACTTAAACATTTTAACTAATTCATCCATTTCACATAGGTTTCTATTTTGGTTCAATGACTTCATCAAAGTATCATTAACAATAACAATTAACATTTAATTTTGGTTTTCCAGCTATCTTTACCAAAAATTTACCAGAGAAATCACACACTTGTGAGTGAAAAACTGAAAAATGGAAAGTCTTTTTTTCTCTTTAATTTAGTAATAATCAACTTAGACGAAAGGCCATTATGTTCAAAAATACAGAAGAAAAATATAGTCATTGATTGCTGAATATTTCAGCTCGTATCTTCAAAGGTACAAAAAAAAGAAAGAAAGAAAATCAATATAAATAAAGCAATTAATGCAATGTGGTGTTTTACAAAAGACTAAGTAGAAATTAATAACATGAACATTATACCTGTAGTAATATGAACACAATAGCTATAAATCTGGGAGGTGAGAGCTACACTTTAAGAAATTGCTTAACCATAAAATTCTTCTTTGTTTTGCCTTCCAAAGTATTGATATAAAGGAAATAATTCTTTTTTGGAACCACAATTTGCCATTTTGCTGTCAAACAATAGTCATTGACAAGCCAGAGTTGGGATCTGAGGTGTGAAAATGGAATGATGACTGTGAAGAAAAGTACTTCTAAAAATGTATGTAGGTGTTAACTCAGTAGTGTTACTAGCCTCCATTTACACTTTGGTGGTGCATCCTTAGAACATATGTCCAGCATCAAAGACTATTCCCTGAAACATCATTGGATCAAACTGAAGTCGGGTGACATGTTTCAGGCTGAACACCTGTTAAGATGACATTTTCAGGAACAGGAAGAGCACTGAAACTTGAGGATCTGAGATGTGAATCTCTGTTCTCATGCTCTCAATACTGAAAGGACACAGTAGGTGCTGAAATATCCCAAGTGTCATCACTTCCTGGTGAGACTGGCACATATTTGAGTGATTTTAGAGACTGTACTAAGACACTTCTTTTGATGGAACTATGTTGGTGAAATTAACAGAGTATCTAATTTTTCTCATGCAAAAATCTTATTTGTCTCCTTAAAACCCATATCTTTTCTGAAGTGCAAAAGAAGGAAGTTTCCTAGCCAAAACAAATTCAAAAGTAGATTGAGGATAAACCAAGTAAAAGATTGCAGAAATGCCTGCTTTCCATCCTTTTACACTCGCTCCCTCTCACATCACTTTCCTTTCCTGGGGCTCTCTTCTGAGGCAAGCAGCTTCCTTTGAGATATTGGCAAGAATCTTCCTCAAAAGTACTGTGAACTTGAAAGGAAAATGGGATTTGTAGCTATTTCAAAAGTATCACTCACCTCTCTGCCAGACCAAAAGTGTTTCTTTTCTTCAAATTTGATTTCCATCCAAATAGAATGAAGAACTATAATGCCAGAATACTTCAGGCTGATATACCTGAGTTACCTCATTGTAACCAGTCTCTAAAAGCCTTTTCAGTGTTATAGGTACAAACTATTTAATTGCTACCAAATAAAGATGTTGCACTTGTATTATAATCAATGAGAAGAACATTGAACAGCCCTGACAAAATGTTACAAGGGTTTGAGAAATGCATGTATTTGAGTACAATTTAAAGTACATGGATACTAGGGATGCTCATCACAGAACTCTAAAAGAACACTTTGTTATAATACATTTTGCAAATAAAACAGAGAATAAAATTATTCCATCTCTGCACTGAGTTCTCAATGGAAGCATTGATTTGTAAGGAAGTACATGCTTCTAGTAGGGTAGGCATAGAAACAGAAGATAATCTTTTTCCCCTATCTGTTTTCTAGAACATATAACATATAGCCTGCCAGCAAATGGAAGAACTATCTGCAGCCTATGTTTTTTTCTTATTTTCTCCCATCCAAACATCAGTGATATGGCTGGAATTATGTTCTAGAAAGTCATCAACTTAAAATACCAGACATATTTGTTTTTCTTGTTAGCCTTTGGCCTGGGAATTCATTTATCATTATTTTATCAGAGAAAGAGCTAATATTTGTTTACATTATGGAGTATAATTGAACAGAGCAAAATCCCATGATAGTTAGGCACTATAGAGTATAAAGTAATAAATTTAGGAACAGTTTTATTAGGCTTTCAAAAATTTAAGAGACATAGCTTGGAAAAATGTAGCAGCAAAAAATAAGAGGAAGAGGAAGAGGGACAAGGAAGAGAAGGAGGGAAAAGGAAAGAAGAAGAAAAAGAAGAAATAGAAAAATGATCACTCTGCAGCTGACAATCTGTAATACTGGGTAATCACTTGCAATGCTACTGGCAACACCAACATACCAAGGTACTATACACAATCGGGAGAGAGGGAGGTGGGGAGAAGGTAAGCCAAGGTGCAACAGACTCCTTTAATTAAAAAAGGGAGCAAAAAGACTTCTGGTATAGTGAAGGAAAACATATTAATAAAAAAATGATTTGAATAGATAAGGACTCAACTACAGTTGGACATGGGACATGATATATCAGGTGGTATATCAGATAAACTGCTTCCTTTCTAAATATGCAACAGCAATTTTCATCTGGCCTAGATTAAATTACATTTCAAACATATGGATCACTAATTCACACCCAAGACGGAAATGTATTTCTTTCCTATTTCATTGTTCAACTATAGATGTTAGAAACAATAAACCTGGAACTTTAGCTGCTCAAAATATTTATGTCAAAGAACTGAATCTTACTTCAAGCAGCCTGAACACTTTTCACGGAATATAATATAGCTAAATGGTTTGAGGGAGTTGCTTAATTTTTTTTCATACCAAATATCATATATGCAAAGTGATTATCTGATGATAAGCTGGAAGAATTCCATTAAAATTTTTCTAATTAAAAGAGCCTGTGACAATGAATTTTTAAAAGGATTGTCATCATAATTTTCCCCTTGACATCCTCTATTTTCTTAAGTAGAGAGCAAAATAAACTTTTAGAAAAAGGTGAAATTAGTGGTTAAAAATCAAACCACTCAATCACCAATGAATATTCTTCTTGTTTTAAATAATTTCACAAACTTTTAAATTTGATATTCAAATATATGTATATCATATAGCAAAACTTTATCATTTTTTATAAATTTTTATGCCAAGAATATTTTCATTAATTTATATAATTATTTTTACTTACCTTATTTTGCATCAATGCAAAAGAAAAGTCTTGATTTAGAAGCTTGATAAAATATAACCATTGTTTAATATTTTCCTTTGTTGAGGTTCTTTTAAAATCTTATTTTAATAGGCCAGATAAGTTTACTTATGTTTTACTCTCCCTTAATGGTGTTACTATAAATGAACATATATTTTGTTGTTATGAAAAATCCAATTATAAATCCCTTGCTAAAATGAATTCTTAATTTTACAAATAGAGCTAAAACTAATTAATATCTTATTAACATCACTTTCCATTTTTAAAAGTTTTACAGTTGCAATCTTACAAAATTAGAATGTTATCCACTAAAAGCTCTCATTTTGAAAACATAATATAAAGCAAAATGATAAAAATTTTTCCTAAGAATGGTTGTAGACAATACAAGAAAGAGTTTGGTTATTTGTCTTGGTAATTTTTATCACTTAATTCATGATATTCTTATCTGTTGTATTCAGTGCATTGCAATGATTATATTGCTTTGCAACTTGGTGTTAAATTATTTCAATGAAAGAAAGCATTTATGGACTATGAAGTATTAAACTCACAAAAGCAATTTTTTCAGTGCTTTGTGTAATAAGGATATTTTTATAACCCTAGTGTATATTGTTATAGTAAGAAATAACTAATTGGTTTGATTGGAACTAATGAAAACAAAGGTTTGCTTGTTTTTCTCTTCAAGCCATATGGTTCTGAGTTTCTTGGTCTCTTCAACCCTACAATTTTGCATTCAAATGCAGTTCCTAACCATAAAAAGTATATTTAAAATAAACAATAGTACTCAATATAACAATAATTTTTTAAAATGAAATAAACAAAAAGAATAATTTATGAAATGTCAAAAATATAGCCCCCTACTCAATAAAACTTCCCTACATTTTAAGATGTTGGATGATAACCTGAGCATTGTTGCCAATTAACTGTGGGAGCCTAGGCAAGTCTGTTCTTACTTTTGAGTTTCAATTTACTTATCTGGGAATAGAGTACATACTCTTTAGGAAGGGACAAACAATATTGCATAGCTGTAGGGTATGAGCCCAAACTTTCAGACATGTAGATCTGAGAGTGAAACCTAACTTACAGATATGTGAAAAGGTATGATTTGGGGCAAGTTCTGCACAGTTTGTAACTGTGGCTATATTAGTAAAATGGGAATAATTATATTTTCCATGTACTATAAAAAACTGGTACCTGGTACCTAGCATCTCTATGAAGTGATTGATACCCTCTAAGTTGCCTTCTAATTCTCTAATTCTAAAATTCCTTTTACTATGATCTATCTGTATGTATGAGCCTACCACATGAATGAATAAATAACAATACAAAATACATCAGTAGAGTTATTAAATCTGTGACAACATTAAAAATTATTAATAAAAACATGAATCTGCCATATTGGGAGATGAAAATGCATTATTTATTTATTATGAAGAACATGTTGAGTTCATGAATACAAGATAATAGAAGATAATATCTAGGGAGTCTTTGGAAAGAAATGGAAAGATATGAAAAAAAGAGACTGAATAATGTTTACATTCTTGCAGACAGATTATAAACTTTCTGCATTCTTGCAGACATTATGATTGCTCTATGGACAAAGAGTAAATTCACAAGGATGCTATTGATGGCCTTGAGAGTAAGCAGGTAATTTGGGAACTTCTGCTACCCTCTATAGGACTTGGTTTTAGTATGAGGAAACCTATGTTTCTTATCCTGTTTCTGTTACCTCACTTGATCAACCAGTTGTACATTTCTGGTGGAAAAAACATGTAGCATTAGGCTTTGATAGATGTATTCCTCATGATACAGTAGTTCTCTGAACCGGCTTTGTTTACAAGCAATATTGGTAGCTTGCTTCTTTGTTTACCCTACCTGCCTCTTGCTGCCAACATTTCAAACTCTCTTTTACAATGACTCCTTACTCTTTGGGCATTCTCTCTCCATCAAACTCTCCGGTAAATTCTCGCCCCTCTTTAAAGCCTCCTGTACATATTGAACTCCTGCTTCTGAAGAGGTGAATGTGGCAGGAGAAAAAGTACCAGTTGTGTTTTAAATATATGACCACAAATAACTGTGGGAACTTAACACTCCCTAACAATTCCATTGAATTTCCTAGAAAATGTGTTGTCCCTTTTATGCAATGACTATTTCATATCTTTACCTTATACTTAAACTTCCTTTTCCTGACTCATGCCCAGCTGCTCGGTATATTTTGGTAATTCTTTCACTGAGAAAGAAGAAACAATTATACAAGTACTACTTCATCTTCCCACCACTTAATATATGAATCCACTGAAGCTGTAACAAAATATGCTGCTTCCACTTTTGTAATTTTGATCAAACTACTTTTGCTTCTTCTAAGGCCAATCTCAACATAAGGGCATGAAATCCAACACCATTTCATCTGATCAAGGATTTTGCTTCTGAAATCATCTCCTCACTATGTTATTAATTCTACTCTTCACTTCACCAACATAAAATATGTCATAATGTCTCTAATTTAAATATATAACCCTTTCCCCATATTGCTATCCAGCTCTCTTTGCATATCATTGCACCTACTTTGGGAAAACACTTTACATTTGCTTTTTCTAGATCTTTCCATTTTTTTCTAACCCCCATCAGATTTGTTTCTACTACTACTCAGAAATTTCTTTGGTCTGTAGATAAGATAATGCTATACCACCCACATTTGGTAACTGTCAACATGTCCAATGTCACAAATATTTCCTCTATGTTGTCTTCTGGGAATTTTACAATTTATGATCTTACATTTATACCTCAATCCATTTTTTAAATTTAAATTCAACTAATTAACATATAGTGTATTCGTTTTGGAGGTAGAGGTCAGTGATTCATCAGTCTTATATAACACCCAGTGCTCATTACATCACATGCCTCCTTAATGTCCATCACCCAGTTACCTTATCACCCCTCTCTCACCCCTACTACCCCATCCCCTCCCCTCCAGCAACCCTCAGTCTGTTTCTTATGATTAAGAGTCTCTTATGATTTGTCTCTCTCTCTGATTTCATCTTGTTTTATTTTTCCCTCCTTTCCCCTAGAATCCTCTGTGATCCAGTTTCAACCCAGAACCTGAACATGATACCAAAAGCACTAAAAACAAAAGCAAAACATTAATAAGTGAAATTACATAATCTATAAAGATTCTGCACAGCAAAAGAAACAATCGACAATATGAAAAGTCAATCTATGGAATGGGGAGAAAATACACATCTTATACCTGATAAGGGGTTAATATCCAAAATATATAAGGAACTCCTGTAATTCAGTAGCATAAAAACAACAATTATATATCTTTAAAAGGACAGAGTTACTAGATGGATATTTTTTCAAAGAAGACCTGAAAAAGGCCAAGAGATTCATGAAAGGTACTCCACATCACTAATCATCAGGAAAATGTAAACCAAAACCATAATCAGATTATTACCTCACACCTGTTAGATTGGCTATCATCAAAAAGAAAAAAGATACCAAGAGTTAGTGAGGGAACCCTTGTGCACCTGTGGTGGGAATGTAAACTGATACAGCCACCATGGAAAATAGTATGGAGATTCCCCCTAAAGTTAACAATAGAATTACTTTTCCATCTAGCAACCAACTTCTAGCTATATATCAAAGTAAGTGAAATCAAGATATCAAAGAGATTTATGCACTCCCATATTCATTGCAGCATTAATCATAATAGTCAAGGTATGGAAACAACCTAAGTTTCCAAAGAGATAAGTGGATAAAGAAGATGTGGCATAAGTTTGTAAAGGAATATTATTTAGCCATGAGAAGGAAGGAAAGCCTGCCATTTGTGACAACAGGGATGAACCTTGAGGATATTCGTCTAAGTGAAACAAGTCAGAAGAGGAAGAAAAATATTCTGTGATATCACATGACTGTGGGGTCCAGAAAAGCTGAACTTGTAGATATAGAGTAGAATGGTCATTGCCCATTATGGAGGAGTAGGAGAAGTGGGAGATGTTGGGCAAAGAGTAAAAAACTTTCAGTTATAAGTAGAAGTCCCGAGGACTCTACTCAATACATTAATTAGCTCCCGAGGAGCTAATTAATGTATTGCATGGTCCATGATTCCTGTAGTTAATATGATTGTATTACAGACTTGAAAACAACTAAGAGAGTAGATCATAAGTGTTCTCACCACAGAGAAGAAAGGGTAATTATGTGATGTGATAGGGGTGTTAGCTAACGCTATGGTGGTAATAATTTTATGTATATATACTCACATTTTCTACTCCTAAAACTTGTTCAGTGTTATGTCAGTTGTATTTTAGTGTATCTTGAGAAAAAATAAATAAAAACAAAAGGTACTATTAAAAAAAGAAATTACTTTTGTCAACATCAATAGTAGCTTTCACACTTACCAAATTTAATTTCTGAACCTATCTTATTTCCTCAGTATTTAACCCAGGTGAAGATTTTTCTCTCCTAGAGAATAAGCATTTGAAATTAACATAGTCAACAGTGACCTTTTAATTTCCCACCAAGTACCCCTTTCTTCCCAACTGTGCCACCCTAAATTCCCTCTCTCAGTTGATTATATATATTTCACTTAATTGTACAGGTCAAAGAACTAAGGATTATGGTTCCCTTTTTTCTACCCCTTGATACTCAATTAATAAGCAAGTTCTCTTAGATTTTTCTTCAAAATATATTCTGAATCTGACCACACCACATCCACTCTTCTACTTTTGCTTTGGTCTAAGTATCTCCCTCATTTATAAAGCAATAATCTTCTTAACCTGACAGACATATTGCTTTGCTTCTCTCTACACACTTTCCCTGGTACACTCCTATCATAATAGTTAGATTTACCATTTAGTACTATAAAAAATTCATGTAAGTTCCCTGAATAAACCTGCAGAAGTTTCACACTGCACTGAAAATTAAATCTGAACCTTCTTCTGTGACTTATGAAACCATTTCTAGAAAATACGGTCTCTTTCTTTTACTCTCTGATCTTATGGCCTACTACTCTTCTCTACCATCATTCTCCAGGCATGCAGAGTTTCTGTTTGGGCATAGAATACTCTAGTCTTTTCCCTGTTGTGTGAACTTTGAGACTCTACTTGACCTTCCTCTGTGAAGACGGTGACATTCTGGGAGATGTTGATAGCTGGTAGAAATTATTTATTACATTATTCAGTTTCCATTTCTTTCTTTTTTTTTTTTAATTCAATTTTGGTGCAGCTGTAAATCAACATTTTTTTTGACCTGCTCAAAAGGTAAGCATGTTGCTCAATCCTAGCAAATCAGTTTCTTTATCATGGGTATTTGTACTTTGAATTTATGTAGGGGTGGACAGAGTTTATACTTATTGAATACAAGGGCTGAAATTCTGAAATAACTATTCATTAGATTTTACAGCAATTCCTGGGAATAACCGTATTTACATTCTTTCTGAGACTTAGGGTTCAGTAATGTGTTTGTCAGGGCTGTCATAGCAAAGTACCACAGATTGGGAGGTTTAAACAATAGAAATTTATTTGACATAGATTTGTAGTCTAGAAGTCCAAAATCAAGGTATCAGCAGAGTTGGATTCTTCTGAGACCTCTCAGTGGTTTATAAATAGCCTGTATTCTGTGTTTTCACATGGTCTTTCCTTTGTGCATGTCTGTAGCCTAATCTCTTCCTCTTATCAAGACATCAGTCATTTTGGATTAGAGCCTACCCATAAGACCTAACTTCGTTTAATTGCCTCTTTAAAGGTACTATTTCCAAAAACTCTTCATATTCTGAAGTACTCGGGGTTTGGGACTTCAATAAGTATATTTTTGGGGGGAGGACACAATTGAACCCGTTAATAAATAATTTCTTTGATTTTAAGACTGACCTGTAATCTCCCAATACACATACATGTTTTGTTTTGCTTTTTCTGAATCAGTCTCTGTTGCTTGCAGTCAAAGTACTCAAACAACTATAATGGACCATAGTCTCTCTCTCTATAGATGCACACATACATATATATGTGTATGTGTGCACACATATATATCAGGTTTAGAACTCATTGAATTGAGCCATTATGCCATGTTTTGTCCTGTTTGCAGTGAATATAAAAATATATGGTCATTTAGTTGTGTGAAAGGAACTTTAGGAGGCATAACTGAATATGGACACTTTTGCTACCTTTATTTAGGGATAAACATTTTTTTTTGAAGTTTTGTATTCATAGATTTCTTTTTTTCCTGGCAACTGTGGGAATTTTTATTTGTTCAAGGGGAAGGGAAAGTCATTTGGGGAACAGTGGAGAAATAGAAGCCACCTTTGATTAAGCTTATACCAAACTAAAATGAGAGTTTTAAGTTTGTACATATTTTACATATCATACTTTATTTTGCTATTGAAAATCTTATTTCCCTAACAAAATGAAGAGTGATTTCAGCCATTTATGTAAATCTTTATTAAAGCATTATTATTTATTTATTTGTGCTCAAAGAATGACAAAGTATCATATTACATTTGTCATCTGAAGCAGTAAGTTACACATTGAGACATCTGGTCTACTCTACACATGGATCCTTATAGCCAAATAAAAAAAGACATTATATGTATATAAAACTCCAAATAGTATATAAAATCAAAATATAAAATAGAAACAGAAGGTTCTTCATTTCCTAACCTTTGTTCAACAATTTCTCAACATGTATTTCTTTTTAAACAACCCCAATTAATTATCCCCATGACACTTGAAAGTTAAATTGTTCAAAACTGGTTATATTATGCTCCTCTTGCCTTAAACTTAACTCCTGTTTCTATTTTTACACATCTATTTTTACTGTTTTTCATATACTCAGGTATCCAAGATACAGAACTTGAAATTACACATTAAAAAAAAGAATGGTCCTTATTCAGTCAACCATCAAGGGCCATTTCCATTGAGTTACCACTTCACTGTCCATCCATGAGATTAAGTGGAGATAACTGCATTATTCTGTTCTGGAACATTCCACTGAACTTTATAAGAGTGGTAAATGAAGAACTCAGCTGGCCTAATAAGAATCAAGTTGGATTAATTGGTTGATTGATTGATTTTTACTTATTTGGAAGGGTAACCGTATTTTTCAGAGATGCTACTGAGCTGGGAGAGCCTGGAGCTGCTGTGAGGTAGAAATCCGAGAATAAAACCAACCAGAGTAAATCATGGCTTGACTATAGAGAAATACAGACATTAGAAACATTTTTGAACTCTTAGTTCTGTCCATTCCTGATATTAGCAGCTACTTCTGAGCTTTGCAGTTCCCTGAGCAAATGAATTCTCATTTGTTGATTCAGTTGGAGTTGGGTTCTTTTAAATCACTAGAAAGAATCCAGATTATTTCAACAGAGGATAAATGAAGAGTTTTATTTTAATACTTTATTATCAATCTATTTTATTTCAGAATTGTATAAATTATATAATTAATAATTTATTAATATCTCTATTAATAAATATACATTAATGTTTATTAATATTTTAATATTTTGGAAGCCATTTTCCAAATATACTGACATGGGAGTCCCATGATTTAATCATCTCTACTTGGTTCTTCCTATGGCATATTTAGATTATTAACACAACCTCTATTCCTTTTCCCCTATGACCCAGTTTACAGAAGATTATCTACAGTTGGACTCTGTCTGTTCTTTCATCATGCAAAATAAGAAATACCGTGTGTGTGTGTGTGTGTGTGTGTGTGTGTGTGTGTGTAAGGAGTGGGAGTTATGCTCCACTTTCCTGAGGGTGGAGTACCTACAAAAATTATTTGGAATTTTCTGTATGAGAAATGTATTCATTCTCTATTGCCTATTTATTCAGTTATGTATTTGTTCATATTAGCATGGATTCATAGATATTTATTTTATTCTTAGAAATATATTCTAATACTAGATTAATTTTTTGCTCACAATGTTCCAGCTTGGTCATTGAATAATCTTTCAGTTGGCTTATGTGTCTCTTTGAAATATTTCCATCATTGTGTTTGTTGTTTAGAGTACTTCCTTACTTTCTCAATTATAAAATGCTCCAGGCTCATCCTGCGTATTTCCTGCTTCTCTTGGAAACAGGCCTTTCTCCGGAGAGCCTGGCCCTTTTATTAGAGAATGACAGTTACAAAAAAGATGTGGACACTAGGTGGGCTTGTTATATGTAGTATTTACCCATCTGTATCTACATCGAGCTAAACATGAGATAATATGTGTTTCTCCAACTCTAAACTATTATCGTGGATTATTCTAGCCTTTTTTCCTTGTTTGTGTGTAATCTCCCATTCCAAGAGTGAGAAACCTGGCTTCCACAATTCACCATCTAGTGAATTAAATGTTCAATTATAGGACACATGTAGATGGTTTCCAAATTGTTAATCATACCCTTATAGAAGAAAATAAAATCATATCTGTGCATAGGGAAATAAAAGAATTTTTGCGCTTATGTACATTTCCTTCTGCTTTAGCCTTACAGAGGCCACTCTTTTCCAATGTTAGGCCAGCAACATTTGGGCCAGGCCCGTCAATGAGGCTGTTTCATATACTTATAATATAGTTTAATTTTTTTTCATAGTCTTTATTCCATTCTGAGATCCATCAAATTCTTAAATAATTTAATGTAATTTGTATATGTAAGTCTTATTCTTTTGGCTCTAAATTTCTGTGGGTTTACAAATGCATGATGTCATCCATCCATCATTACAGTATCATACAGAATAATTTCATCATCCTAAAAAAGTCTCTTGTGCTCTTACTCAATACATATAAACTTCTTACACAAAGGATGGCTTTTTATTTTAAAAATTTAAATTTAGAATAGATTTAGATTTACAGAAAGGTTGTGAAGGTACAAGAGACTTATCATTTAGCCTAAACTAAATTTCTTCTTTTTGTAGAGATTATGGTTTTTCCTTTTCTATGAGCTTAATAGTTTTGAGGAGTAGTAATTAGGGTATTCTGTAGAATGTCCCTCAATTGGGACATTGGAATTTGTCCCAATTTGATAAATTGGAATTTATCTTCTGTTTTTTTTCTCATGACCACACTGTTGTATGTTTCTGAACCCAGTTCCAATGTAAAGTGGTGATGGCTCTCCATATCAACAAGCAATTCTCAGGACACCAGCTGGGTGCCCTATAATTCAACTTAATTCTGATATTTGTCTACTGACAGATAGCATCATATCCCACAGGTTAAGCATTCAGTCTAGAAGACTACCCCTCTGCCTCCCATCTCAGATGCCAGTTACAAGCCCAGGTTGTTACCTTTGCTTCTGATGAACTGGCTATAAATCAAGGTTCTTAAGATTCACCCCTTGGGTTCCCTTAATTTGCTAGAGCAGCTCACAGAACTCAGAAAACCCATTTACCCACTGAATTACTGATTTATTATAAAAGGATACAACTCAGGAACAGCCAAAGGGAAAAGATGCATAGGGCAAGGTATATGGGAAGGGGTGCAGAACTTCTATGCTCTCTCTGGGCACAGTGTTGTCCCCACATCTTCACATGTCCACCAACATGGAAGCTCTCTGAACCCTGTTCTTTTGTTGTGTGTGTGTTTTGTTTGTTTGTTTGTTTAATGGAGGTGTCAGTATATAGGCATGACTAATTAAACCATTGGCCATTGACAATTGATTCGACCTCCAGCTCCTCTCCTCTCCTTAGAGATTAGGGGGTGGAGCTGAAATTTTCTACCCTCTAGTCACATGGTCACCTCCATCGGCTACTAGCCCTCATCTTTAACTGCCTTCCAAAAATCACCTTACTAATGTAACAAAAGACATATTTATCACTCTCAACACAAATTCCAAGTGTTTTGGGAGCTGTGCTTTAGAAACTGTAGATGAAGATCAAGTATATCTATATATATATGGATGACCAAATACATGTTTCTTATAAATCACAATATCACAACATTCTATTCTCTTCCATTAATCTGTGTACTCCTCCACTGATACCATGATATCTTGATTATTGCAGGTTTATAATAAGTATTGAAGTTGGTTGGTGTGAGTCCTCCTGCTTTGTCTGATTTTTATTTTTTTGGTATTGTGCTGCTTACTCTAGATTTGGTCTTTCAATTTAAACTTTAGAATCAGTTTGTAATATACACAAAATAGGGATATTTATTGGAGACTTGAAAATAAGACTTGGAAGAATTGACACAAATGATACTGAGTCTTCAAAACCATGGGCACAAAATATATCTCCATTTATTTGGATCTGTTTTGAATTCTTTTATTAGTTTTTTTTAGTTTTCCACTTACAGATCCTATACATATTTCTTGGATGTATATGTAAATATTTAATTAGTTTGATGTTATCATAAATTTGTCTTTTAAATTTCAGCGTCTAATATTCATCACTGACATAGGGGAAAGCAACTGACTTCAGTTTATTGACCTTATAGCTGTGATTTTACAATACTTACCATAAGTTCTAGGAGATAGTTTCTGATTATTTTGTGTTTTCATATAATCATGTCACCTATGAATAAAGGCAGTTATTTATTCTTTTCTAATCTGTGTATCTGATTTTTCTTTTTCTTGCCTTATTGTACTAGGTAGAACTTCCAATACACTGCTGCATAAGAGTGGTGAAAGGGAAAATTGTTGTCTTTTTCTTGATCTTACAGGGAAGTCCTTAGTTTCTCACAACTGTTATGTTACTTGTGGTGGGGTGGTGGTTGTTGTTGTTGTTGTTGTTTTGTAGCTATTCTTTATCAAGTTTAAGTTCCCTTCTATTCCTAGTTTGCTAAGTGTTGTTATCATGAATAAAGTCTTGTTTTTTTTTTAATGCTTTTTCAGTGTCATTCAATGCAATCATATGATTTTGTTTCTTTATTTTGTCCCTGTGATACATTACACCAATGGATTTTCAAATTTTGACACAGTCTTGCATGCTTGGATAAATTGCACTTTGTGGTCACATATAATTCTTCTTATATAGTTTTGGATTCAAGTTTTTAATATTTAGTTGAAGATTTTTATATCTACAGTAATGGAAATATTGATCTGCAAATTACTTTTCTTATAACCTAATTGACTTGGGCATAGGGCAATGCTGATCTCATAAAATGAGGAAGTGTTAGTCATTGCTTCCAAAAGAACACATCATTGGTATAACATGATAAACCAATCTTTTTTCTTTTTACATAGAAATTTTACTTTTTAGAATAGTTTGTTGATTGTAAAATTGAGGAGAAATACAGAAAAGCTCCATAAACCCCTGTTCCTCCCCAGGCACTGTTTCCCCAAGTATCAAAATTTTGCACCACAGTGTTACCTTTGTTGCAATTCAAACTTATTTTGAAAAGTATTTGACTTATCAATTTCTACCATGAAATATAGAGTTATATTGGAGGCAGTACCTCTTTATTTATGATTTATGTTATATTTCAAGGAGGTAAAGTCATGATCATAGAAAAAAATTATTGAAATCACAGAGTAGAATCTCTTTATAACCTTCATTCAATTACTTTATAAAATCCTTGGGAGCAAGTATCATGACCATATTTTTTTTATATCTCTCTGGTATATATGACATTGCAGAATGCTAAGCACAATATATATATTGAATAAATATTAATTGTCTGGAAGTGAATTTATATATTTGAAGTATAATATTAAGATATGAAGCAGCAAAAAAGCACCTAAGCAGTGTAAAATTATATATGCTTTCCCAACTAGGCTGTAAGCCAATTAAAGACAAAAAAAATTACATTCTCATTACCTTAGCCTAGCATTCATCTGTAGGATGCACCTAACAATTAATGTGTGATAAATTGAGAAATGAATGAAGAATGAAATACACTTTATCCATGTATTTTTGAGATAGTGGGCATTCTTTCTGAGTCTTACAAGATTACAGGCCAAAACAATGAGTTATTAATATAATATTGTGATAAAAATATATTCTACTTAATATATTTCCTCATTACATTCTAGTCTATAATGTGACTGGACTGAGGAGGTATAAGAACTCTTCAGGAATGGTTTACAGTGTAGTAATTTATTTATAGGATTTATAGGTCTTAGATGGAGGAATACATGGTTGGATTGATGATTAGTGTCTGATCTCATATACTTTTCCTCTGATGTATCTTGTCCTTATCAGGAAATAGGCTCTGTTAGCTTACGTTATTTTTAAGAAACTTTACTGATTTATCTTTTTCATGTAGATATATGTTCTATCTGGAATTTATTGAGGTGCAAACCAAAGTTTATTTTTTTAATTTCCAATTTATTTAACATCATTTATCAGAAAGATCATATTTTCAGCATTGCAATGGTGCTTTCATGATAGATAAATCAGGTATCCATATGTGATAGGTCTAAATCTGAGTTTACTATTCTGTTTTAGTGATATGTTTGTATATCCCTATGCCATTTCACATCTTGTAAGTTATGGTAAATTTGAAATAAGTTAGATGTATGATAATATAAGTTCTCTAGCTTTACTCTCCAAGATTCTTTTGGCTTTTCTGCTTGCATTTTCATATAAATTTTTAAGTCAGCTTGTGAAAAATCCTTGCATTTTAAATAGCATTGCATAAATCTATAGATCAAGTTAGAGATTTGATGTCTTTATCATACTAAGGTTTATAATCATGAAACTTAACATAATCCTTCATTGTCTAGATCTCCTTAAATTGTCACATAAATGTTTTGTTAAATTTTTGTGTAGGGAACTTCCACATAATTTTTAAGTTTACTCCTAGCTATTTGATTTTGATACTTTTATAGATAGGTTGCTTTGTAAAACTTCACTATATTCAGATCACTGCAATATTAAGATATATAGTTTATTTTATATATTTAACTTGTATTAAACAACACCCTTTAAATCATTATAGTTTATTAGTGATGTTTTTATATTTTTCAATATACACATTCATGTTATATGAATAATGACAATTTTTTTTTACTTTCCAATCCTTATATCTTTACTTTTTGGGGGTGGAGTGGGGCTTATCTACTAGCTTGATTTTCCAGTGCATCAGTGAATAGAGTTGGTGCTAGTAAACATCATTGTCTTATATTTTATCTCAAGAGAAAATTTTTAATATTTTACAACTAAATATGGTATCATGTTTTGAAAACCTTATAGATTAAGAAAGTTTTATTGTTTTCCTAATCAGCTGACATGGCTTTTCTTTTAATTATTAAATGGGTAATGATTATTATCAGATGCTTTTTTCAGATGATACTGTGATTTTCTTACTTTAACTTGTTAATATGGTGATTGACATCATTTTTTAAAATTTTTGGATAACACTGCATTGTTGCAATAAATTCCAACTTCTCATGATGTATTATCCTTACATATTGCTGAAATTGATTTGCTATTTTATCTCAAATTTTTGCACTTAGACTCATGAGAAGTTTGTCTTATGATTTTACTAACATAATGTCTTTGTCAGGTTATGATATCAAAATTTATCTCAAATGAAGTTGAGGATTTCAGAAGTAGGTGGTGGTGACCTTCTACATCTACAAAGAAAAGCAGGTAGACTAATTATATAACAAAACCAAAAGCCCATAGTCAATATTTATAACAAATCTTGGAGACAAACTCCATAGACACTAAAAGGCTAAGTGGATACAGAAAAACCATCACAAATCCCAAGACCTGATTGGTATTGGCATCAGTGCTGGAGAAATAAGGATAAAGGAACAAGGTTGTCATCTGAGAACCTCAGGAAGGGATAATCCCCAAATTGCCAATTGATATTCACTGCAAAGTAAAGGGATTGTTCTGAAGACAGTCACTAAAATGGGTGGGATTGTGTTCTGCTTACTAGTGAGTGAGTACAAGGAGTTCTAGTAAGGACTAAATGAGCTGCCTTTAAAAGTCTTGTTCTTAAGATTTCTCAAATTGACCACCAGTGTTCCCTTCTAGAATACAGCCCATGATGAGAAACTATTAAGGGTAGAATAAAAATTGAGCAGGATAGGTACATGAAAGAGAAAGGAAACAAAACATACAAACCAAAGTTTGTGAAAGAGTAGCCAAAAAAATCCCAGAAAGCAAGCTTTCTTGCTTTTTAACTTTACAGAATAATAATAAAAGAGGAAACTCTGTGAAGTTGGAGCTGCTTTCCTAAATAACACTTCATTCTAAAAGTTTAGGAACGTTAATTTCACATACGGAAGAACAGAAGAGTATCAAGATAAGAATCTAGTAGAGGGTGCCTAGGCAGCTCAGTTGGTTGAGTGAGTGCCTTTGGCTCAGGTCATGATTCCAAAGTCCCAAGTTCAAATCCCGCATCAGGTTCCCTGCTCAGCTGGGCGTCTGCTTCTCCCTCTGGCCCTCTCCCCTCTCATGCTCTCTCTCTCACACTCTCTCTCTCAAATAAATAAAATCTTTTTAAAAAGATAAGATCAAGTACAAAATTATTACAAGAAAAAAAAAAATCCTAGAGCAAAATAACCTCATTGTAGAAGGCTGTGTGCATGAAGCCAGAATTAATCAGTAACCCACCATTTTAAAATAAGCTAATAGATACTTAGAAATAATGAAGGATGTGAAGGAATAATATAAATCACAGTCAGGAAAACTCAGAAAGAGATGAGAGGACTCAGGAAAGTTTTGATGATTTTTCTTTTACCTTTGGCTTTTAACAATTTTACAATTATGTGCCAGGATATATTTTGTTTTGTTTTGTTTCTGTATTTAATTTGTTTGGGATTCATAAATTTTCATGAGTCTATAGGTTAATGTGTTCATACATTTTGGAAGAATCACAGGCTTTATTTCTTCCAATATTGCTTCTTTTCTATTCTCTTTATTTTCTATTCTCTTTATTTTCTATTCTCTTCTTTTCTATCCTCTTTTCTAGGCCTCTAAATATTTGTATGTTAAATTTTTTCACTGTATACACACATACACACAAATACACACATACACATATTTTATATTCTCTTGTGTATCTTAAAATTCTTTATTTTTATATCTGGATATTTTTCTATTAATTTATTTTCCAGTTCACTTATCCTTTCTTCTGCCACATCAAATCTTCTCTTACAACTGTATGTTCAATTCTGAATTTCAATTGTAATTTTCAGTTCTTGGCAAAGACTCACCTTTTTAAAGAGTTCTCTGCTGAAGATTCCCAATTTTTTCTGTATTTTATTGAAAATATTAATCATAGTTATAATGTTTCTCTCTGATAACTACAGTATCTGAACCACTGTAAGTCTGTTTCTATTATTTATTATTCTTGTAGTTTGTTTATTTGCTCATTTTTTGGCCTATCTCATAATTTAAGAGTGAATGCTCCATATTATTTATGAAAAATAAATGGTTCTAGCTGATGTTCTCTTGTTCCGAAGTTAATTTAATTTTTTTTTTTTTTTTGGCCAAGCAGCTAGTGTAGAGCCAAAATTAGGTTTTGTGATTTTTGTTTAAAATGTTCTTTGTCTGGTTTGCTCTTAATTCTAGGGGAATATTCCATGCATCTAGGCTGTAGCAGATTAGAGCCTCATTTGAAAGCCTAGGGATTTTGCCAGATACTGTTTACCTTTGTGGAACGTGAATTCCAAATTCAATTTCCCCAGCAGTGTAAGACTGACTACATCTCTATTTAATTTTTAGACTTCTAGCTACTTTAGACTATAGATAGGGGCTATCTGATCCAGATGGCATCCCGAAAAAATGGTGCTTGTGTTGAGTCTTTTTAGTTTAATTACTATAACTTAGTGAAATATTAAAAGGTACAAAAAAGTTATGGAAAGCTAGACCTTGCTCCTCTTTTTTTTTTTAAGATTTTATTTATTTATTTGATAGAGAGAGAGATCACAAGTAGACAGAGAGGCAGGCAGAGAGAGAGGGAAGCAGGATCCCCGCTGAGCAGAAAGACGGTTGCGGGACACGATCCCATGATCCTGAGATCATGACCTGAGCTGAAAGCAGAGACTTAAACCACTGAGCCACTCAGGTGCCCCTAGATCTTGCTTCTCTTAAACTGAAGTCATTAGAGAAGATTGAGGATCTGAGGGGTAAGTTTTCTTTCAATGTAGGAACAACATGGACAAGTATGTGAAAACCAATACTGCTACAATATTTGAAATTCTTGCTGTAAGCAAAGAATGAATGTATTCCTCACCAAAAATATCAGCTTAACAGATAACTCTTCCCTTGTAATGAACTCCAACTACCTTATCCCAACTGTACCTATCCCATGGTAGATGAATTTAACGCCTATGTATATATGAAAAGAATTCAGACATTACACAATCCACAAACATTCCTGGGAACATTTCACACAGGTTCTATATTTGTGTGTACCTGGTATCTACATAAGAAATATATCCCTTGTTATTCTTACCCGGAAAATTTGTTTCCGCCTTTACTCTATGTTATATTTGTATTGCCAATCCAAAATCCAATTTCACTTATTACCACACTCTCCCCTGGAGCAAGATCTATCAGCTTGGCTAAGAAAATCTCTATAATCTATTTTCTTGATTGATGATTGTCTTCCTAATCTCCTAATCATTCTCTTCATGGTCTTCATTTTCCCCTTCAGTTCATACTTTTCCTATTCAACTGATTTCTTTTACATTAAGTAGACATCAGTTTTGCTTTCAGAGACCATGTCTGGTAAGATATCCACTGTTCACTACAGAAGATGAACTTCATCCTCTAACAGATAGTTTTAGTTGTGAAGGTACAAAGTTAGATATTGATATTAGGGAAAGAATAAATTATACTATATATCTATTTAAAGATGCTAAGGATTTGTATGTAGAAAATCCTGTGGATTCCATGAAAAGCCTTTTGGACTGATAAACAAGTTCACTAAGGTATCAAAATATAAAATTAATACTCATAAATTTATTGTATTTCTATAAACTAACAATAAAATGAAACATGTAATTGTAGTGAAGAAAACAATTTCATTTAAAATAACACCAAAAGAATAAAATACTTTGAAATAAATTTAGCAAAGAGTAGAAGACTTGTGTACTGAAAACTACAAAATGTTGTTTTTAAATAAATGAAGACATTTCATGTACAACACCACGTCTTCCAAAGATGATAAGCATCCCTAAATTTATCTACAAATTTTATGCAATCTCTATCAAAATCCCTGCTGGCTATTTTGCATGGGTTGATAAGGTAACTGTAAAATTCATGTGGAAATGTAAGGGACACAGAATAGCTAAAATAATTTTTTTTAAAAAAGAACAAAATTATAAGACTCATTCTTCCAAATTTCATATCAAGACAGTGTGGTACTTGTTTAAGGCTAAGCGTATATACCAATGGAATAAAATTAAGAATCTACGAGCAAGATATTGCATTTATGAACTGTTAATTTTGAAAAGAGTTCCAAGATCATTTAATGGGAAAAAAATTGTCTTTTCAACAAATGGCCCTGGGAAAACTGAATAGCCACATGCAAAGGATATCTGTTTCACACAATTTACAAAAAGTAACTCAAACTTTACCATAGACCTAAATATGAAAATGAAATCTAGGAAAGTCTTAGAAAAAAAATCAAAAATTTTTTTCATTTTCTTGTATTAAGTAATTTTTTTAAGATATTATGTCAACGAGCATAGGTAACATTAAAAAAATAAGTAAATTGTATTTCATCAAAATTTAAAAGAAATTATGGCTCAAAGGACACCTTTAAGAAAGTGAAAAAGCAGCCCACAGAATGGGAAAAATGTTTCAAAATCATGTTCAGATAAGAGACTTGTATTCAAAGTAAATAAAGAACTATTACCCTCAACAATAAAGAGACAAATAAGCAAAAATTAGTTAAAATATTTGAATAAATATTTTCCAAGGAAGATATATAAATGGCCAATAAACATATGACAAGATGCTCAACATCATTAATCATTACTGAAATGAAGATCAAAACCAAAGTAAATTGAAACTTTGTACCCACTGGGATGGCTGATGTAAAGAGACAGAAAATAATAAGTATTGAAAAGGATTTGGGAAAATTGGAACCCATATATATTTCTAGTGACAGGAGTTGTAAAATGGTAAAGACACTTAGAAAAGAGTTTAGCAGTTCCTCAGCATGTTAAACATTGATTTGCTCTATAACCCAGGAATTTCACTTTTGGATATGTTCCCAAGGGAATTGAAAATGCATGCATCCACACAAAACCTCTATAAAAATATTCATAGCAACTTTACTTCTAAAAGACCACCCCCCAGAAATAATCTAAATGTACATTTATTGAGAAATAGGTCAAAAATATACTATATTCTGGAGCACCTATGTGACTCAATTGGTTAAGCATCTGCCTTCAGCTCAGGCCATGATCCCAGGGTCCTGGGATTGAACCCCACATCTGGTTCTTTCTCAGTGGGGAGCCTGCTTCTCCATTTTCCTCTGCTTACCACTCCCCCAGCTTGAGCTCTCTCTCTCTCTCTCTGCCAAATAAATAGGTAAAATATTTTTAAAAATGTAGTATACTCGTAAAATGGGATGTTATTCAGAAATAAAATGAATAAAGTTTGAGTAAGTAAATAAATGAAGGAAAAGGCTAGCCTATACAGAAAAATTACAAATAATTTATGTAGATACTCTGTCTTCAAGCACATGGATCATAATTCCTTATATTTTAAATGTGGCCTGACCATAGTGACTACCTTCTAAAGAGTATAGCATGGAGAAGGCAGGGTAAAGAATAACTTCATAGTAGAAGAATCTGACAAACACTATTTCAGCCACATTTTCAAAGTTTGACATCAACGATAACGAATCATGTTGATAGTAAGCAACTTTGCTGTAAGATGAAAATGGCACTTTATTTTTAGGGTCTTACTCCCCCAAGCCCATATCCCCTATCTAGTAATAAGAAAAACATAAGACATAAGAAAAACATGGACATTCTGCAAAATATTTGAAAGTACTCTTTGAAATGGTGCAAGTAATTGAGCACAAGAAATTCTGAGCAACAGTTACAGCCAAGAAGAGCCTAAAAAATCATGGTGACTAAATGTAATGTGAAATGCTGGATGGGACTGCAAGGCAGAAAGATATCATTAGATACAAACTAGGGAAATAGAAAGTACAGATTTTAGTTAATAATGATATGTCAATATTGGTTCACTAATTATAACAAATATTATGTATTTATATATATAAATATTATATATGTAACAAACATGCTTATATAAGATGCTAATAAAAAGGGAAGCTAGATGCAGAGTATAAGGGATCATGCTTTACTATCTACTTTCACAGTTTTTCTGTAAGTCTAAAACTATGCCAGTTATAAAGAAGAATTAAGTACTGATACATGTTACAACATGGATGAACCTTATAAACATGTTAAGTGAAAGAAGCCATTCCATTTGGCCATATTTTGTATGGTTCCCTCTCTACAGTATGTTCAGAGTATGCAAATTTATAGAAGTAAAATGTAGACTAGTAGTTACCAGTTGCTTGGGAGTGGGGAAAATAAGACTGAGTGCTAATGAATATAGAGTTTCTTTTCAGCCTGAAAAGTCTTCTGGAATGAGATAGTGGTGGTGATTACACAACCTTGTGATATACTAAAACTATTGAATTGTATTACTTTAAGGGTGAATTTTATACTATGTAAGTTGAATAATATAACATTAAGTCTGTTTTTGAAAAAATATGGAGATCTAAGATTAAAATAAAATTGAAAATGAACTGATCAGAAAAATTTAGATATGTTACCATTGACCCAGTCTTTAATGAATCTCTGATGGGGCAGGGGGCTTTCAATGGACTCTTATCTTAAAAAAATCATTTTCTTTTATTCTTTTATAACCAATTAAAATATCTCTATTAAACAAACAAGGTTCATTTCTTGGACACATTTACAGCCTATGTCAACATGAGGAAAAGTGGGAAAGGTATAAAAAGTCCACATTGCCCACTTCTCCATCTGATAATAACCATATAAATTTGGATTTTTGAGGCATATCATGAGGAACTAAAGAACTATTCACGAGTTATTTGCAATATTAGGAAAGGGGAAAAGACTTCCCAGTACAAAGAATAAAAGTTATGAAATCTCTTAATGTTTTTCATTATACTCCCTTCCCTTATTGCATGCAAGTGTTTCTGGTGTTAAGTTCTGCATTACCCAGTAGGTAAATTAAACATCTGCATAAAATTCAGCAAAACAGGGACACCTGGGTGGCTCAGTCATTAAGTGTCTGCCTTTGGCTTAGGTCATGATCCCAGGGTCCTGGGATCGAGCCCAGTATTGGGCTCCCTGCTTGGTGGGAAGCCTGCTTTTCCCTCTCCCACTCCCCCTGCTTGTGTTCTCTCTCTTGCTGTGTCTATCTCTGTCAAATAAATAAACAAAATCTAAAAAAAAAAAAAAATCCAGCAAAACTGAAGCACCAATGTCATAAAAATAAATTGAAATCATTTCATTTTTTTTAAGTCACAAGAGCTGTCGTGAATTGAAAATAATTCTTATTAGTAGTCCTCACTCTTATATTTCGAGTTATGTAATTTAAAATCTATAAACAGAAACATGATCTTAACTCACTTAGTCAAATGATGTCCTTGAGCAGATTATATTGGAAGGGAAGTATAAGAATTGGAAAATGATTGTGTTATTGAAATTTATATAATCTCCTTGAATATCTGTTTTTTTCAGTCTTGGATGGTATCACGTGTTCAATAAAATCTCCCAAATCTTTACTAACCAAATACTTCCTGTAGAATCATTTGAATGCAGAGAGAGGACAGGCTTAGCTCACTAAAAAAATGAAGGCTTAATAGGCATAAGAGAATATGGGGGCTCAGACTGACCAAGAATAAGTTAAATGAATGATGTGCACAGAGAATCATGATAATTTTGGACACTCTGCATTTAGCATGTTTATAATGATGGTTTAAAATTGTCTTCCAACAGTGAACAGCAATCTGAGATGTTTGGTATTCAAAGCAGAGTGGTTTTCCAGACAAACGTTGTTAGATAGGCTTGCCTGCCAGTTGGTACTACTGGTGAGAAACAGTTAAGACAATCAAGCTTAGGGACTTCTGAGCGGCTCATTCAGTTAAGCATCTGCCTTTGGTTCAGGTCTTGATCATAGGGTCCTGAGATATAGTCCCGCATGGGGCTCCTTGCTCACTGGGGAGTCAGTTTCTCCCTCTGCCTGCCTCTCCCACTGCTTGTGCTGTCTCTATCTTTCCTTCTTTCTCTGAAAAATAAATAAATAAAATCTTAAAAAAAAAAAAGGCAATCAAGCTTATGGTTCCATTAGAGTAGGGAAGCGACACCTGGAAGAGGTATATAGGTTGAAGGAATCCAACAGATCAAAAGATTGGAAATCTCTCACAAGAAACAGGAGCAAAAGCAATGAGAATGAGATGATGAGAAATTTGGACTGATGAGTCTGGTGTTTAGAGAGTAAATATTGTCATATATTTCTGAGGTAGGGCTTTTCTAGGTCATGAAGTTTCCAAGATGTGTTCCTGAAAATAGATGGCTGAAGGATACTCAATGAGAATATTATTGAAATAAAATAGATCCAGAATGAGCCAGTTACATGAATAGCAAAATATCTCATCATTATGATAGAAGTTTTGGTCCAGGTGAAAGCTGTTCCTGTTTCTAAATGAATAAGGCCAAGTGACTCAAAGGAGAGTGGCTGACTTTATATTTCCTGTCATTCTTCTATGCAACTGATATTTGACCTTCTCCACATGACTCCCTCTCTGTGGCAGCCAGTCATGCTGTTTGTCTAATATTTCTGACTCTCTTCCATATAGGCTCATGATAGAATTGTATATCCCGGCTCTCTTGAAAACCAAGATAGTAGATTTCAGATGCACTCCAACTTCTATTATTTCTAGTAATGTTAACAATGGTAATAGCAGATACTACTCATTGAGTTCTTGCTGATGAGGCCTGCATTGTGCCAGGCAATTTAAATGTATTATTTCACTTGAATCTTATAACAACCCTAGCTATTATCTCTGACACAGATGAGGGAAAATGAAGGCACAGAATATTTATAACTTGGAAGTAGTGGGGCAATTTCAAACTCAGGCATTCTGATAATGAAGGATATTAGGAATAAAAATAGTATATTAAGAATATTAACATTCCTAATATAAATATTAGGAATAAAAAGGAGTGTGATAGTTGACTTATATATCAAATTGAGTAGGCCATAGCATGCTCAGATAGTTGGTTAAACATTACCTCTGGGTATGTCTGTGAAAGTGTTTCTGTATGAGAACAGCATTTGCATTAGTAACTTGGGTAAAGCATATCACCCTCCCCAATATGGGTGGCACCATCTGATTTATTAAGGATCTGAATAGAACAAAAAGGCAGAGTAATGCATACTGTCTGTCTTTGAGCTGGGAATTAATTTTTTCTTGCACTTGGACTGAAACTTCCATCATTGGCTCTCCTGGTTCTCAGGCCTTTGAACTCAGACTGGAACTTAGACCACCAGCTCCCCTAAGTTTCCAGCTTAAAACTGCAGATTGTTGGACTACTCAACCTCCAGAACCATGGGAGCAAATCCCTTATAAAAAAATCTTTTTGTATGCTGTTGGTTCTATTTCTAAATACAAATGAGTAACGAAATGTGGGTAGGTCTTTTTGCCCCTGTATAAATCTCTCTCTTTTCCTATTCTCCTTCTCCCCTTTTTCCACCTTCATTAAAATTATAGGAAGATCGCCATTTCTTCTACTAAGTTTCTGATCTATCATTGGATACTCAATGGGCACCAACCAAATAAGACTGTAATTTAGTAAGAATGCTGGTGATGTGATTCTTTGCCAGCTTTAATGTAACATTGCCTATAGTTTTCTGGGAAGTCTTCAGAGTACACAAGGTTGTCATATGGCTGATTCATCTATACACTTACCTAAAAACAAGAATCCACACTAAATAAAATAAGCACGTTTCAGGCAGTGCAATATTGAAACACCCATTGTGATGTCCTTATAAATAATTCTAAGTGAAGATCATTAGAAATAGGTATACATTTATATCTTCCTTTCCATTATAGAAAAAAAAATAAAATACTGATAAAATATCTAGTTTTCTTTTTTTTTTTTCAAAGACTTTTATTTATCCATTTGACAGACAGAGATCACAAGTAGGCTGAGAGGCAGGCAGAGAGAGAGAGGTTGAAGCAGGCTCCCCACTGAGCAGAGAGCCTGATGCGGGGCTCGATCCCGGGACCCTGGGATCATGACCTGAGCCGAAGGCAGAGGCCCTAACCCACTGAGCCACCCAGGCACCCCAAAATATCTAGTTTTCTTAATAATGTCCATATACTCTCATATTCTAATCACTCACACATTGGCATTTTTTAAAATTTTTTTTAATTTTTAATTTTTAATTTTTTATAAACATATAATATATTTTTCTCCCCAGGGGTACAGGTCTGTGAATCGCCAGGTTTACACACTTCACAGCACTCACCATAGCACATACCCTCCCCAATGTCCATAACCCCACCCCCACTCCCAACCCCCCTCCCCCCATCAACCCTCAGTTTGTTTTGTGAGATTAAGAGTCACTTATGGTTTGTCTCCCTCCCAATCCCATCTTGTTTCATTTACTCTTCTCCTACCCCCTTAACCCCCCATGTTGCATCTCCTCTCCCTCATATCAGAGAGATCATATGATAGTTGTCTTTCTCCGATTGACTTATTTCGCTAAACATGATACCCTCTAGTTCCATCCACGTCGTCGCAAATGGCAAGATTTCATTTCTTTTGATGGCTGCATAGTATTCCATTGTGTATATATACCACATCTTCTTTATCCTTTTGTCTGTTGATGGACATCTAGGTTCTTTCCATAGTTTGGCTATTGTAGACATTGCTGCTATAAACATTTGGGTGCACGTGCCCCTTAGGATCACTACGTTTGTATCTTTAGGGTAAATACCCAGTAGTGCAATTGCTGGGTCATAGGGTAGTTCTATTTTCAACATTTTGAGGAACCTCCATGCTGTTTTCCAGAGTGGTTGCACCAGCTTGCATTCCCACCAACAGTGTAGGAGGGTTCCCCTTTCTCCGCATCCTCGCCAGCATCTGTCATTTCCTGACTTGTTAATTTTAGCCATTCTGACTGGTGTGAGGTGGTATCTCATTGTGGTTTTGATTTGTATTTCCCTGATGCCGAGTGATGTTGAGCACTTTTTCATGTGTCTGTTGGCCATCTGGATGTCTTCTTTGCAGAAATGTCTGTTCATGTCTTCTGCCCATTTCTTGATTGGATTATTTGTTCTTTGGGTGTTGAGTTTGCTAAATTCTTTATAGATTCTGGACACTAGCCCTTTCTCTGATATGTTGTTTGCAAATATCTTCTCGCATTCTGTCAGTTGTCTTTTGGTTTTGTTAACTGTTTCCTTTGCTGTGCAAAAGCTTTTGATCTTGATAAAATCCCAATAGTTCATTTTTGTCCTTGCTTCCCTTGCCTTTGGCAATGTTCCTAGGAAGATGTTGCTGCGGCTGAGGTCGAAGAGGTTGCTGCCTGTGTTCTCCTCAAGGATTTTGATGGATTCCTTTCTCACATTGAGGTCCTTCATCCATTTTGAGTCTATTTTCGTGTGTGGTGTAAGGAAATGATCCAATTTCATTTTTCTGCATGTGGCTGCCCAATTTCCCAACACCATTTATTGAAGAGGCTGTCTTTTTTCAATTGGACATTCTTTCCTGCTTTGTCAAAGATTAGTTGACCATAGAGTTGAGGGTCTATTTCTGGGCTCTCTGTTTTTGTGCCAGTACCATGCTGTCTTGATGATGACAGCTTTGTAACAGAGCTTGAAGTCTGGAATGGTGATGCCACCAACTTTGGCTTTCTTTTTCAATATTCCTTTGGCTATTCGAGGTCTTTTCTTATTCCATATAAATTTTAGGATTATTTGTTCCATTTCCTTGAAAAAAATGGATAGTACTTTGACAGGAATTGCATTAAATGTGTAGATTGCTTTAGGTAGCATAGACATTTTCACAATATTTATTCTTCCAATCCAGGAGCATGGAACATTTTTCCATTTCTTTGTGTCTTCCTCAATTTCTTTCATGAGTACTTTATAGTTTTCTGTGTATAGATTCTTAGCCTCTTTGGTTAGGTTTATTCCTAGGTATCTTATAGTTTTGGGTGCAATTGTAAATGGGATGGACTCCTTAATTTCTCTTTCTTCTGTCTTCTTGTTGGTGTAGAGAAATGCAACTGATTTCTGTGCATTGATTTTATATCCTGACATTTTACTGAATTCCTGCACAAGTTCTAGCAGTTTTGGAGTGGAGTCTTTTGTGTTTCCACATATAGTATCATATCATCTGCGAAGAGTGATAGTTTGACTGCTTCTTTGCCGATTTGGATGCCTTTAATTTCCTTTTGTTGCCTGATTGCTGAGGCTAGGACTTCTAGTACTATATTGAATAGCAGTGGTGATAATGGACATCCCTGCCGTGTTCCTGACCTTAGCGGAAAAGCTTTCAGTTTTTCTCCATTGAGAATGATATTTGCTGTGGGTTTTTCATAGATGGCTTTGATAATATTGAGGTATGTGCCCTCTATCCTGACACTTTGAAGAGTTTTGATCAGGAAGGGATGCTATACTTTGTCAAATGCTTTCTCAGCATCTATTGAGAATATCATATGGTTCTTGTTCTTTCTTTTATTAATGTGTTGTATCACATTGATTGATTTGCGGATGTTGAACCAAACTTGCAGCCCTGGAATAAATCCCACTTGGTCGTGGTGAATAATCCTTTTAATGTACTGTTGAATCCTATTGGCTAGTATTTTGGTGAGAATTTTTGCATCTGTGTTCATCAAGGATATTGGTCTGTAGTTCTCTTTCTTGATGGGATCCTCGTCTGGTTTTGGGATCAAGGTGATGCTGGCCTCATAAAATGAGTTTGGAAGTTTTCCTTCCATTTCTATTTTTTGGAACAGTTTCAGGAGAATAAGTATTAATTCTTTTTAAATGTTTGGTAGAATTCCCCCAGGAAGCCATCTGGCCCTGGGCTTTTGTTTGTTTGGAGATTTTTGATGACTGTTTCAATCTCCTTACTGGTTATGGGTCTGTTCAGGCTTTCTATTTCTTCCTGGTTCAGTTGTGGTAGTTTATATGTCTCTAGGAATGCATCCATTTCTTCCAGATTGTCAAATATGTTGGCGTAGAGTTGCTCATAATATGTTCTTATAATTGTCTGTATTTCTTTGGTGTTTGTTGTGATCTCTCCTCTTTCATTCATGATTTTATTTATTTGGGTCCTTTCTCTTTTCTTTTTGATAAGTCTGGCCAGGGGTTTATCAATCTTATTAATTCTTTCAAAGAACGAGCTCCTAGTTTCGTTGATTTGTTCTATTGTTTTTTTGGTTTCTATTTCATTGATTTCTGCTCTGATCTTTATGATTTCTCTTCTCCTGCTGGGTTTAGGGTTTCTTTCTTGTTCTTTCTCCAGCTCCTTTAGGTGTAGGGTTAGGTTGTGTACCTGAGACCTTTCTTGTTTCTTGAGAAAGGCTTGTACCACTTTATATTTTCCTCTCAGGACTGCCTTTGTTGTGTCCCACAGATTTTGAACCGTTGTGTTTTCATTATCATTTGTTTTCATGAATTTTTTCAATTCTTCTTTAATTTCCTGGTTGACCCATTCATTCTTTAGAAGGATGCTGTTTAGTCTCCATGTATTTGGATTCTTTCCAACTTTTCTCTTGTGATTGAGTTCTAGCTTCAGAGCATTGTGGTCTGAAAATATGCAAGGAATGATTCCAATATTTTGATAATGGTTGAGACCTGATTTAGGACCGAGAATGTGACCTATTCTGGAGAATGTTCCATGTGCACTAGAGAAGAATGTGTATTCTGTTGCTTTGGGATGAAATGTTCTGAATATATCTGTGATGTCCATCTGGTCCACTGTGTCATTTAAGGCCTTTATTTCCTTGTTGATCTTTTGCTTTGATGATCTGTCCATTTCAGTGAGGGGAGTGTTAAAGTCCCCTACTATTATTGTATTATTGTCGATGTGTTTCTTTGATTTTGTTATTAATTGGTTTATATAGTTGGCTGCTCCCACGTTAGGGGCATAGATATTTAAAATTGTTAGATCTTCTTGTTGGACAGATCCTTTGAGTATGATATAGTGTCCTTCCACACATTGGCATTTACTAGAATGCTTGAATAACCTGATTTGCAAACAAGTAAACATTTGTACAGCCCATGACTTGTATTTTCAACTAAATAGTCAAATTATGTCCTATTATTATGCTATTTCACTGATGTAAGCAATAAATAAAAATAAGAATTAAACAAAATATAGCAAAGCTTAAGGGCAAGATGAGTCTGATCTTTATGGATCAGAAATAGAAATAAAACAGAAATGACCAAAATAAGCTTAATATTTATTTTATATTTATGAGGGCATCATATTTAGTAATATGTTTATTAGTTTCTGATCCTGAGCACGTTACATAGAAATGAACTGCCTGTTAATGGTTTCACTTCTAGAATAGACATATTAGTAGCTAAAATGAAGGCATTGCTCTTGAGCAATAAGGTACTGTAGTCTAAAGTGAGATCAACTTTCATCATTTACAAATCTTTTTTTTTTTTTAAGATTTTATTTATTTATTTGCAGAGATCACAAGCAGGCAGAGAGGCAGGCAGAGAGAGGAAGGGAAGCAAGCTCCCAGCTGAGCAGAGAGCCCAATGCGGGGCTCGATCCCAGGACCCTGGAATCATGACCTGAGCTGAGGGCAGTGGCTTAACCCACTGAGCCACCCAGGCACCCATCATTTACAAATCTTAAGGGACTTGTGTTTCCAACACCTTCAAATGTAACTGTTTGATGTGATGTGACCAATTACAAGTAGTGTTTAATCGGTTGTTTTGGATACTTTGGGATTGCATTTTTCTTTTGCCATATTCATGCTCCTTCTTGACAATGCTTTCTGATATTCAGATTCTGCTACCCAGCCCATTGTGAGTGTTGGAGGTATATAATTAAATTTTTCTCAATATTTTTTTGGATAAAAAGCTCATACAGAGTCCCACAAATCTCCCTCAGACATATAAATACATGAGCACTCCAGGAGAGAAGTATAACTGAATAACAACCTGGAATTGCTCATCACACCATGGTTCTTATCTCGTGATGTAGATCTCCTTCACATGTGTTATTGGAATATTAAGCAAGCCTGATCCAACAACACAGACTGTAGAAAGCAATGCAAAAAAACCTTCATTCAACTTGCAGATTTTTGATCTACACTATTCTTACATGAAATGTTACTATGTATGTTTTTCTTCCTATCCATTGTAAAATGACAGTTATTAAAATGTCATCTTTTATGGAATATATGCATGTGTATATTCATATTCACACATACATTATATATATATTTATATATAAATAACTGGGAAAATGGAAACAATAAACTGAAGTTTATTCACTCATATGGTCAGTCAAGCAATAGTTACAAAATACTAATTATGTGTCAAACACTATATCAGGTGCTATAGAAATAACTTAAAAAAATAACATATAATGTATTATTTGCTTCAGGGGTACAGGTCTATGAATCATCAGTCTTACACAACTCACAACACTCACCATAGCACATACCCTCCCCAAGGTCCACAACCCAGCCACCCTATCCCTCACCCTTCACCCGCCAGCAAAACTCAGTTTGTTTCCTGATGTTAAGAGACGCTTATGGTTTTTCTCCCTCCCAATCCCACCTTGTTTCTTTATTTCCCTCCCTACCCCCACCATTACCTCCTGCCCTGCCTCTTAGATTCCTCATGTCAGAGAGATCATATGATAATTGTCTTTCTCTGATGGGCTTATTTCGCTTAGTATAATACCTTCTAATTCCATCCATGTCCCTGCAAATCGCAAGATTTCAGGTTTCTTAATGACTGCATAGTATTCCAGTGTGTGTGTGTTTGTGTGTGTGTGTGTGTGTGTGTGTGTGTGTGTACCACATCATCTTTATTCATACACTTGTTGCTGGACATCTAGGTTCTTTTCATAGTTTGGCTATTGTGGAAATTGCTGCTATAAACATTCAGGTGCATGTGCCCCTTCAGATCACTACTTTTGTATCTTTAGGGTAAATACCCAGTAGTGCGATTCCTGGGTTGGAGGGTAGCTCTCTTTTCAACTTTTTGTGGAACCTCCATACTGTTTTCCAGAGTGGCTGCACCATCTTGCACTCGCACCAAGAATGTAGGAGGGTTCCTCTTTCTCCAAATCCTCGCCAACACCTGACTAATTAATTTTAGCCATTTTGACTGGTGTGAAGTGGTCTTACTGTGGTTTTCATTTGTATTTCCCTGATGCTTAGTGATGTTGAGCATTTTTACATGTGTCTGTTGGCCATTTGGATGTCTTTTTTGGTGAAGTAACTGTTCATGTCTTCTGTCTACTTCTTGATCAGATTATTTGTTCCCTGTGTGTTGAGTTTGATAAGTTCTTTATAGATTTTGAATACTACCCATTTTTCTGTCATTTACAAATATCTTCTCCCATTCTGTCACTTGTCTTTTGGTTTTGTTGACTCTTTCCTTTGTTGTGCAAAAGCTTTTGATCTTGATGAAGTCCCAATGGTTCATTTTTGCCCTTGCTTCCCTTGTCACTGGCGATGTTTCTAGCAAGAAGCTGCTGTGGCTGAGGTCGAAGAGGTTGTTGCCTGTGTTCTTCTCAAGGATTTTGATGGATTCTTGTCTCAGATTGAGATAGGAATGTCTTTCACCCATTTTGAGTCTATTTTCGTGTGTGGTGTAAGGAAATGGTCCAGTTTCATTCTTCTGCATGTAGCTGTCCAACTTTCCCAACAACAATTTGTTGAAGAGACTGTATTTTTTTCCCTCCATTGGCATTCTTTCCTGCTTTGGCGAAGATGAGTTGACCATAAAGTTGAGGGTCTATTTATGGGCTCTCTATTCTGTTCCATAGATTTATGTGTCTGTTTTTGTGCCAGTACCATACTGTCTTGATGATGACAGCTTTGTAATAGAGCTTGAAGTCTGGAATTGTGATGCCACCAACTTTGGCTTTCTTTTTCAACATTCCTCTGGCTCTTCTGGGTCCTTTCTGATTCCATATTAATTTTAGGATTATTTATTCCATTTCTTTGAAAAATATTGATGGTATTTTGATAGGGATTGCGTTAAATGTGTAGATTGCTTTAGGTAGCATAGACATTTTCACAATATGTGTTCTTTCAATCCATGAGCATGTAATGTTTTTCCATTTTTTTGTGCCTTCCTCAATTTCATTCATGAGTATTTTATAGTTTTCAGAATACAGATGCTTTGCCTCTTTGGTTAGGTTTATTCCTAGGTATCTTATGGTTTGGGGTACAATACTAAATGAGATTGACTCTTTAATTTTTCTTTCTTCTGTCTTGTTAGTGTATAGAAAGGCAACTGATTTCTATGCATTGATTTTGTATCCTGACACTTTACTGAATTCCTGTATGAGTTCTAGCAGTTTTGTGGTGGAGTCTTGGGTTTTCCACATCAAGTATCATATTATCTGCAAAGAGTGAGAGTTTGACTTCTTCTTTGCTGATTTGGATGGTTTTTATTTCTTTTTGTTGTCTGATACTGAGGCTAGGACTTCTAGTACTATGTTGAATAGCAGTGATGTTAGTGGACAGCCCTGCTATGTTCCTGACCTTAAGGGAAAAACTCTCAGTTTTTCCCCATTGAGAATGATATTCATTGTGGGTTTTTCATAGATGGCTTTTATGATATTGAGGTATGAATCCTCTATCCTTACACTATGAAGAGTTTTTTTTTTTTTTTAAGATTTTATTTATTTATTTGACACAAAGAGAGAGAATACAAGCAGGCAGAGTGGCAGGCAGTGGGAGAGAGAGAGAAGCAGGCTCCCTGCTAAGCAAGGAACTGAATGAGGCACTTGAATCCAGGACCCTGGGATTATTACCTGAGCCGAAGGCAGTCACTTAACTGAGCCACTCAGGCATCCCCACTGTTAAGAGGTTTTTTTTGTTTGTTTTTTGTTTTTTGTTTTTTTTATTTGACAGACAGAGATCACAAGTAGGCAGAGAGAGAGGAGGAAGCAGGTTCCCTGCTGAGCAGAGAGTCTGATGTGGGGCTCGATCCCAGGACCCTGAGATCATGACCTGAACTGAAGGCAGAGGCTTAACCCACTGAGCCACCCAGGCACCCCCACACTGTGAAGAGATTTGATCAAGAAAGGATACTGTACTTTGTCAAATGCTTTTTCAACATCTATTGAGAGTATCATATGGTTCTTGTTCTTTCTTTTATTAATGTATTGTAGCACATTGATTGATTTGCAGATATTGAACCAAACTTACAGCCCAGGAATAAATCCCACTTGGTTGTGGTGAATAATCCTTTTAATATACTGTTGGATCCTATTGGCTAGTATTTTGTTGAGAATTTTTGCATCCATGCTCATCAAGGATATTCGTTGGTAACTCTGCTTTTTGATGGGTCTTTGATTTTGAGATCAAGGTAATGCTGGGCTTGTAAAATGAATCCGGAAGTTTTCCTTCCATTTCTATTTTTTGGAACAGTTTCAGGAGAAGTGGTATTATTCTTCTTTAAATGTTTGGTAGAATTCCCCTGGGAAGCCATCTGGCCTTGGGCTCTTGTTTGTTGGGAGATTTTTGATGACTGCTTCAATCTCCTTACTGGTTATGGGTTTGTTCAGGTTTTCTATTCCTTCCTGTTTCAGTTTATATGTCTCTAGGAATGCATCCATTTCTTCCAGTTGTCAAATTTGCTGGTGTATAGTTGCTCATAATATGTGCTTATTATTGATTGTATTCCTTTAGTGTTGGTTGTGATCTCTCCTCTTTCATTCATGATATTATTAATTTTAGTCCTCTCTCTTTTCTTTTTGGTAAGTCTGGCCTGGAGTTTATTAATCTTAACTCTTTCAAAGAACTAGCTCCTAGTTTTATTGATTTGATCTACTGTTCTTTTGGTTTCCATTTCATTGATTTCTGTTCAGATCTTTATGATTTCTCTTCTCCTGCTGGGTTTAGGCTTTCTTTGCTGTTCTTTTTCCAGCTCCTTTAGGTGTAGGGTTAGGTTGCATACTTGAGACCTTTCTTGTTTCCCGAGAAAGGCTTGTATCGCTATATACTTTCCTCTCAGGACTGCCTTTGCTGTGTCCCAAAGAATTTGAACAGTTGTGTTTTCATTTTCATTTGTTTCCATGACTGTTTTTTTTTTTTTCCAATTCTTCTTTAATTTCCTGGTTGACCCATGCATTCTTTAGTAGGATGCTCTTTAGCCTCCATGTATTTGAGTTCTTTCCAACTTTTCTCTTGTGATTGAGTTCTGGCTTTAGAGCATTGTGGTCTGAAAATATGCAGGGAATGATCCCAATCTTTTGATACCAGTTGAGACCTGATTTGTGACCCAAGATGTGATCTATTCTGGAGAATGTTCCATGTGCACTAGAGAAGAATGTGTATTCTGTTGCTTTGAGATAGAATGTTCTGAATATATCTGTGATGTCCATCTGGTCCAGTGTGTCATTTAAAGCCTGTATTTCCTTGTTGAACTTTTGCTTGGATGATCTGTCCATTTCAGTGAGGGGCCTGTTAAAGTCCCCTACTATTATTGTATTATTGTTGACATATTTCTTTGATTTTGTTATTAATATGTTTATGTAATTGGCTGCTCCCATGTTAGGGACATAGATGTTTAAAACTCTTAGATCTTCTTTTTCGACAGACTCTTTAAGTATGTTATAGTGTCCGTCCTCATCTCCTATTATAGTCTTTGGCTTAAAATCTAATTTGTCTGATATAAGGATTGCCACCCCAGCTTTCTTTTGATGTCCATTAGCATGGTAAATTGTTTTTCACCCCTTCACTTTAAATCTGGAGGTGACTTTGGGTCTAAAATGAGTTTCTTGCAGATAGCATATTGATTTTTTTTTAATTCATTTTGATATCCTGTGTCTTTTGGTTGGGGCATTTAGCCCATTTACATTCAAGGTAACTATTGAAAGATATGAATTTAGTGTCATTATATTGCCTGTGAGGTGATTTTTACTGTATTTTGTCTCTGTTCCTTTCTGGTTTGTTACTTTTAGGTACCCTCTTTGCATAGAGGACCCCTTTCAATATTTCCTGTAGGTCTGGTTTGGTGTTTACAAATTCTTTTAGCTTTTGTTTGTCCTGGAAGCTTTTTATCTCTTCTTCTATTTCCAATGACAGACTGGCTGGATATAATATTCTTGGTTGCATATTTCTCTTGTTTAGTGCTCTGAATATATCATGGCAGTCCTTTCTGCCCTGCCAGGTCTCCGTGGATAGGTCTGTGCCAATCTGAAATTTCTACTATTGTACATTACAAACCTCTTGTCCCAAGCTGTTTTCAGGATTTTCTCTTTGTCACTGAGACTTGTAAGTTTTATTATTAGATAGTGGGGTGTTGACATATTTTTATTGATTTTGAGGGGGCTTCTCTGTGCCTCCTGGATTTTGATTCTTGTTTCCATTGCCAAATTAGGGAAATTCTCTGCTATGATTTCTTCTAATACACCTTCTACCCCCTCTCTGTTTCTTCTTCTGGGATCCCAACTATTCTAATATTGTTTTGTCTTATAGTATCACTTATCTCTCAAATTCTCTCTGTTTGTCTCTTTTTCTCAGCTTCTTTATTCGCTCTCATTTGATCTTCTATATCACTAATTCTCTCTTTGCCTCCTTTATCCTAGCAGTAAAAGCCTCCATCTTTGATTGCACCTCATCAAAAGCTTTTTTTATTTCA
Source organism: Lontra canadensis (assembly GCF_010015895.1). Lineage (NCBI taxonomy): Eukaryota > Metazoa > Chordata > Mammalia > Carnivora > Mustelidae > Lontra > Lontra canadensis. Next base: position 26,083,698 of record NW_022630999.1, read on the forward strand.
ACTTGGTTAGATTTTAGTTTTTTTATTTCTCCAGAAAGGGATTTTATTTCTCCAGAATGGGAGTCTCTAGTATCTTACATGCTTTTTTTGAGCCCAGCTAGCACCTTGATAATCATCATTCTAAAATCTGGTTCTGACATATTACTAATGTCTGCACTGATTAGGTCCCCAGCCATTGGTACTGCCTCTTCTTCCTTTTTTTTTTTTTTTTTTGTGTGTGTGTGTTAAGTTTTTCTGCCTTGTCATTTTACCCAGATAAGAATAGATGAATGAGAGAACAAAATACTAAAAGGATATCAATGGCCCCAGAAAAAATATACACTAACCAAATAAGAAGAGACCCAAAATGGGAGGGAGAAGAAAGGAGGAGGAAGAAAAAAAAAAAATATATATATATACACATATATATATTTTTTATATATGTGTGTGTGTATATATATATATATATATATGTATATATATTTTTCCCCCTTCCTTCTCATGTATAGATATAGATATATATGTCCATATATTGTAAATAGATCAGAGTCACACACTTAATTTCGGATGTATTTTGGTCTGTTAGAAGAAACTCCCTCCCAAAATTTAAAAGAGATAAAAAGTTATATATATTCAAAAATAAGTGTAAACATGGTGAAGGGATGGAACATGACTGTAAAGATGAAAATTTATAAAGATTCTAAAAAAGGAATTGATAAGAATTTGGTTGAAAAAAGAAAAAAAAAGAGGAAAGAATGTGATCAGGCTGCAGACTAGAACAAAGCCATGTGCTAGATTTAGGGTATATTTCGATCTATTAAAAGAAACAGTATCCCAAAATTTTAAAAAGAGAAAAGCCTGTATGTATATAAAAAATGAGGTTAAATACAATAAAGGGATAGAATATGACTTTAACAATGAAACTTTTAAAAGATTTTTTTTAAGTATCAATAAGATAAAATAGTGTAAAAAACGTTAAAATCAGAAAGAGGAATAATTTAAAAAGTAGAATAAGAAAAAAATAAAATTTAAAAAATTTAACTTTGAAAGAATCATGGGAAATATGCCATGAATTCTATGTGCTGTATTTCCATAGCTCTGAAGTTTTGCAGTTCTTATTGAACAGTGAACTTGGTCTTGGCTGGATGTTCTTGTTGATCTTCTGAGGGAAGGAGGGCATGTTGCAGTGATTCTGAAATGTCTTTGCCTGAGGTGAAATTGCACCACCCTTACCAGGGGCCAGGCTAAGTAATCTGCTCCTTTAGCTCTCACTCTTGGTAGCTTTTGTTCCCTGAATGCTTTCCATAGAGCTTTGGAGGAGAGGAATGATAATGGCAGCCTCCTAATCTCCAGCCCTGGAGGAGCTGAAAACTGAGGGTCCCCACTCCTCAGTGCACCCTCAGAAAAAAGCAATCACTGCTATTTCCCTGGTCTCTGGCCGTGCTCTAAGCTCACCCAGAGTGTGACCAAGTGTTTCTATCTCTGGCCCACAGCCCCATTTGTAGTCTCCAAATCCAGCCAATTCCTATAGCACACTCCCGTGCTGCTCCCTCCTGGAGGAGGAAGGTCTCCCCAGATCTGCCACTTGTGGGTCCCTGCTTGAAGAGTAGTGTCCTGACTGACTTGGATCATGGTTAAGGTAACCCTGAGCTAAAAGCCCACTCCTCAGCTCTGTCTTTGCAGCTGGCTTTCCTGCCCCAATACCTGGGAGCTCTGTCACATTCAGACAGCCCTGGTCTTTTTATGACCCCGTAGGTCCTGAGCCACATTCTCCCTGTGAGGGCTCCACCCCTGCTTAGCCTCTGGAGTGATGTCCCTCAGTGGAGCAGACTTCTGAAATTTATGATTTTGTGCTCTGCTGCTCTACAGCTTTGGGTGACATTCCTCCCCCTGAGGTCTCTCTTCCCATATATCGCCTTGGATTCACTTCTCCACAGGTCCTACCTTCCAGAAAGTGGTCGATTTTCTGTTCCTAGAATTGCTGCTCTTCTTTTCTTTGATCTCCTATTGAGTTTGTAGGTGTTCAGAATCATATGTTAACTATCTATCTGAACTCCCTGGACTGGATGATATTTAGGTCTCCTACTCTTCTGCCATCTTGCTCCTCCCCCTAGAAATAACTCTTTAAACAACAGTTTACATTGTAAGTGGGAGAAGGGAGATCCTTTGCCAAAGAATTATATAAAATAAATTTAACTACTCTTACGATAAGTGCACAATAGAAGTGCTATGTGCTACAAGAATATAGAACTGAAAAGTCAAAACCATTTTTTGGGGGGGAGGAAATTGGGAAAAGGTAGATTTAGTGGTGAAATTTACATTTTAAGTTGCAACCTTACCTTAAGTTGTAAGGTAAAAAGATTAGCAAGCAATATTCATGATAACAGATCCATTCCTTGGATTATAAATTCAGAAATCTCTGAGGGATATGCCTCAGCAGAAAAGACCAGATAATGAATGAAAGCTAGGCATCAACTCTGTGAATTACTAGTTATCCTCCCACGACCACTGCATATGAAATATCATTTTGCAGTTAAAGACTGAAGCAAAAAAATGATTTTTGAGAAGAAAACTAGTTTATTGCTTCTATTTCTCTGATCCAGCTCCTATTTTCTCCATAAATCCTTTTCTCATCTTGACCCACCACAGAGTCATAAAGAAGGATTATAACAGTGAAAGAAGCAGTATTTGAACAAAAGGCAAATAATTAATAGGAGACCGTAGTATTATACATTTGTTGTAGACATAACATAAATTCCTGTTGACAAATTCTGGTATGCAAAAAATGAAACCTCTTCCCTCCTGATGCTACAGCAACAAGATTTTATTCAGTGCCAAGACGTGGACTGAGGACAGGGTACCTGCTCTCAAACATCAGTTCCCCGAGTTGACAGTGAAACTTCATTGTCTCTACTGGCATGGCCCTGAGAAATCTAGTGGTTCTCCATGGCTATTGAGTTATTCCTGGGGGAAAAAATCTGCTTGTAGTCCCATTTGCCTAATCTACAATGCCACCATTTCTACCCTGGTTCCTTGCCTTGTTGTAGCTGGGAAGCATAGCCCAGCAATCCTATTTTTCCCAGAGGAATAAGCCCATGTTTCTCTACTTCCCTAGCCCGGGGGAATCTACTCGTAATCTGAATGAAATCTTTCCTTTTTCATGCTTTTTCAAAATAACTTGTACATGTCTACCACTATAGGGTTTTCTGGACACAAAAGTATATTCATTGCTTTCTGCACCGCCACAAACTTCTAAAGTGAAAAAGGACAAAATTTGCCAACTGCTTAAAGGGGGGGTTGGGGATATAGGTAAACTGAAAGGGAAGAAATAAATCACAAATTAAGATTTCAAAATATTTTCCAAGCAAATATGGAATAAGAGTGGTCTATAATAGATGATTAAATCAAAAAACTGATATCCTTAATAAGTGGAATAAAATTGAGCTTTCAAGTCTCTCTAATCTAAATGTCCATTGACTCCTGCCCCTCCACGTATCCCTGTTCATAGCCTGTTTGCAACATAGTCATTGCGTACTTGTCATGTTCCTCCTTGAACAAATTCAGTGACTTGCTTATCTTGTTGTTTCCTCCTTAAAAACCATTTCAATATTTGGCATATAACTGCCACTGACTGTTTGCCATTAAATACAAAAAAAAAAAAAGGAATATTTTAACCACAGCATTTCAAATACATGAAAATCAAAAGAAATATTGGCATAGTGGTTAAAAAGAGAAGCCAAAATGTGCGTAATGAGCTTCATGATGACAGTTCCCAGCCTTTTTCTTTGAATGTCTGGAATCACGTGTAAGGTCTAGTACACACTAGATCTAAATGCTTGTTGAAATTTTGAAAAAACAAACTACATAGTGTATATATTTCCATAATAGAGTCTTTCAAAACAGTCTTTAGGGTCATTTTAAAATTTGCATATATGATCTAATTCCTTGTGGCATACCCACAGATATTCTCAAGAATAGGTAGTTTACCACCTAGAAATATAAGATATAAAAACATATACAGAGAGAGAAGTTTGTGCAAGAGGCTAGAAACTGGCAGTTTGCCAATGAAATCTGCTTTGAGTCACAAGCTTCATTCCCTGAACAGATTATGCAACAAAAGATAGCCTTTGGGCAGTTTTTAGGGAGTGCTTTGGGATTACCACCTGTGGTAAGGAAGAGATCTAACTGGAAAATTCCCAGTCTCTACAATGGACCTGGACAAATCCATGGGAGTTCTGAAGCTGAGATAGTCCTATACATGTGTCTCAAGTTATGGGGAGGGATAGAAATATTTGTATCTATGTTACTGAAGGTTTACTACTCCAATAGGGGTGTCTGGGTAGCTCAGTCATTAAGCAGCTGCCTTTGGCTCAGATGGTGATCCTAGCATCCTGGAATCAAGGCCCAGCATCAGGCTCCCTGCTCATGGAGGATCCTCCTTCTCCCTCTCCCGTTCCCCCGTGTTTGTGTTCCTTCTCTTGCTATCTCTCTCTGTCAAATAAATAAATAACTTGATTAACAAGTGGGGAAAAATTTTAACAGACACATCATCAAATATAACAAATATTACACAGATGGAAAATAAGTATGTGAAAGGATGCTCCACATCATATGTCATTAGGGAAATAAAATTAAAACATTTGATACCATTACACTTAGAAGAATGGCCCAAATCCAGAACACTGAGAACACCAAAGCCTAGTGAGGATGTAGAGCAACAGAAACTCATTTATTGCTGGTAAGAATTCAGAATAATACAGCCATTTTGGAAAACAGTTTGGTGATTTCTTATAAACCTTATGTTGACACAAAAACCTGCACACAGGTGTTTATAGCAGCTTTATTCACATTTTCCCAAATTTGGAAGCAACAAGATGTCCTTCGGTAGGTAAATGGATAAATACACTGTGGTATATCCAAATGATGGACTATTACCTGATGCTGGAAAGAAATAAGGTTTCAAGTCACAAGAAGGTATGGACACTTCATGCATATTGCTAAGTGAAAGAAGCCAATCTGAAAGTCTAGATATTATATAATTCCAGCTATAGGACATTCTGGAGAAGCCAAAACTATGTAGACAGTAAAAAGATCAGTGGTTTCCACGGGTTGGGCTGAGAGAAGGTTGACTACGTTGAACACAGAGGATTTTCAGGGCTGTGAAAATACTCTGTAAGATACAATAATGATGGATACATGTCATTCTACATTTGTCCAAACCCACAGAATATATACCACCAAGAGTGAATAAAATGTAAACTATGGACTTTGGGTGATAACGATGTGCCAGTGTAGGTTCACCAATCATAACAAATGTACCATAAAAAACAAATGTAGGACATGTTGATAATGAGGCACACTATGCATGTGTGGGAGTAGAGGGTATATGGGAAATCTCAGTACTTTCCTACTAATTTTTCAGCGAACCTAAAGAAAAAAGGATCTAAAGAAAAAAAGGGTAATTTTTTTATCACATAAATAAAGCAGTATTTCCTTCTTACCTAAAAAAAAAAAAGAAGATATATGACATTTTGCTAATGTTTCAGAGTATAAATTGGCAGGAGCTTCAAAGTAACTACCTCTTTGCTGTAAAATATATTATATCCAGTTCTCTGATTTTGCTGAATCTGCTGGTTCCAACTGTCCTCTCACGGTTAATGTCTTTTTATTCAGTATTTTATTTAATACTGGATTTTATTTCAAACACTATACCAGATAGTAAATAGATAATGGGAAATAATTGATCCCAATGAATTAGTAGTCCCCCCAAAATCACCAATAGTTATTTCACTTACTAGTGTTTATTTATATTCTTTTTCCCTAGAAGTTTTGAGGAGCCCCTCATAAAAAACCAACAAATGCAAAGTACAGAATAGAAATAGAAAAACAGGTCCAAGAATAAAAGAAGATTAACACAACCAAAAGTCAGTTCTCATTCAGTTCTGACTTCGAGTATCCAAAGCAGCAAGGTCAAAAGAAGAAACATGCTTGTTTATACAGTTTTGGAAAGAAGAATAATTATTTTAGTTTCTCATCAAGACAAATATTTTCCTGTTACTTAACATTATAAGAAATCTTCCATATGGGACTTAATATAATGGATACTAATTGATATAACAGGTATAACATCTTTTGATTCTTTCCTGTAGGAAACTTAAAAATATATATCAGTTTATAACATAGAAATGCAACCCAGGAACCCAGTTCCTATTCTGGTAGGAGCTAAACTAATGGGCTTCAACAATTTAGGCCTTTAATGGTCTAAATTATTTTATTGAATGTTAGGTCTCTCATTCTATTAGTCTTTTGGACCATGACTGTATTATCGATATTAGATAACAATGGAATTCAGCAGAATATCTTGAAATTATTGGGAAAGATATTAAGAAAAATATTGAGAAAGGATTTTTCAAAATTCTCCCAAGCCTCTCATGAGGTTTCTGCACATATTTGTGAAGATCGTGCCTGGCCCAAAAGCTGAGTGTGCTAGTGGCAACAGAAATGTAGCCTGCACTCTGCTCCCTAAGCCGTCATACCAGAGTAAGGGGTATCTTGCTGTAATTAATCTACCCAGAGGCAGATCCCTGCCTGTGACAGATGGCCCATTTAACTTCCAGTCTTAATCCTCAACTCTATTGGCCATCTATGTTATAAAGGATGACAAAACTAAAAAAGAATATTTCTTGCTATTGTAATCAGTTCAGTTTTCCAAATTTCTATAGCAGTGTCAAAAGTTTTTTGTAGGATTCATCTGAATATTTATCTGTATTTATTCACTTCCTAAATCAGAAAGCAAAGAGTATCTTGTAAGTTTCTCAACTTCCTCTGTAGCTAGACAGGGTCAGATGACCCTATTCTTTATTTTTCCTGTTAAATGCAGATCAGATGACTGAAACTAAGGTAGCCATATTGCAGCCATGCAAGAAAGCAATATGAAATGCAGCCTAGTCCTCTCTGGCATTACTTAGCTACCAAAGCCAGGAGCTGCCTACCTCCAGCCTTTTCTCTACTTTTGTTTACACTACTGCAAGTTGGGTTTTCTGTTTTTACATCTAACACACTCCTTACTGATATAGTGCCATAACAAAACAGGCAGCAATAACAATATGCTCACAGCAAGCTCACAGAACTATATAGCTCTTTTAATTCTGACATATTAGATACTCTACTTCTAGCACACCTTCTCCAAAGCCCGCTAAAAGTCTCTTTTAAAATAATTTGTTTCTTTGATGGTCAGGGTTTGTAAAAGAGCATTTGTCAGCACTGTGTGTGTGCATGTGTGTGTGTACAGCATCATTCAGTCACTGCTGAGTCATTAGCTCCAAACTGTGCATCAAAACCCTTAGCCTCTTCTCAGAAGAACCTCCCCACCCCATCGTTTATTTTTCCTCTCAGATTAAATCATTCATATATAAATAGCAATCCACTTATATTGTATTCTAAGAAGAAACATAAAGTCATTTAATATAACAACATGAAGGACAAAATTATTCCCATGAAGACCTCTGACCTTTCCATAGCACTTTCAAATGTTTATTTTTATCACTTGTTTTGAGAATATGCCTTTACATGGTGGTAGGTTTGGAATTTACATTTTATCCAAGTCCAACAGAATCCGTGTTAACAGACTTCCATTCTTGTTTGTTCTTCTATAACATTTCCCGAGAGCTCATCACTGGGATTGAACCCAAAATTCTGTCCTCCTTTTCCTATATTCCAAGCACCTGATAAATAGGCAAACAGATTCTGGGGCATGGGTAGCACTGCCAGAAGACGATGCTCAGTAGTCCCCTAGTGGCCTGAAAGAGTTCATGCAGTTTACTAAAATGCTTACTCTACTCCATGGAGGTGTGAGAGATTCAATAAGCAGCAAGATCATTATGTATTTGCCAGTTAGCACCTTCCCTTCCAGAAGGCCCAGGAAGCACACTCATGATTCCACTTTATCTATGTTTGCTCTCCAGTGGGTCATGCACATGGTCCATCCAGGTGTCATACTGTCATATCACCATCTGAAATTTTGCTTTCAAGTTTGGGATATAGTTTTCTGAGCTCTAAAAGACACCTTAGGAGCTAGCGACAGTAACCCCCTTACCTGGAGCAAAAACAAATAAATAAAAATAAAAATAAGTTATAAAAAGGAACTCAAGATAGAAATAACACCTACATTATGAAGCAATGGAATCAGGGAGGCCATCAGAATTCCAGGCAGTTGCTCTCTCAGGATTTTTGGGTTGCAGTGATTTGTCTCTGCGGTGATTGTCTCTGTTTTTTTTTTTCAGCAGGACCACTGCATTTCTTGTTCCTCTCTGTCTATAGCTATTTCTCTGATATAGCATGAATTTGGCCAAATATGCCTTCCTCTAACAGTGGCAGCCTTAGTAAATTACATAGACCAATTTCTCTTTTTTATTTTTTTTTTACTTCATTTCTAAATGTTAGAGGGGAAAAAATGATTTGGCCCCAAATGATAACAACAATGTTGATTATGGGTGATGATATTTGTAGTGATGTAGATGGGTGGTTTTGCTTCTTGTTTACTATAGGCAATTTCCTGTGATAAAGGCTTTAGTGAATTTTTAATTTAATCCTCACCAAGACCCTATAATTTCATTTTATAGGTGATGAAGATGATACCTAGAGGTAAAAAATAATTTACCTGAGTTACTTGCCTGCTGATGAACCCAAGTTAGCTGATAGCAAAGTGGTATAATCAACAGAGGCATGACATAGGATCAAGCAGCACAACCATAACAAATTAAGTCCCTACCCCTATAAAATAGTAAGGCAATTCTCAGAGAAAAAGTGCTGTTATGAATTCCTTAGACAACTCCATCATAGTCTGCTACATATGGCCATGACATTTTCAAATCCTCTAGTGAGAAGCATGAAATCTCTCTCTATTGGACCATGCTTATCTTCCAGTCTTTCTTATCCATTATATTCTGTGTTTCTTATTTTCTAGTTTCTCAGACTTATTTGCTGTTTATAAACATACCATGAATTGCCACACCTCTGAGTTCATAATGCAGCCTGGAATGGCCTTTTCTAATCTGCTCAAAGTTTATTCAATGTCTCAAGCTCAGTCCAAATGTTGTGTTTTTCATGAAATAATCACTGACCACCTTCCCCCACACACAGATACTTTTTCGCTCTGTTCCCATTGCACATGGCTAATAATTTTTTTTTTAAAGATTTTATTTATTTATTTGACAGAGAGATCACAAGCAGGCAGAGAGGCAGGCAGAGAGAGAGGAGGAAGCAGGCTCCCTGCTGAGCAGAGAGCCCCATGCGGGGCTCGATCCCAGGACTCCGAGATCATGACCTGAGCCGAAGGCAGCGGCTTAACCCACTGAGCCACCCAGGCGCCCCGCACATGGCTAATAATTAACCACATGTATTTAGCAATCAGTATCTTATCAGTTCTATTATGTTAATATTAATATCTAGAATATGAACTTCCTGAGGATAAGCATTATTTTTTAAAATTTCTATATCTTCAGCATCAAGTGTTTGTCACCAAGCGCTTAATAAACAAACATTAAATTGAAGTGATACTGGTTGAACAGGCATAAATCATGAATTCATAGACCTGTGATCTTTTGGACATGACTATTGTTTCCTCAATATTTGTGTTTTAAGATTTGAAATTGATATTGCCTGCCTATACGTCCATGCCATATAATGTGTTCAACATTCTATTGGTAACCAAGACAGAACAATTTAAAGCTGGTGACCAGAAGACTTTCTCTTTATTGTCCTTTGTCTTCCAGAGCAATTTTATTCTTATTGCATTGGATCCCAAACAGTATTGCATGGGGATTTTCTATGGTGTCCACAGAGAGGTCAGGTATCCCTTAACAATATAAAAAATATTGTTGGTCCAGAGGGTTTAACAGTCCCAACTTTAGAAAATAGTCAGAGTTATCATATGTAAAGCATCAAGTATGAAAGTATACTAGGAATTTGAGATAATAACTAGCTCTAGCTCTAGAATATTAGGATAGATACATTTATCTTTTGTGAGCCTTATTTTATCCTTTGTAAAATAAAGATGAAAATTGCTACCTTGTAAGACAGTTTCACAGATTAGAGATAATATCAATGTACATGATTGACATATATTAAGTGTTCCACAAATATTATTATATATTCTACGACTTTTTCTTCTTCTTTTATTACAGCCTAGTAGTATCTCTCCATTTTTCTCCTCCAGTGTACCTCCTAGTAAACCTTTTAAGTCCCTCATCTCACATCACTTCAGAGAAACTCCCTCATAGTATCTTTGAATAATCTATGAATATACTTGAGGTCTCTACCAAACAACTCTTCCTTACAATGACCCCAAATAGCCTCAGCCTCCTACTGAATATTCTTAGAGATTATGTCATTTCCTCCTGAAACAAACATCCATTAAATCTACATGTGGTGTTCTATGCTATACTTGAATATTTTGTTAACAGGTAACTCGTTTTCTTTTATGGCACTCATTCCATCTTTGAATAAATACCACAGGTAGAAATTATTTCTTTTATACAATGGAAACTTATTTTTCACTGCATTCAGTCCAGTGGCCTTAGCTTATACCCACTTTTGAATTCTGATTCTGCCATTTTTTAGCTGTGAGATTAGGCAAGTTACATACTTGCTGATTTACAAAATGGACTCAATTATAGACAACTCATAGATTTTTGTATTAGCAGTGAATAAGTGGGAGTGTATGGGTTCTTAACATAATTCTAGGCCTATGGTAAATGTTAAATATTTGGTAGTTATTATTAATATTAAGTTAATTCTCACTGATACTGTCTTAACTTGCATTAATTATTTTTAGACTGACTTGCTCTCCGTAACAGTTTCTAAGGCATACACGGAAAAATGTTTCAAGTTCTTACTAGGTAGGAAGCACTTACATAAATACCAGAATCCTTTGGTTCAAGCCCCTTCTACACATGGGAAAACTAATGGCTCTTTTATATCATGGAAAGTACTACTTAGTGTTTGGTGCCAAGTTTGCTTTTTCTGTGCAATAATTTTCTCTAATCATCCCTGAGTTTTTATAAGTTATTTTATACACACAAACCTTGTTGTTGGTGATGGTACAAGGAGTGAATATTCTCTTTAGAGACAAATGTGACTTAACTATTATTTGTCTCTTTTAAATAAATAAATTTAATGAGGAAAAACATATCCATTCTCTAAGAGTAAGTATATTGGTACAACTCACCCATGATCATTTTTTTTTTTTTTTGCCATAGGAAAAATATCCAGTCTTAAACACCTTACTAAGTTTTCTCTCTGATGATAGAAATCAGAGATGGATGATAAACATATTGATAGAAAAAAATCATGCAAGTCTTCAGAGCTCAATACAGAGTCCCATGCTTGAATGAAAATAGTAAGTTGTAGCAAAAACGAACAGAGAATTATTTCATAGCATCATATATATCACACAGTTAAGGTTTAGATTATAACTGTACAATCAATGGGAGCTGAAAATGTGTTGTGGTCATCAATTACAGTCAATTTAGTGTGAAAAGAATAAGAAGAGATACGGAAACCAGGTCCTATAATGAACAAGAGAAGATTTTAGAAATGTTAACTTGAATTTGAGTGTACATGTACATCTTGTTTAGATGGCTTCCATGTGGTCTTTTCCTGACAAATTATTGTGTATGTTTTCAAAGGTGAGAACTAGGACCAGGGCACAGGTTTCAGCTTAGCACAAGTAAAACAATCTAAGAAAACAGATGCTGAATAACACTTATCAAGAATACTGGGGGATATTGATATTTGATGAATAACAAAAAAATTCCAAGTAACAGTGAGATTCTGTAATCTTAAAAAAAAAACTCTTTCACAGAAATCTTTCAGTCTTACCCTTTTCTATTGTTTCTTTTTAGTCAGAGCTAATTTATTGAAATGTTCCTCAAATAATTTATGTCATGTCTTCAGAAATTACTCTTAAGACTGCTATATGATTATCTTTGTAGAATTTAGATTCTGATGATACAGACTGTGAACTGGATAAATATTGTGTAGATCTGGCAGAATGATGGTCATGTGAGATATTTGGTTCTTTTTCTTATGTTCCTGATGTTCTAAATATGTTATTTATATATATAATATTTAATATATATTATTAATTTAATTCTATATAATTAAATATATATATACAAAGATTCACAATGCTTTTCTTTATTCTCATTTTAAATCATTTATTTAAAGATTACAATTTTAAGGATTAAAGTGACTTCTTTTTCTTCAACTTCCATCTACCAGACTCGTCAGAGAATGCTATTTCCTAGGTTCAAACATTTTGCTTTTGACCTGTGACAAGCCTAGTGAAATAGTGCCAGGAAATCATCAATAAGCATGTGCAGAGATGCTTTATTCTTACAGTATTTCTACAGGGAGAACTTTAATCAGCTATTTCCGGACATCCATGAAACTGACGAATTCTCTAAAGATAGTGGTAGGACCCATTTATGGCTTAGCTTGAGCTGTCCTATCTTAAGAAGGATCAATAAGGTACTTAAACAAAATACACTAACCCGATAGTAAGACAGTCAAGTGTTGTTCTAGCATATTATAAATGCATTTCAAAGAATAATGAGGGACAATTTTTAAATGCAGAGGAAAGGTGTGTCTGATGTAATAAAGCTGATGAAATTAGAAAGAGAACTCAAAAGGATCTCAATATTGTTGGGCTTTTTAAGCAGTAAGAGCTGTGTAGGAATCCTTCCGTGAACCAGAGAAATAATAAATGCTGAGCCCATTGGAACATAATCTCAATCAGCAAGATGCCACTGCTTTCCAGATTTCCTCACAGGGCCCTGCTAATTCCATGCCAAAACTAGCAGTGGATTTCTTCCTTCTAATCTCCCCTAATGCCTTATTCGATTATTGTCACTGCTCTCCAACCATACACTGTCCCTTCAGACTCTCCTTTCCCAAGTGAGTCTACCAGAAGATGCTGAGTGTCCATCAGGATGTAGTCTAAGACCACAAGCCACCTTGTTCCATGTGAAAAGGCAAAAGAGAGAACAAGTTTTGTGGGCAACCTCTTCATCTCTGGATTGCTGGCTGAAGGCAAATAGGGAAAAGAGATATGAGGGGTCTGGAAGGTTACTTTATTTGATTGGCAAAGTCAGGGTGGGGGGGGACTTGTTAAGAGGAAGGAGAACACAGGAGGAGGGTGAACTAGGCATTGCTGAGCACTGCAGGATGGCATCACCTCTGCCCTGGCTCTACATTCTTCTATGGTGAGTAAGATATTTTTCTGATTTTTCATTTTAGTGCAGAGGAAAACAAGAGCACACACCCACTGGGTGACTTCTATACCAAATCATGGAAGAAGCCTGGGTGGTGTGGCATGTATTTGTTGTGGGGTACATGAGTAGATTGAACAGCCTATTCTCTCTAAGCCCGGGAGTGAGGATCATGGACTGTTTGCTCACAGGGTAGAAAATACCCTAGGGACACTAGAAGATGAAGGAAACTTCTACTCCAGAAACATCAGTCGGATCCTGGACAACTTGCTTGAGGGCTATGACAATCGGCTACGTCCAGGATTTGGAGGTGAGAGGCAGCATCCTTACTAAACCAAATGTCTATATTCTTCTTTCCCCCTTCCCTTTGTCTAAGACCCAGAGACTTCATAAGGATTGCAGATTGGTAAGGGGCAGGAGTACTGGGAGAGGCCACATGTTCCATCCAGTCTCTGTCCCTTCCTCTGTTTGTGACCTTCTATGCATGTTATTTGAACCCTCTAAGCCTCAGCTTCCTCAGCTGTAGTGTGGGTGTATGAATAGTGTTTGCCTCATAGAGTTGTGTGAGTGTAGAATGAGATTCTCCATCTAGAGCACTTTTCTAAGCATTTGTTCCCCTCCCAAAAAAAATTACCAAGGTGTGTTAGTTATTGTTATAATTATTAAGAGAACACTAACTTACTTATCTTCCATTCCTTAAATTTTTCAAAATGACCAGAAAATTTTCAAAATAATGCAACCGGTTTGAGTTTTCATAGTTGAAAAACCCAAGGGCTTCTGCTAGTGAATTCCTTTAGGATGGACTGCAGGTTCTAACCATGAGAAGGGACTTTGTGGTAGGGTCATTAAGTTCAGTGTCCTTAAAATCACTGGTGATATTTGCCCCCATGCTTCTGGGCTAATTTCAGGTGCTGTCACTGAAGTCAAAACAGACATTTATGTGACCAGTTTTGGGCCCGTGTCCGATGTGGAGATGGTGAGTCAGCTCTGAGTGAGGAGGGTAACTTTATTTGTTGGCGGGAGGGCAGAGTCCCAGAACTAATGATCTTGGACATTGTTACCAAGCTTGGCTCCATAGTCCTAATGCAATATGTGTGTTCATGCCGGGAGGGTATGGTCATTAGAACAGATTACTGGCTTAATTGCCTTGACATTTCGCTAAGGGCTCCGCTTGAACACTTTAACCTGCGGGACTTTCTAAGATTCTATTCTCTCTTCTGGCCATGTATTATGCACCCATTATTTTCTACAAAGATAAGGTTTCCCCATCTTTATATAGTCTTGGTAAATTTTTAGAATAGAAAAAAAGAAAAATCAACAAAGATGATATATCATGTAAGAGTATATTCAGAATATCCATGAAACTTAAAATATGGCTGTTTTCTGTAACACATCACTTTCAGTATATTTTATTAAAACAGTGAAGGGCATCATTTGGAAAAGCTAGTGCTTTGTACCTTTTGTGTTGCAAATGGACCAGTAGGTGTTCTGGGAACTCTGTTCCAGGTACAGATGGCTGTAGGATTCGTAAGAGATTATTTATAGTAAGTGGCAATGAAAATCTGAACTAGTCTTCTAGAACAAAGTGCATCATGATATTTTTTCCACAGTTTTCAGTTACCATTTCCCCCTAAAAGTAAAATATAAGTACTAAAATCTAAATGCACATAACTCTCTAAATAACTGAATCATTAAAGTTTATTAGGGAAATGTAGCTCTGGATAAATAGTTATTGGAGACTTTTTTATCTTCTGATCTTTGAGTTGACAAGAAAAGAAAGAGGTAAGAGGG
This sequence comes from Lontra canadensis, assembly GCF_010015895.1. Taxonomy (NCBI): domain Eukaryota; kingdom Metazoa; phylum Chordata; class Mammalia; order Carnivora; family Mustelidae; genus Lontra; species Lontra canadensis. The sequence goes on from NW_022630999.1 coordinate 26,098,739, forward strand.
GGAAAAAAGGAAGTACCAAAGGAAAGAAAAGGAGAAGGGAGGGAAAAAAGTAAGAAAGAAAATGAGGAAGTGAAGGAGAGGGAGAAGGACTTTATTTAAGAGAAAAATGTCTTAAGACTTGAAAGAAAGGAGAGTCAGCATTATCCAGAATCCTCAATTATTTTACTATCATATTTTTCATTGAGTACTGACTCACCCCAAGTATAAATAACCACAACCATACTATACTATATTATTGAAGTCTGGGGAACACTTGACACTTCATTTTATGTATGTGTTTCATTTTTTAAGTATATTTGTACAGTAGAGACTTGTTAAAGCCTGGATCGTTATTATATGGGTATACTGTGTGTCAAATTATATTTTAAAAATCTAATCACAACTTGTAGTAATAGGTCTCATACAGGAACACATAAATAGGCAAAGCAATTATTGGCAATATTTTTATATACTTACAAGCTGTTATTTATCATTGACTTTTGCAATGGCTCTTACCATAATTCTTAATATTTCTAATGTTATTTCATAAAAGCCACAAATTAAAACTCAAAATTTCAATTATGCATACTTAAATGATGCTCTGAATAATCAAGGTAATATTTGCTTTTATATTCTCCAAGAACAATATAAAATTATTGGGATGTGCCGCCAGAATACACTTATCAAGCAAAGTTTACCCATCCTTGGAAGTTTGGTAAATGGTACTAAGGTGTTTGGAGACACCTTTGAAAGTGAAGAAGGCACTGAAGGGTGTGCTAGACTGTGATGGTAGGAAGGCCAGCACAAAACCTAGACTATAAATCTTTTCATATTTTTCTTCTAAATTAGTGGAGGGGAATTTGATAGGTCAATAGATGGAGAGGTGGATGACTGATAGAAAAGAGGAAGAATATTGAAGAAGGTTAAGGTGGAGGAGGGAGTTTGGCACAACACAGTGCTATCTTTTATAATAATATTGCAAACTTTGAGTTTGAGAAAAATAATAATTACTGAAGTCACAGGTTCTCTGATAGTCTGAAGTTATTATCACAAAAGTTGTTTTATTTCCTAAATTTTAGAATTAGATATATAAGCTAGTGAATAAACTATTCTTAATAAATTATCTCCCCAGCTTGCATGAATATCTTATTTTCTCTTAGGAGTATACGATGGACGTTTTCTTCCGCCAGACTTGGACTGATGAGAGGTTGAAGTTTGGGGGGCCAACTGAGATTCTGAGTTTGAATAATTTGATGGTCAGTAAAATCTGGACACCTGACACTTTTTTCAGGAATGGCAAAAAATCAATTGCACACAATATGACAACCCCTAATAAACTCTTCAGAATAATGCAAAATGGAACCATTCTATATACCATGAGGTGAGGTTTCCGCAATTCAGCTACCTCTAATCCAAATGATTTGTCCATATACTAACATGGAACCATTTATTTTAATGTCCTCAGGCTTACCATCAATGCTGACTGTCCCATGAGGCTGGTTAACTTTCCTATGGATGGGCATGCTTGTCCACTCAAGTTTGGGAGTTGTAAGTTATGCATTCAAAATATAATTACTGGGACACGTGGGTGGCTTAGTCGGTTAATGGTCTAACTCTGGATTTCAGCTCAGGTTATGATCTCAGGGTCCTGGGATTAAGCCCCACCTCAGGACTTCCCACACTCAGTGGAGAGTCTACTTGTCTCCCTCTTCCTCTGCTTCTCTCCTCTACCCCTTACTCTGAAATAAATAAATCTAAATAAATAAATAAATAAATAAAGGCAGCAGTCTTTTAAAAATACGTGTGTGTGTGTGTGTGTGTGTGTGTGTGTGTGTGTATCATTATTTGATTGTAGCCAAAGACCAAAAAGCAAAAGAGAAATATTACTATGATATTCTCATTGTTATTCCAGGAATATACTTACTTAATCATGTCTGTCAATCTTATAAATAGTCAGAGGTTTTAGTTACCCAGATTAAAAAAAAATTAAATTTATGTTTGTAGTTCCTTTTTATATGGACATAATTTGCCCTGAAAAAAAAAAAAACTAGTCAGATTCACTGTTATGTTTAATTGGTTTTAAAAATTTAGATGCTTACCCCAAAAGTGAAATCATATATACTTGGAAAAAAGGACCACTTTACTCTGTCGAAGTCCCAGAAGAATCTTCAAGTCTCCTCCAGTACGATCTGATTGGACAAACAGTATCTAGTGAGACAATTAAATCTAACACAGGTAAGAATTAGACCAATTCATGAATGTAACCCAGCAAGGTGACTTTCATACACATTTTCAAAATATCTATTTCGTTCTTTCTGCATTAGCTATCCTTGGCTATATTTGCTGTTTTGAAGTGATGAGTAGCCTTCTTTAAAATTGATTTTGCAACCATGTGCATAAAAAGATTTATGTAACCTTGGAATAAGTAGTTTTCTACGCATATGACACAAAGAACCCGACCTAAAACAATGAGCTGATGTATCTATCATCTGCTTGATCAAGTATCTTTGTCATACAGAGAAATATGACTTTACTTGTTTTCTTCCAGCCCATGTTAAAGATCTGCAAGATTTATTTCCAGCTGCATTCTTTCTGCACCCTGTCAAAAGCAATAATACTGATATAAATGTTTTCCAACAGGTGAATACGTAATAATGACAGTTTATTTCCACTTGCAAAGGAAGATGGGCTACTTCATGATACAGATATACACTCCTTGCATTATGACGGTCATTCTTTCCCAAGTGTCTTTCTGGATTAATAAGGAGTCTGTCCCGGCCAGAACCGTATTTGGTATGCTTCCCACTTTGGCTATACTTCCACTCATCTGGCTCTTACTGCTTGTGTAGGTTAGGGGAATATTCACACTAGTGTACTTTTTTGATCTACAAAGGGAACAGACTCCAGTCTCATTCAGGCATATGTATGATCTTAAAGGACCTTTATGTTATCCCAAGCTATGTGGTGAATCCATGAAAAACTTTGTCTTGGCAAGAATTCTGGCTGGATTCCTGTGCCTTTCCTGTGCCCTATTTAGGAGTGTTGTTGTTGTTGTTGTTGTTTTTTAATCTCAATTTGCTTTTTCATAACTAAGGAAAAGCAGAAGAGTAAAAGTGACATGTAAATTCATGAAAAGAAAGGCTATTGAAACTTAATACATAAATTATATCTTATAAATTATATCTTGCTTTAATAGGTTGAATCATAATAAACTGTTGTTTTTCTAGATCTCAAAATAGTTAAATATAACCAATTTCCCATGTTTCAACCTATTGAGTTCACTATTTATGATATGTGGAATCACTATTAGTTTTGAGAAAAAGCTGTAACGGAAAATATCATCAATAACAAAAGCCAATTGTTTCTGGGTTTTCATGATTATACATTTAGAGAGGTTTATAGGGAAGATCTGAGTTGAACTAAAATCTCAGATGAATTTTTACTTTTTAATTTACTATATTAAAATAGATATGTTTCAGCAAATTATAAAAGAATATCTATATAATGATGTTGATCATCTTTAAATTACGTGTATTTCCCAACTATTATATAAGACATAAAACTGCTGGTGATGGAGTGATGAAATTATTTTCTCATGAGTAAATACCTTAAAACTAAGCTAGAAATTTCAAAAAATTCTGATGAACCTAATTTTATGTTTACTATTTATACCATATAGACTTCTTAAATATGTTGATAGACATTACCAGCTATTCAAATTGACCAAGAATTCAAGTTTTTAGTACTTAAGTGATTATTTGCTATAAATTTGCTTAAGAACTAAACAACTAGAATTATTCACAAATTAAACTTTACAATAGTTAAACTAAATCGAATCAGAAAATATTTTTTGAGCAGCTACAGTGTATATGCCACTATACTAGGTATTGAAGAATACAAAAATGGTAACACCTATATAATAATTGTGAACAATTATAAAACAAGATCAAAAATTACATTTGGAGTGTTTAATCCACTGACACATTCTCATTTGATGTTGGTTTTGGATTCCAAATGCTAATACTGCATTTCTTTTTTTTTCTTTTTTTCTTTCTTTTTTTTTTTTTTTTTTCCCCCCCCCCCACTTTAGGGATCACCACTGTTTTAACCATGACCACATTAAGCATCAGTGCTCGGCACTCCTTGCCAAAAGTGTCGTATGCAACCGCCATGGATTGGTTCATAGCTGTTTGCTTTGCTTTCGTCTTCTCAGCTCTTATTGAGTTTGCGGCTGTCAACTACTTTACCAATCTTCAGACACAGAAGGCCAAAAGGAGGGCACAGATTGCAGCTTCACCCCCAGTGACAATATCAAAAGTGAGGGAACCTTTGGAAGCTGAGATTGTTTTGGTAATTATTTACTTTTCTCATGTTACCCATCAGTATAGGAAAAGGCAGCCTAACAGTAATCACAAACAACTAAATAGTGCAAAAGTGCTATTAGCTGAGCACAGGTTACATAATTCTGAATCCAAGGCCAACTTCTTTTCGAACTTCATAGCAAACAAAACAAAACAAAACAAAACAACAATCCTCCATTTTTCTTTGCTCTAAACTTCTGGCGTTCTTCTTTTATCATCCTCACTGGTACTAGCAGATTCCAAGCTCTCAGAGGGGATAAGAACATTTTTCTCAGCCTTTAGATGTTTCCTTTTAACAGGTTTACTTATACTAACTAGGGAGAATAAAGTGAAAAAAAAAGTTCCTAATGAGGCTTCAGAGTCTGAGGGAAATAAAGAGGGACTCCTACAGAATGGACAATTTTTGTTAGAAATCTGCTTGCTACTTCATTCCATGAAGGCAAGATGTGAGTATTAGGTCTGTGAAGGCCGAGTCAAAAGCAAGGTTTTTGATTTGCATGAAAACTCTCATGTTCACATTTGAATATTAAATACATGTATTTTAACATGTTTTCATTCAAAGACTTATAATTAGTCACAAATAGCTATAAAACTCAGTTTAGATTTGCTGTGGCTAAACTTTGGTCCTCAGAGGTTATTTTGAAAAAGAAACAAATGATGGCATTAATAATTCAAGTGTCATAAATGCACTCCCAAACTTTAATTTCACATGTGAGTAAATTTTCTCAGCAGTTCAGCTGCGCACACTTTTTTAATGGATTATAGAAATGATTGGCAAATATAAATTTTTATGCCAATGCAAATTCCAAATTGTAGTTGTTGAAAAGAAGAAAATTTTGCTCTGTAAAATCAAGTACTGCTGATACTTTGAACTGAAAATGTCTTTATAATCAATTCTGGTGAACATTTCCAAATCACGGAACCACATGTAGTTCAACTAATCCTTGGTTAACTTTAATGATAAAAATCACAAAGCTATATGTGTTTTGTTCTCAAATACTCGGGTATTTATTGGATATAAAAATGATAGGTCTTATCGAAACTTCTCTTTTGATATACGAAGAAAATTGTTTGAGAATTTATATTTTCTCCAAGGAATAAAATAAGGCCATTCCCATAAGTGAAAATATATAATTTAAAGATTTTTTTTCTTAAATTAGTTCTCATTAAGAAAAAAAAAAAAATTTGCCATCCAGTGATCCAGACTAATTGCCTCTGCTTACAAATCAAAAACAGTGTCCTGGAGAGAGAAAATGTTGCTAGTGGGTAGAAAAACTAGGAATTGATTGCAGGAGTCCAATATACACAGATTTACAGAGGCAGAGGCTATCCCCTCTCCAACAATTCCTCAAAGGCTGATATATAAAAGAGTGCATACCACAAAATAAAACATTTTCAGAATGTGAGGTCATTCCCAAAATTCTTCTCTTGACCTAATGATGTTTTCTTTATATATGTGTATTTTGAAAGACCACAAGTATATACATTTTATAGCATAAGGATACTAGTCTGAAAACTCAATCCAAAACCCTTGAAAATATTGTTTTCAGAATATTTTTGAGAATCAGCTTATGTTTATAAAAGTAAGTGATTATGTTATAAGCTGTAGGTATCTATATAGGTATTGCCCAATGATCACATATCATCGTAACATATATCTATAAATGAAGAATTCATATTTATCAGAATTCAGTTTAGTAGTTTCCTTTTAGAAATGCAGTAAAAAATGCAAAGAGAAAGTCATGAGAAACAAGATAAAAAAAAAAAGTCCAATGATTTTGAATATGTTCATTGATCTGGTATTAACATGAAAAGAAAGACCAACTTCCTTACTTTAACTCTTTTGAAATATGTATTACTGAGAGGAATATGATTTCAAATCCTTGGAGAAAGAATAGAGTTACCATTCTCTATTATTTTAAAGATATAATTTATTAATAAGATGGAATTTAAGATCTCAGGTCTTCATATAAGCTATCTTCCACAATTCTAAAATAGTAACATATAATGAGCAGGTCCTTTGGGAAGCTGGATAAAAAAAGTGCATTTAAATCATCTCAAAGTACTTTTATCTTGCAAGTTGACTTTTTTTCATGAAAAAATTTATTTCTAAACCTGGCTTCACTTAAAACATTTTGAGGTAATTAAAAGTACCATTTTGTTTCTGAAAGGGCAGGTCAAAGAGTAAAAATAAAGACTAAAATAAGCAAACCTAGCAATACAAACTTTGTAGGTATCAAAAATAAATATAGATGATTACATAGAGCATTTACATTTTGTTTATTCATGTCAAACCTTGGCAATTTGCCTTATATGATGTAGAGGAACAAACATAAATTACACATTTGCAATTTATACAACACAATGGTATATTATGATTGCGAGGCCATTTTTTCTTTCAAATACTGTGACATTTAAAAGTGCCTATTCAGTTCTAATCAAAATAGCATTATTTGAGTAAGTTAGACATTGAAATAGCAAACCAATGTGGTGAGGTTGAAATAAAATTAAGTGCTTAGATGTTTCATGTGATTCTAAGTTATATTTTAATGTCCTCATTGCTTCTCACAAGAAGCTACTTAGAATGAATATAGGAAACAGTTTATCACTTTGATTTTGACCTTGAAATTTAATATAATAATGACAAGGAAATTCAGGAGTTTTAAATCTAATACTCAAACCTGAAGAGATATTTAAAACTAATACCTCAGAAGTGCTTTCTGGTTTTAAGGTAGTTGGAACTAGATACTGGGTTTTGGATTTTTTTGTTGTTGTTTTCTTGGTTTTTTGTGGGTTTTTTGTTTTGTTTTGTTTTGTTTTTAGATTATGAGAAGAAATTATCCACAGCTTCTTTACTGCTTTTACATTACTTTTCCTTATTGCTTTTTTTTTAAATTTTTTATTTTTCAGCATAACAGTATTCATTATTTTTGCACCACACCCAGTGCTCCATGCAATCCGTGCCCTCTCCAATACCCACCACCTGGATCCCCAACCTCCCACCCCCCGCCCCTTCAAAACCCTCAGATTGTTTTTCAGAGTCCATAGTCTCTCATGGTTCATCTCCCCTTCCAAGTTCCCTCAACTCCCTTCTCCTTATTGCTTTTATCTGGTTTCTTATCTTGTCATTAAAGAGTTAGTCTTATCTTCATGTTTTATAAATTGTTATGTATCTGGGGTATACTTATTCTGCATATGAGACCAAGTTTAGACCTCAATCACTTTTTGGATGTTTTGCTAGATTCCTTGTTATTTTAAAGGTCTAAGCCCTCATTATTATGTTCTTAAGAATGAACTCCCCCCCACCCATCGACACATCCAGTCTCATTTTCTTTTTTCACAGGAAGTGTGACGTTCTTGGTAAATTATCTACAACAAAATTGGCCAAAATTTCATTAGTCAGGACAATGATTATATTTATACTGCTTATATTGTTTATTCATTATTTTTTCCCTTTTCACCTGGCACCCATTTATTGAGTACATATATATTCAATGAATTATTCATATTATAAGTACTTATTAAATGATCTTATGTTCTATATCCTTTGTAGAATGCTAGGGATATATTAGTGAGTGACATCAGTACTGCCTCTTCCCTCATGAGCTTCTTGCTGAACAGGAAGAAAGACAAACATATGAGCCATAATGATACATTGTGATAAAGGCTGTATTAGAGATGTATTGTGGCTAATGAAGAGTCATGCAAGGGAACCTACCACAGGCTGGAGAGAGCATCATTCTGGAGGAAGTGTTGCATCGGCTGAGAACCGAAGGATGAGCTTGGTCCTGTTCTAGAAACACTAAATCAGTTGCTAGAAACTTGGGAATAAAGAGGGAAATAAGACATATCCTTTCCATATTCTCTTTCAAGGTTGGGATGATCTGCTGGGTCATTATCACAGTTGCCTTCCAACCATGTACAGATATAGAAAGCATAGAATACTGAAAGATTAACCTCCCATGTTCCAAATATTGTCAAGATTTTTTGAATACTATCATTACTCTGTAGCCCATCTGAGACTCAGTCCCTGCACCATGGTTGTGCTATTTCATAATTTAAAGAGAGGGTAGGTTGGATTAAATGAGGGATGTGGGTGGTTAGTTCTTTCCCTATACCTTCTATCAAATCCTCATCCAATATTCCCTTCTTTACCATCCAAACATTCCAATATGATTACCAGATTGCTGCCAAAAAGCTGCTTCTTTGTAGAAATTCTGGAATCGTCTCTGTCCCAATTCTACCAGCTATTATGTAGATGCAAGAAAATTTTATTTGAAATTCTTACTTCCTCCACAATAATTAATATAATAGTTTTTTTAAATCAAGTACTAAATATTTTCAGATTTCTCTTATATTTGGTGCCTCTCTTTGCTGCTTCTAAAAACAGATGCTTTTTTTTGTCCCTTGGATAATGTAGCTGTGGTTAGAATATCTCTCTTGAGAGGTAACCCATTGCCCCCTCCTCTTTAAATATTAGTTACTGAATGTTGTATCAAAATTGCTTTAAGTACTTTCCAAGTGTCTTATCTTTACATCAAATAATTGATTGTCATAAAGTCCAGTTTGACTCAAAGTACCTTTGCAATATGGCATTATTTAAAACAAAGCAATGCTCTATAAATACCCAAAGCAGGATAGCATTCAGCAGCAGGGGAGCCCTGGAAAAATTCAAAACCACAGGTGTTCCACTCAAAACAGTGACAGCCCCAAGCTGAGCCCTCATCTGGACTCTGACAAAAACCTATTTTACCATCAGCTGAAGCTGCTGAGCTTACAATAGAACAGGCAGAGTCTGATGCAAACCTGTATCTTGAATGGCTTGTAAAATTGGCTTTCTTTTCACTTCAGAAATTCAATGTGATTCTTCTAAATTGGAGTCCGGTTTCCTATACTGTCATTTCCCAATTATTCAGGAGCTGATTATCCAGCATGTGGGTTAGCCAGACCTCTTCCATTTCCCTGAGTATGTCATATTCGCTGCCTGCTAGAAACACCCCCAGTCGCCGCTGGACAGCTGTAACTCTAAGCCAGTGATACTCAGTGGTAGGTGACTTTTCTCCCCAGAGAGTAGTTTGCAATCCCTGGAGATATTTTGGGTTGTCACCACTTTGGGGAGGGAGATGCTCCAGGCATCTTCTGGGTAGAAGTAGAGCCCACAACTGAAGCTCTTCAACATCCTATGAAGTACAGGACAATGACCCACAACACAAAAGTTGTGACCCCAAAATGTCAATAGTTCTGTGTTTGAGAAACTGTACCCTGAACCTTAACACTGATGGGGAGAAACCATAATAATTATTTAGAGTGTGATCTTTAGCATCTGAGAGGGATCATATTCAGGCACTGCCAGTTACTGGGTGAGCATCCCACTTAAGCCTTCATTTGATTATCTCTAAAATGAAAATAATAATATTTCATCATAGTTTCTTTTTCTAGGAATTAGCAAAATAATGCATGTAAAGTCTGTGTAGTGTTTGTCAATTGTAAGCATTCAGATATGGTACTTGTAATATGAAACAAGACACTAAAATACAATGTTAAATAATCATAAATTTTTTTGTTTTCTTCTCCTTGCCTGATTACTTAAGAAATCCTGGAAATGTTCAGATTTTCATTCATTTGTTGCATCGGCATATGCTTATTAAGCACATACTATGTTTTGTGCACTAATTAGGCACTGTGGAGTGCTTATACTTGACAATAAGATGCCCTCTACCAATAAAGAGATTTCATGTCAGGAAAAGAGATAAGACAGAACAAAAATAATATTCACAAGGAAGAATGTGATAAGAGCTGAACAAATTATAACAGTTAAGTAAGCAGAAAAGGGTTCTCTTTCTTGAAAATCTATTATTTATATATATATATGTATATATATAATATATAAAATATCCATCTATCTTATCTATGAATATTTTCTTTCTCAAATTCTTAAAGAAAAGAAAAACAGAGAAAGCAATAATTGTCCCTAGCTTTAAAGATGGGAACTTCATATGGCAGGTAAGTAGTACATATAGAACTGCACTCAAGGGATTTCTGACTCTTTTGTCCACTTAACTCTCAAGGAACCTTCCACTGAGATTGTTTGGAGAAGCAGATGAGGAAAGGGGAATACTGTTGTAGGGGATCTTTCATTCCAGGCCCAAAATTTAATGCCATTAAAACTTTCATGGTGTTTTTAGTGATGTTGCTTAACTTCAGACAAGGGTCATTTGGTAATTCTTAATAAGTCATGTGTGACATTGTGACAATGTGAAAAGATTGACAATTAACTTTTCTCCCCCACAGTTCTAAAGAGGGAGAGATAAAACAATGCCTTACATCTTTATGGTAGATTATGTTTTATAATGAACTTATGTTTTATCAATGAATTTTTTCATGTCTGCTCTCTTTCTACTTAAAAAAAGAAATTAAAAAAAGAAATAAACATAGGCAATGCATGCTATTAAAAATCATGAGTTTAGAAAGACTATCTACTCTAAGGCTTGCCCTTGTTTTACTCTATCATGATCCTTAGAAATTTTACTAGAGTGAAATATTTTAATATTCCATGTATCTGGGAGGAGGTTGACTCTTTTTAGAAAATGAAACACTAACACATTTGCTCTTTTAGGTGGAGAGTATTTCAGTAACATAGTTAATGGCTAAAAATTCAAATTAGAGCCTGAGATACACAATAGAAACTCTGGAAAGTAGGTGCTATGTTTATTCTCTATAGGCAGCATCCACTGAGACCAACATACCTCTACTCTGGTCCTATCCACATGCTGACCGGTGACCCTGGGTACAGTAGTCCTTAGCTGTCACATGTTTTTAGTAGAAAGTATCACTTATTTCCCAAGATCAGCAGATTGAGCCCTCACTATTTTAAATTATCTTTACCACCAAAACCTATGATTTATTTAATTATGTCAAGAGTCCCTAGGATAATACTGGCCCAATACATAACAAAAAAAGATATTCTTTCCTTGCAACTCACCATCAGACTTAACTACAGAGAGTCATTTTTGCTTTTGGTGAAAAGATTTTCCCACAGCCTTTAAATGTACACTGGGCTTGAACTCTCAATGATGACTATTATTATTTAGATACTCAGTAAATTCCATGACAAATCAAACAGCAAAATTCAAAAGGGGACTATAGAGAGAAGAGGTTCTTAGAATTGTTGATTCTCGCACTCCAAATGTCACCACATCGGCAGGTCACTCTGGTCCTGTGGCTCAACCGGCACAGGGGAGGTGGCTGCCTCATCCTGTTGCTGCGGGGTTGCTGGCTAAAGCCACAGGAGTCTGCCCACGTGAGTAACATACCCTGCCAGGCATCAAAGTGGTGATTTTGCTGCCAGGGAGAAAACAAGGTAGTTTTACAAGAGCAGAGATAATGTACAGCAAGTGTTTGAAGGCAGAAACCAGCAAGGACAACCTGGTCACAAGGAGAGTGACTAGTACAGAATATAGACAAGAAAAGATACAAATCAGAGCAAGGTCCTCTAGTCTCCAAGTATGAAAAGAGTCTAAAGGAAACAAAATTAGAGTCCCTGCACTAGACCCAATACTTTAAAGTGAAGACAAGAAAATGTGGGGATGATGAAACAACGATCGCAAATGACCAGTGTAGTTTATTACTAACTGTGTGACTATGGGCAAGGTATTACCAGCTCCATTCTCTGGACTTAGCCTTTTCACCTAACAATTAATGTACTAAATATACCTTTCAGGACTAAATGGGTTGTCTTAAGATTTCTAATGACAAAAAAGAACATGTAACAATTTTGAGGTCAGTAAATGAATGATTTTTTGGTGACTTAGGATGGAGGGAGAAGAGACGAGTGGAGAAGTTCTGAATGGGAAGCAGAAAGCTCTCAATATTGAACTTCTGAACTTAAGAGACAGCTGTATTTCAAGGGATGAACAGTCATCCCACTCGGTTTAAGGGTATTGGTACTCTGTCACTGGCTTTTCACATATATAAGCACCTTAGTATTTTTTGTGGCTATTATCTCAGCTGGGTCACACTTATGAACGTGTGAAGATGAGGATGTAGGCTAGAAGAATGATATCAACTAACTGAATTGCTATATTTTCTTGTATTAATTAATTGTCCATATATTCCAAATTGAAATCCCTCTCGTTGCCCACACTCATTGCCCTATAGGTTTATGCATTACCAGGGAGAAGGGGTTGGATAAACCTTTGCAACCTGGTTTATCTCTTCCTAATGGCCCAGTGGTCAACACAGTTTCTGGGATGTAGACTATGCTTGGCATCAATTGCTGATGTATGAAATTATAGGGTTTTGGATGGCAGCAAATCATTTTTTTAAATTTATTTTACCACTTTCTTAGAAAGGTAGGACCACCAAATACTATTAAAAATTTGCTAATATTAAAAAAGAAATTTGCGGGGCGCCTGCGTGGTTCAGTGGGTTAAAGCTTCTGCCTTCGGCTCAGGTCATGATCCCAGGGTCCTGGGATAGAGCCCGGCATGGGAGCCTGCTTCCTCCTCTCTCTCTTTCTGCCTCTCTTCCTACTTGTGATATCTCCCTCTGTCAAATAAATAAATAAAATCTTAAACAAAGAAAAAGAAATTTGCTAATATTTCATCTTACATAGTATGCAGTCAATAAAATCTGTTCAGGGTGAAAAAGTAAATAACTAAGTGATCACTAGTCTTTTACCTAGGCTGAATATTTATGTCTTTTGCCTACAGCATCCTGATTCCAAGTATCACCTGAAGAAAAGAATCACCTCTCTGACCTTGCCAATAGTTCCATCCCCTGAGGCCAGCAAAGTCCTCACTAGAGCTCCTATCTTACCATCAACATCTGTCACACCCCCACCACTCTCTCCAGCCTTTGGAGGCACCAGTAAAATAGACCAGTATTCTCGGATTCTCTTCCCAGTTGCATTTGCAGGATTTAACCTTGTATACTGGGTAGTTTACCTTTCCAAAGACACGATGGAAGTGAGCAGCAGTGTTGAATAGTTTGCAGCCAGGACAACTTGGATGTTGCAAGTTCTCATTTTCTGATAGCATTGAGACTTGTATAGATGCTTTTCTGAACATTGAAAATCTGTAACATATAGCTCTGAGTAGCATGTGTGGGTCAAAAAGCACTAATGTTACTCCTCAACACTAGAAGTTGAAGGTTGTTTAAAATATGACTTTTCTGTATGTTGGAGAAAAAGTTTGTAAGAGAATAAGATGGACTTAAGAGGAATTTGCCAATCTCTGTCCTTCATTGTTCAATATTTTAATTGTCGCTGTGAAGAGCATTTACCACAAAGAATATAAAATAAGAAATGCCAACACTTCCAAAGGTTGCCTTAAACTATGTTTATTTTGGCTTAGTTCTCAAAGACAGCAAAATATAAATAGTCTAAATATTTATCAGTAGATTTAATACCAGCATGTTGGAGTCCTTTATGCTAGTAAAATGGTTTTCAGTGTCAAGCCCATATTGAGCTTAGCCATTTGTTTTAACCTTGCTGTGCTATTTGACCTCAATGAATAGATAAATTTTAAAAAGTACGCATATGTACATAGCTTTAGTTGGGCTGCAATACAGTGCTATTTTATCTCAGTAAGCTCTTCTTTCAAAATAATATGTTCATCATAATTCCATGAAATTGTAGAAAACAATGAAACTGTAACGAAGCCTTGTTATATTATGACTGTGGCTATAGCTCATATTTTCTACCTATGTATACCACTAAATAAAACAATGAACATGGTTCTCTGGATCTATTTAATAAAGCTAGGGAGAAGACTTCTCTTAAGTATGAAGAAATTAAGACACTCTACTTAATAGTAGTGTCCCTGATGATTCTAACAAGTAGAAGGTACAGGACAGGTCAGCTCAGTCACCTCACCCTAAACATTGAAGAGTTGAGTCTGTTTTCAGAGTCAATCTTTCCTCTCCTTCCTGTTCCCGCCACACACTTTCAGTTATAAGATGAAGAGGGTCTGAGGATCTAATATATAACAGGGTAACTACAGTAGAACACTGTATTGTATAATTGAAATTTAGTAAGAGAGCATTAAAATGTTCTCAGCAAAAAAAAAAAAAAAAAAAATTTTAAAAGCAACTATGTGAGGTGATGGATATGTTGACTAACTCAGTAAGGGGAATCATTTCCTAATGTATTCTTATATCAAATCATCACACAGTACACTGTAAATACCTTACAATTTTATTTGTCAACTTTTACCTCAATAAAGCTGAAAAAAAAAATGAATGACTTTTCTCTCTTTCTGCTATCCCAACTCTTCCTGATGCTGACTTTATCCATGCTTCTCCCACACAGAATAACAGTCTTAGAAAAACAGGAACTAGGCATAGGAAAACTCATTATTGATAAACCCTTCATTAGCTGTTGTTGCATCTTAAATTGAGGTCATTGAGGTCACCCTGAGCTATGAACCCAGAAAGAAATATTTTGAGATTACTGCTCCTGACTTAATCCAGAAAAATGCGAAAATTCTACAGCCTAACAAGTTAGAGGGTAATTAAAATAGTTCTCTGATAAAGGTGAGGAGACCGAGAGCTCTATCCAATGTCTCTATGAATTAGCTCCCTGACCAAATCTCAGTCTCTGGAAAACCTCATTGATTTTCAGCTATAGGATACGAGGGATTGATCAGATGCCCTTTAGAGTCCTTCCATTTTGAATAATTTATGGTTGTTTCATTACAATTCTTTTCTATGTAAATTAAATGAGTCTAACTCAATATGGCCTACTTCTGTTTTAGAGAGTACATCAAATACTAGGCAAGTGTTATCATCTTATATGCTACATTACATTTAATCTTCCTCATAAACCAGTGAAGTATATACTACTATTATCTTCCATTTAAAGATGAGAAATCAAGGTACAGAGAAGATAACTCATTTTCTTCAAAAGCAAGTGGCACTCAGGTGACATAGATTAGAGTCATATTTAAGCAGTGTAAATTCATAGTTTGTTCACTTAACCATAACCATACATATCTTCATAGGACCCATTGTGACTCTATTTTTAATCTTCTCCAGAATTCTCTCATCTTGTCTTTCATTTCCTGTAACAATTTTCCTGGTTTTCTGACATCCTTCCTGCCCCTTCTTCAGCATTCTTTCTACATTTCACTGCAAAGGACATTACTTTCAGTCAACATTTATGCTTAGAGCTGAAAGAGATAAGTAAAACCAATCCATTGGCATTAGATTTCTCCTCAATAAAAGCATCTTGAAAAAATTCATTTAATTACAAAACTTCTAAATTGCTAAGGATTCTAGAGAATACTATTATTCAATGTATGTCATGGCATGGTGATAGAGATTAACTGAAAATAAAAGTTTTTCTAGCTAAATAATTTGTGAAGAGATACTGAATTAGAGTAAAATAAGTTTGTTTGTTTTTTTTCCTGCTGGACTTCTCAAAGCCTTTATTATGCTTATGTGTACTATGATTCTCCCACAGTTTGCTATAGTATTTAACATTTCCCAAATACACATGGCCATAAGTATTGTTTTGAAGGGAGGAAATGTTGGGACTAGTATTCACCAGAAAAGGTGGTGAAACACCACTTTTATATTATTTGAACCATCCCTTCTATAACCCATCAATAAAACCGGTAAGGAACTGAATCTGAATGGCCACATAACTTACCCCAGCCAACACAAATTAGGAATGTGTAAAACAGAAACTAGATTATGTGTTTCAAGAGAATTTAGTATAGAAGGAACTGATAAATGAGAAACACAGAGATAGTACCTATAGGAGTAAACACCAAAAGAAAGCTGATAAGGTTTACAGAGTCTGAAACGTTAGGCAAGAGGCCTTATAGAGCTGGACTCAATCAACCTCAGAAGAGAAGAGGATAGCTCAGTAGCTCAGAGAAGGAAACCCCAGAGCTGAGAATCAGACTTCCAAGGGCAGAGTACCACATGGTTGATGGTGGAATCATCAAGAGGGGCACCTTGGGGCTGCATCTCAGACCTCTGTGGTCTGTCCACGTGCTGCTAGAATCTTAGTCATGTGCAGGAGAACACTTGCACATTTGGGATCAGACTTGCAAGGAAGAGGTGTTGCTTGACTGAAACTGATACCTTGGAAGGCACAATGAGGCTTGTTCTAGGAATGCAAAACACTGGAGACTGGAATTAACTGTTTTCACAAGGTGAAGGGTAACATTAAAAGGCAAAGCAAGTCAACAAAAAAGAGAATGTTCTTTTCCCTTCCCTTTCCACCTGCTCCCTAGTCTTCCTCCAGTGCTTTCTCTAAGAATAACCTGACAGTGGCAGAGAAGAAATGAAAACTTGAGTCCCAGCCCGAGTATCACAAAATAGAGTATGGAAGGCTGGATTTGGAGATGACAGATAAATGTTTAATAACAGACAAACTTCACCTTCTCAGTTACTTGGTACCGTACATTCACTTCTGTGCATATGTATACTATCTCAGAACAATAAGATGCAATTATCCTTTGTAAAAACAAAATGCTCTCATCTTTTGTCCAAGAAAGAGATACACAAAATCCAAACAGCCATCATATCCATTTCTAGGCAAGGATCACAGCATCCATTTCTGAATGATGATATTTAATCTTCTAATATAATCACGGTCCTACTTGAATAATCTGTTTCCCAAAAATTCAGTTGTAAGCCTGTCTATGATGAAAATACCTTTCCATGAAACAGTAAGGGAATGGAAGGGAAATCAAAAGAAAGTATTTGATACATACAAATATCAATTTGTTGAGATTTATTTAAATACCCATGTGACCTTTACAGAAAGATAGAACTCTATATATGTCTAAAAAGTAATAGCAAGTAAGGAATAAGATATGCATACCTTCTATAGTCCCCATCCGTGTAATGAGTTACATGATTGTAGTTGATATAAATAACTTCCTTCTTCTACTACCCTTTTCTCTCAGCCTGTCAACTGGTTGACTTGCAATTTTTTTAACCTTACAGAATTACCGAAGGGTCTTAAGCCAAGAGCAGGATAGTCCTCTCACATCCAGGAAGGTGGACTGCTTCCATCACTAAGAAAGTCTTAGGAGCTTGGGTGGCTCGGTAAGTTCAGCATCTGACTCTTGATTTTGGCTCAGGTCATTATTTCAGGATCTTGAAATCCAGCCTCACTTGGAGCCCTGCATCTGGCTCCATGCTCAGCGAGAAGTCTGCTTGTCAAGCATGCAAGCCCGTGCTTATTTTCTTGCAAATAAAAATCTTTTAAAAAAAATCGTAGAAAACCTTAGAGTTCTAAGATTCTAAGCACTGTTAAAGTCCATTCATATGTCACCATACAAGTTTCAATCTCACTTTCCTTCCCAATTAATGTCCTGACTTTCTCATGAGAGACACGGCCAATGTACAATTTGATTTACATTGTAATTCTAAATTCAGCACAATTAAAATATGCATCTACTATTTAAGAGAAGCCAGCCTTGTAGCTACAAGAAATAAGAGATTCTTTTGAGACTTCCATAGAAGTTCCTTTGTTCTCTATTACTTGAACTGAGAATTAAAAGCCCGAGCTCATACTTTTCTGCCTATTGATTCTCCAGTGCTGTCAGAAGAGGACCAACCCCCGCACAGTTCTTATATCCTCATAACTACTATAAAAAATTATGAAGTGAAGACACTTGATTCTCAGGATTATTTCATTACAATCAATAAGAGTGATGCTTTTAGTTAATTGTGATGTGACTTCATATTATGACTTACTAGTGTGACACTTCCTATTGGAGAGCAGCACTTTATTAAAGGACATGGATGTGATCAAATAAACTTCAGAATCTCCTGGTATCAAGCAGATTTCAGATAGAGAAGCACCTACTATCCTTAAAACTAGGGGGGAAAAAAGAGTGAGAGAGAGAGAAGGGGCTGGGAACATCATCTTGAGAAAGATTCCCAAGGAACTGGGGTTCAGTCTTTTAAAGGGGTCTGTGGCTGGGGCATGATGGGGCTAGTCCTGGAAATGCAATAATAACTTAGAGGTTTAAACAAGTACTATTGCCAGAGTGGAGGGCTATTATCAGGACAGTCCTTAGAGAAGAACAGATTTAGAATAGACTGAAGAAGTCCCTTCTTCCTTTTCTCTTCTTTCTTCTCATCTCCCTAGAATACTTCCTATTCCCAGAACTGGGTAGGACGCATCTTAAAGAGAGGGATGAAAGCTGTGTAGTTTAGCACCAGGATTACAAAGTAAAGAAGGGTAGATTTGCAACCAAGAGATAATAGCTTAAATATGAACACAGACTGGGACCTAAACTATGTCCAGTTTAAGCTCTTTAAAATACTACCTAATGGTTGGATTTCAGGAGCCATAATGAGCTGGTGGTGGAGCTGTATAGGAGCAGAGGGACTTGTCTGAAAGCGCTTACTGGTTAAAAACCTATTCCAATATGTTATCATCAAGTGAAATTATATGTAAATTGTTAAGAACAGTGTCTAGCATATATAAAGCACCATAATAAGAGAATGTTTATAGTATCATCATTGTCATCATCTCACTATGCTAGTATTAAGCATTGATATACAATTGATAAAATTAAAGTTAAAAACATTCCAAATCAGGTCTATGAAATCTGTAATCATAAACTTGCTTTTAACAAATATTAGCTGATACAAAAATAAAATGTGAACTATCACACCAAAAACAAAAGAAAACCACAAATTGCTGTAGAGAAGTTTGAGTGATGTGAGGCACTAGTAACATGAACGGTACATTTTCTAAGAGCTTCCCCACAAACTTTGGCTATTTGATTATGTGTTATGGCTTAAAAATGTCCTTAACCCAGATTTTGGTAGTCTAATGCTTTCTGCCATAGAAACACTGAAGGCAATTATTGTCTTAAATCCTCCAGAACCTGAGCTACATTCATCTTTCTGACTGTGTGTGTTTATGATCTTGTGGGTAAATACTGGGGAAGACCTGTAGACCAGCATTATGCTAATTTAATGTCCCTTTGAATGGGAACTCTTCCAGACTAGATGCTTTATGTACAGTCATAAAGATAATATGCAAATAGACTTTTCCTACATTTCTAAAATTAATTTGCTTGTTTCTCAATTATTACAAAATGAATTGACCGACAATCTTCTCTGTTTAACTTCTACATTTTAGTTCTAATTGAACACATTAAAATCTCATAATTTAGTTACTATTCTTGAATTATTTTTTGTTGGTGGTGGTTTACTAATTCACTTTCAGTTTCTGAGTTTTACATTTATCCAAATGTTAATAAAACAATGCTTCACTTTTATCTGTAGTTCACTTTTCTGGAGATTTTAATTTTTTCATGAAACTGATAACGTGATGCAGGGCTCCTGGGAGGCTTGGTTGGTTAAATGTCCAACTCCTGGTTCTGGCTCAGGTCATGATCTCAGGGTTGTGAAGTCAAGCCTCATGCTGGCCTCCCCACTCAGTGGGAAGTCTGTTTGAAATTCTCTCTCTCCCTGGGCCCCTCCCCACTGCGCTCTCTCTCTAAAATAAATACATCTTTTTTTTTTTTTAAGATTTCATTTATTTATTTATTTATTTGTCAGAGAGAGAGAGAGAGACAGAGAGCACAAGCAGGCAGAGTGCCAGGCAGAGGCAGAGGACAAGCAGGCTCCCCACTGAGCAAGGAGCCAATGTGGGACTCAATCCCAGGACCCCAGGATCAAGACCTGAGCCAAAGGCAGCAGCTTAACCAACTGAACCACCCAGGTGTCCCTAAAATAAAGACATCTTAAAAAAAATTGATAACCTGATGCTTGGTCCAGAATTCCCCTCAATTCCCACTAC
The DNA here is from genome assembly GCF_010015895.1 of Lontra canadensis. Taxonomy (NCBI): domain Eukaryota; kingdom Metazoa; phylum Chordata; class Mammalia; order Carnivora; family Mustelidae; genus Lontra; species Lontra canadensis. Next base: position 26,118,860 of record NW_022630999.1, read on the forward strand.
CATCCACGAAGTAAATAAAACAAAATACAGGTACTGAAAGGCAAGTGTTTTACTCAGAGCAGAGTCACTCAAAGCCTGTTTACTCCTATTTTAAACCTAGTTCACTCTAATTAGTTTCTTACTCCAAAGTGGATGAGAGGAGTAAAATGTGGATAAATAGGAGGGGCTTTAAAATCAGGCACCCAAAATAGAACTGATAGTACATGGAAAGCAGTGAGGCAGAGGAATATAAAAATTAGCTGCACGACTATGGGCTCACTGTGTTTTGGGGCACACAGATCTCCTTTATAAGAATAAAGTCTTGAAGCCTTAATGCCTTAAAGTCAACAGTGCATGGGAACAGATTCCTGCACTAGGGTTAGGTGAACCATGAGCAATTAACTTACTTCTCTGCACCTCCATTTCTACATCTCTATTATGGGGAAGGAGATTTGATGAGATGATTTCCAAAATCCTTTAACAAACTAAATTTCTATTATTTTATAACAATTGTATAATGAATTTTCAATGACTTCCGTGTAGAATGTTATGAGAGTGAGATAAAATATTTTAAAGTATTTCTACCAAAAACAGTCAAAGCAAAAATGGTTTGGTCTTAATCTTAGTAAATACATGTTATTTAGTACAAGTCAAGCATTTTTGTAAGTATTTAGATATATTATTTGGTTTAATCTTTACAACAGTTCAATGAAGTACATTCAATTTATGCATATTTTACAAATGAAGAAACAGACTCATACAAGTGATATTAATTGCATGATATCTCATGGTGAGACAAGACCCACAATCTATTTTTGTCTTCTGTGAGACTTTGTACTACCTCTTCAAGTATTACAGATAAGCTCCATATACTTGCATGGGTGGTTCTGCTTTATTCCTGAGTCATAGGCAACCAGCACATTTCTGGTTTGCAAAGTTGGGCATGCAACTGTTGCTTACATGGTGCTATTCCCACCACAGCTCATTAATGAGGAGCATGGCCCCTGACCCCTGCTATATATACACAGCCATAGATTCCACTGTTTTACTACGTGGCCCAGTTTCTGCAAGAATATTCAAGTGATTGAAAATGATTCCCACTGCTCTGCCACCATATAATTTGAATACCAACTTATCACTAAGGGATTGCTAATACATGGAGAGTTTTCTTTTTTGAATATGGCTAATTGTCAATTTTTTAAAAATCTACTATGTCTGTGTATTTGAAGTGATCAAGTATGCACAAATATTTCCTTATGATATCTTGATCAGATATTATTGTTCTTTTTTTTTTTCCTAAGCAGATATATAAGAATAGAAAATGCATAGTAAGAGGCACTGTCTCACAGCAGGAAACATGAATGTGAAGGCTATCTGGTACAGCTAAACACTTTAAATATGCCATCTTAGGCAAACTACTTAAATTCTCCCAACTTTGGTTTTATCACCTAAAAATTGGCGATAATAATAGTTCTTAGGTTACAAGATTGTTGTGAAGATTAAATGGGTAAAATAGCATCTGATGTAAATGTTAAAAAAATGTCATTGAAAAAAATTAAAAAATCTATTAGCTTCTATTAGCTGACTACAGAACTATGACTTAGGGGTCCTCTGATAGTTTGAGACAACTGAAGACTGTTTGGAATCTATTTCTCTTTATCTAGAGTCTACTGTAGTATCTGATATCTTACAGATGCTCTATAAGTTTTTGAATGAATGTCATTTATTTCTCCAAGGTTGTTTGTTTTTTTTCCCCCATCTTGAAGGGACCTAAACTGCTAGTCTTGCCTCATGGAAAGGGTTATTATAGGTCATATAATATACTAAGCAGTTTGCTTTATGAAATTTGTTTTATCCCCCCATGTTTTACCGACAAGGAAAGTCATGTAACTTGTTCAAAGTCAGCAAAGAAAAGCAGAGTCAGAATTTGCATTCAGGTCTGTCTTGTGTCTGAACCACAGTACTTTGTTGCTTCTCTCTGCTAGCCTACATATTATAAGCTAGTTTATGAGAAAGGGCTTAGAACACTGAGAAGCATACGCTTATATAAGACATTTGCATATGTTAGCAAGTTTGTGCCAGTAGCCTCTTAACTAGTTCTTTTCAGTGACTCATGCACTCTGTTTCCCGGTTTATGAGCTACCTAAGACACCGAGAAGCAATATTTAGAATAGAACAAAAGAGGGTGGAGTGCTCTTGCCATTCCCATACAGGCCATTCAAGTGGGTCAATTATCCAGTATGTTCATTATTCCTAACCTTTCATCTTTCTAGCAATTGTCCAACTGGTGGCTCTTTCCTCACTGTGATAAGCAAAAATATATTTTGATCAGACCATTGTAACATTCATCAGCAGATCATCTGAAAGTCACTTGGAGAAAGAAAGCAACACCAGTATATTTACATAATCACCTATGAATTCAGTATCGTTGGTTTCATTTCAAGCTCCAAAGTACTCATTTATAAAATAAGAAAACCAAAATTACTTCACTATAATCATGAAGTTTAAAATTTTAATGCAAAGTTCCCTCTACAGTGCCTGGTACATATGTGAAGCTCAATAAACCACGGCATACTGTGAATAGCAATTAGGATAAAGGTTGAAATTTCAAAACTAAAATATCCATAGAAAAATCAATGTTAAAGTAACTGTGGCTCATTCTTCATTTATCCTGTGCATATTTAATTCATATCAGGTGTGGTCTTCAGTTTTAAAAGGAGGCTCACATAAGCAGGACTATACAGAATTCACATAAGTTTAGTATGTATGGTGACCATAAATTATATATACCAAAGTCTCTGTTCCACATAGATGGATTTCTACTTCTAACCTATATAGGGTTTTCTGTCTTTTCTCTTTTTTCTGAATTTATTTCCCATTATTAATCTAACACATAAACTTAATTCATTCAGACTGAATGGCACTTATGTGTCAGAGCTGTGCTGAAATTAAAACAAAAAAGTAATATATACCCTATGCCTTCAAGGAACTCAATCTAGTGAAAAGAAACATCGACAGATAATTAGAATCTAGGGAAAGAAGTGTTAATAGAGATATTTGTAACACAATATGGCAGTAATGAAGAAGACATGGATGAGTGAGTGCCATGTTCTGCTAGGGGCATTAAGTAACACAGGAAGAGAAGAGTGATCTTTGCCAAATTGGCTCACTCCCCAAACTTGTTCATTTTGTTTCCCAGTAGAAGCTGCTGCAATAGAAGCTAAGAGATATGAAGACAACATAAAAATATCCAGAGGTCGATGCCTGCGCATTCTTCTTCTGTGGCCTCGTCCAGAGCAGAGGGCATCAGAAAATTGAATCAAAGAGAATTCCAAAAGACCAAAAAGAATTCACCTAGTAGCTCATTCAACAAAGAAATGTTTTATCTCTTCTCACCCTCTGTCCCTCCTTTTATTTTCAGCATATCAAGTGTCTTGAATACATCACCTTACTTAACCAAAAGTTCAATGAATTAGAAATTAATCATTCAGTTACAAAACTGCAAAAAATTAAGGTCTAAGTTTTGGCCAAGTCTCCAAAGCTACTTAGTGATAGTCAGTAGTCAAAATCCAGTGTTGTCTCCAAATACTTTCTTCTAAATCACTCTCCCACACAGCATGAATACATTATAGAAAATGAGGGAATAGAAGCGCATTCTTTCAAGGATCATGCCCAATTCTATAATTCTGTAAATATGAAATACTTTGAGAAAATTCCCAATTTTATTTCTACCTTAACAATGATTTACTTGTTCAATGAAAAATAAAAAGAAAGAGCTAGTAAGATGTATGCTTTGTACATACCTTGTGCATGCACACAAATGTCACTTTTTAGACACATTTGTACAAAGTTGAAAAGTTTTAGAGCATTGAGGTTTAGAAAGCTGGTCATTATTTCCCCTGGCAGTGTTCATTTTAATGGATAAATATTGGTATCAGACATAATGGCAATCATATTATTTTGAATTTGTACAACACACCTAAGAAGTGTAAATATTAACAGAGCAATTAGGTTACTAGCTTCTTACAGTGGGCACAAATATGTTAAAGAATTTGGGCAAGAACACACAGCAAATTAATGGAAGAGCTGGTAAATTCATGAAACCTATGGATTCAATTTAGCCTTACTTGGACAATCAGAAAATCTTAGAATTCACTAGGCTATGAAACAAAATTACTTTTTTGAAATATCATCAAATTCATGAAATAAATCAGTAAAATAACCTATTTATTTGACCACATGAAAAGAACGTATGTGGTATTATTGGTATACTTCAGCCTACTCTAGATAAAGAGGTAATTGGTGCTAAAAATAAAGCTGGGGAAGATACCTCTTAAAATAAAAATGGGCATCTTAATTCACCTAGTAATATTAGCTACTTAATTCCCTTAAGGAGATATGATGATGATTAATTGGATCATGATGGAGAGTAATTTAATGAAAAAAAAAGCTGAGTACTCAAAATTATTAGCATGATTTCACCACAATTATCTCCAATTTTACTCTTTCTTGACTTCAATTTCAATTTTATTGGTTCTTTGAGGAAAAAAGAAAAGCCACTCAGTGCTTGAAGTGCACTCTTTTCAAAAGCTACAGAAAGGATTAAAAGAGGCAAATTTTAGTGAATACATGGTGCAACTCTACTCAGAACAACCCTTGAGGAACCAAATTTTCACTGTTTAGCAGCTGCATCTCAAAGGATTCAGCAAAATTTCAGACACATATTATGGAACAACAAGGCAGGAGGGAATCATAGACAACAATTAATCCAAAATTTATTTTATTAAAAAAAAATGAAAACCAGAGTAGTAAAGTGATTCACCCACATATCTCTACTGCTTGGTATGCCCTTGACTTGAGTTCTTTCACTTTCTATTCTATTGTTCAGTGGTTCTCTCTGGGCGTTTGGGGTTTGGATTCTTATAGAAGCATCAGGATATATTGACCTTTCAATACAGAAGAGCAATGGCTCCTGAAACAGACAATCTTTCTGACATCTGAAAACAAATACCATTTATATTAATCGTGAGATATATATGCCACCCTAAGTGCTTATTTATGGAATATAGATTGTTCAAATGATCACTCCTGATCAGAATTATGTCCAAAATGAGAATTACAAGAAGCTGTCAATCATGAGTCTATGCACAGTGATGTAAAAACCATCCTGAGCTTTGGTAGGAAAGCAGAGAATATACTTATCGTAAAAATAAAAGCCTTCAGGTTAAAATTAACATAGCTAATCAGCTGCTGTGAGCTCAACAAATCAGTGATATCAATTATTTCTTCTCCAGATGATATGAGAAACCAAGGTCCATTTTTCATATTTACTATATGCCACCTCTAGGAAATAAGTGTTTGAACTGCTTTTAGGAGTATAAATCAATAGATGAAAATGTCCCCCCATTTATTAAGTGCCAAAATTGTTTCCTTTTTTGTTTTAGCATAAATTCCAGATTCATGAAACTGCAGCAGTGCCTACCCTATTTCCTTTTTAAATGAACCAAGTGTTTACCTATGAGGTCAATTACTCAGAAGATAAGCTTAGTGATTTTAAATAATTTTAAATGAATTAATTTTAAAGACTAACATTTTAAATTAGTGAACAGAACAAACAAACCTAAATAATGCTGTGCAGAATATTTCTTTCAAGCAGTCAGGTCTATAAGCTTCCTGTTTACCTGATTCAACTTATTTACTTCCATAGCAATATGGATTAATAATAAAACAACTTTCTTGCAAGCTTTGTTAAAAGTTTATTTTCAATTTTTTTTACTCTTCTTTCTGTTTTAAAAATCAGTTTCAATTCTCATATTATTTAAAAGGGGTTCTGGAATGTGACATCAATAATTTATAACAGTAGGTTATTTATGTATTTTGTATAGTATATCCTCTAGTGTATTAGTGTGTTTGTGTGCCTGTGCCTGTGTTTGTGTCTGTATCTAAAATTTTTTGCAACTGTGTTGAGGTATAATTTATATACAGAAAATTGTATATATTTAATATATACAGTTTTATGAGTTTGGCATTAACATACAACTGGGATACCATTACCACAGTCAAGGTTATAAATATATCCGTTGCCTCCAAAAGTTTCTAAGTATCCCTTTTTTCCTTCCTTCCTTCCTTCCTTCCTTCCTTCCTTCCTTCCTTCCTTCCTATTACCGTTGTAAGAACATGAATATGAGGCCTACTCTTACCCTTTCTAAGTACACAATACTGTACTGCTAACTATAGGTAATATGCTGTACAGCAGATCTCTGGAACTGATTCATCTTTTACAACCCTAGCTTTATGCCCATTTAACAACTCCCTATGTCCCCTCCTTCTGTACCCTGGAAACCACTATTCTATGTTCTGCTTCTGTAAGTTTGACTATTTCAGATATCACATAAAAGTGGAATCATGCAGTTAGTCCTTCAGTGACTGACTTCTTTATTTAATTAGGACAATGTCTTCCAAGTCTATTCTCATTGTTGCAAATAGTAGGATTTCCTTCTTCTCTTAAAGCTGAATAATATTACATTGTGTGTGTGTGTGTGTGTGTGTGTGTGTAGATACCACATTTTTTTTATCCATTCATGTACTGATTCATATTTAGGTTGCAAATCTGCAAGATACAAAATCAACATACAGAAATCAGTTGCATTTCTATACACTAACAATGAAATATGTGAAAAGGAAATTAAGAAAACACTCCCATTTATAATAGTGTCAAAAGGAATAAAATACTTAAGAATATACTTAACCAAGGGGATGAAAGAACTATACTGAAAAGTACAATACATTGAAAAAAGAAATTAAAGAAGATGTAAATATATGAAAAGACGTTCATGTTCATGGGTTGGAAAACATTAAAATGTACACATTTCAAACAAATTTAAAGGCCTTCCTTTTGAAATAAATCTCAATGAGTATGTACCATTTGTTAGTGTATAATAAAAAAAATGACAAATTTTCCCAAATTTAACCACAGAAGCAAAATAACAGAAATCTCTATTTGTCAGTCTATTCATGCTATAAAATTTCACTTATTCTCATCATTTTATTGATAATATTTTATTGCTGTCTTTGTGTTTTATACATTTCAAAGCCCTTGAAATCTACCTTCTGAGTCTCTTGGGAATCTCAGTAAAATCCACATGAGGGAGTACCATTATTCTCTTTTTGTAGATAAGAAAACAGAAGGCACAAGTGGTCAAGTGATTTTTTGTTTTCTGTAGTGAGTCAGTTGCCATGCTTTGTATAGAATTGAACTCTGTGGGTCTCAGCATTTAGTTAATTTTATAGCATTCCACCTACTGACATTATAATTGATACCAAATCTGGACAAAATGCACATAAAAATCAAATATATAAAATATAATACTATGTTTCAGGCAAACTATAATAGCTGAAGGCAGTATTTCACAGCACTTTCTTTTAGATGTACATGGGAGGGGGTATTGTTCTTTAAAGTCAAATCTAAAATCTGTACTGGAAACTGTTCGTATCTGAATAGGAAGAAAATCTTTACTCGTATCTCCATTTCACTGCCCACAACACAAGCATGCTGGAGAGGCAAAGACTTCAGGGATCTCCATTTACACAAGTGTTTTTCTTAGCTCACAAATATCGTAAAATTGTTCACTCTTTGAAGAAGATCAAGGGAAACATTATTTTCCCTAGCTTTTTTTTGCATTTTTAAAACTCTTTTAAAAGATTTATTTATTTGAGAGACAGAAAGCATAAGCAGGAGCTGTTGGGGGGTGGAGAGGGACAGAGGGAGAGGAACAAGCAGATCCCCTGCTGAGCAGGGAGCCTGACTTGGACCTATCCCAGGACCCCGGGATCATGACCTGAGCCAATGGCAGACACTTAACCAACAACTGAGCTACCCAGATGCCCTGGCATTTTTAAAACTCTTTTGGAGCTTTTCCTCAAAGTTAAATTTATAACACACATAGTTTCTCTATGTCTTCTGTAAACCTTAAGAGAGGCAATAATTTTATACCAAAATCCATTTACAGCAAAATGATTCAGATTTAAAGCTGTTGTTCAAAGCTTTTGTTGATATGTTTCTTAAGCCACTATAGAAAATTACATAGGGGGAAAAACCTCTCTCAAATAGTTGATATTATTTATTTATTTATTTATTATTAAGATTATATGCTGTGAGGTTGGAGAAAATCTTTTTTAATTTTTTTTAAAGATTTTATTTATTTATTTGACAGAGAGATCACCAGTAGGCAGAGAGGCAGGCAGAGAGAGAGAGAGAGAGAGAGGGAAGCAGGCTTCCTGCTGAGCAGAGAGCCTGATGCGGGGCTGTATCCCAGGACCCTGAGATCATCACCTGAGCCGAAGGCAGAGGCTTAACTCACTGAGCCCAGGTGCCCCAGGTTGGAGAAAATCTTAAAATTGCAGCAAATACTGAAAGAAATGCTAAAGCAGTAAAGGATAGTTGAAAACAGGGAATTGAGGGGAAAATCTCTTAGGTTATTAATAGATAGACTATTTCAGTCTTCCTCTACTATTTATTCTACAGACATACAAAACTCTTATTTTCTTTTCCTGGGAGGTAGTATGTAGATACGGCTTGTATATGAAAGGGCTTGATGGAATTAGTCTCATCATACAGTATTGCTAATACTGCTTAAGCAATTGCTATCTTCTTTTCAAAATAATGACTATTCTTTAGGCTATTACTGGGGTGAATTTTTCACTGTGGTCTAGAATTTTTCTTAAAAGAGGTAAAGTAAAAACAGGAAAAAAAATGCATTTCATTTTTAAAGTAACCTTTCATAATTCCGTAAACATTCTATCAACCCAAATCTACAAATAAACACGAAAGGGTAGTGAAGAAAGAACACTCAGAATTTCTATCACTTTGTATCTCTTAAAGGCAGCTTAATTGTTAATATTCAGGTAATGGCATTCAATAAGTACAACACGTGAGTGTGCTTTTCTTGACAGCTTGGAAAACAAATCAAAATGAAAGCTTTATAATCACCAAGATGTTAATATGGAGATAGCTACATTTCATTTATACCTGAATTGGTGATTTTATCTTCTTTATGATTCTTCTTTTCTCATCATGCCTTCTTTTTCTTCTTTTTATCTGTATTACCAAAGTAAAGAGTGGTATATACAATATATTTATTTCCAAGTATATTAGGGTCTATGTTTTAAGTCCCTGATTTACATATATATATACACATATATCTCTACATCTATACACACACACACATTTGTATATTCTGAGGACCCTGATGATTTCACAGTTTGGGTTTTGAATCCATCTTGACTGAAATAGTTGTATTGTAATTTAGATTCTGGGCATTTCCTGAGTGAGTGTGATCTATATAGGAATATTTGTACCGCAGACAAATTACAGTGTCTATTCCTACCACAAAATCTCTCTACATGGAGACAATGTGAATATTTAATTTCCTCTGTAAGGTATAAGAAAACTGCAATTCAGGACACAAAGCTGTTCTTTCCTGCTGATAACCTTATCTTTCATTATCTGAGTTAACACAACTATAGTCATAAGTATTAAGAACCACTTTTCTCAGCTGAGGATTAATTTAAGTGGAAAACAAAAACAAAAACAAAAACACATGAAATCAGAGTGATTTTGTTCCAATAGTTCAGGCATCTTTGAAAATACTATTTGACGATACTTGTGGATGTGTTCTTTATATGGCCTCCATATATAATGCCCGAAGTTAAAAAGATGCGAAACTCCATTAATGGCTCTATCTTAATAATGTAATTAAATAAGGAAGATTTGACTAATTTTACTTGTCATATAGTTCACTATTCCAACCCCAGGAACCACTGCTTATCATTTTGTTATAATTCTAGTAAGACATCATACCTTTCCAAAGGCTCTTTCACCTAAAGGAAGGACAAACATATTAGAAAAGCTTTTTTGTGAGGCATCATAATGTGTGGAGGACTAAATTATGGAGAACTGTTATTTTTAAAAATCAACATTTATATTGCTGTAGAAGAGACTACAGATAATTTAGCTACTATTCTTTTGAGAAGTACCAATTCTTCTTTTTTCTTTTTTTTTTAATTTAATTTAATTTTTTTCTGTGTTCCAAAATTCATTGTTTATGCACCACATCCAGTACTCCATGCAATACTTGTCCTCCTTAACACCAACCACCAGGCTCACCCAAATTCCCACTCACACCCTCCTCTTCAAAACCCTTTTTGTTTCTCAGAGTCCACAATCTCTCATGGTTTGTCTCCCCCTCCGATTTCCCCCAACTTGCTTCTCCTCTCCATCTCCCAATGTCCTCCATATTATTCCCTATGCTCCACAAGTAAGTGAAACCATATAATTGACTCTCTCTGTTTGACTTATTTCACTCAGCATAATCTCCGCCAGTCCCACCCATGTTGACACAAAAGCTGGATATTCATCCTTTCTGATGGAAGCACGATACTCCATTGTATATATGGTCCACATCTTCTTTATCCATTCGTCTGTTGAAGGGCATCTTGGCTCTTTCCACAGTTTGGTGACTGTGGCCTTACACCAGTCAGAATGGCCAAAATCAACAAGATAGTAAACAACAAGTGCTGGAGAAGATGTGAAGTACCAATTCTTAATGATAATACAGTTGTCTCTATGCAGCTACTTCAGTTTGAAAAATTCATCCTGTCTCTATGATATAAAATATTACAGTTTTCACTTTTTTGAAATTAGGATCTATGCAATGGAAACATAGGAAATGGGTTTTGCTTTCAAAGCCAAATGGTAAGGTAAGAATTATATACTGTCAGAAATAGGTTGTAATTCTTTAAAATGTCCATGTAAAATAAAATATACAATACGTCCACTATATTCATACTAAAAGGTGATGTGATAAAAAATTATATATCTATAAATCCTAGAATCCCCTATCATATGATATACCCTGAGTATCTGAGTATTTGAGAATGAATGAGAAAACAGGAAACTGACTCTGTCATTTCAAGGTCACTCCAGCCCATATACCCATGGTGAGAAGTGGCCAATGAAATCACCTCCTCTTTTAAATTATTCTCTATTTCCCTCTCCCTTCCTCTCTCTACCTCTCTCTCCCTCTCTTCCTCCCTCTTCTTCTTCCCTCTTTCTTATTTCTCTTCTCTCCCTGTTTCCTTCTCTCATTTTCCTTTCCTCTATCAGTTGAGGGGGAAAAAAGTTGGATTCATGGGACTAAAATATAGTTATCAGAAAATCCAGAAGTTATAATGATAGGAATTGAGACAGTGTAAGAGTTTCAGCAGAACCACCCTAGCTTACCATCATCAGTAGGGATACTATGAGCCACATGTAGTTAAAGATTTATTAAGTTTTTATTGGATACATTATAGTATTATGGTACCTGGACACTAGAAGGGGATGACCTATGGAATAAAAGTCAGGAGTGTAATTTTTAGGTTAATTCCTCAACTTTCATCAGTTACTAGATGAAATGACAAAATTGCAGAATTTGTTGAAACACATAATTGAGGCATTAAATCTAATGAATTATTGGGGGGTGACAGGATGCATTGTAATTATTAAGATGTTGAGGATCCTGAGATCCTTAGTGTCTAATTCTCAAACATTTTGAGCCTGTGGATGGCATGCTTTTAAATGGCATATTTTGGGGGCACACACCTGAAGGGATTGCTATGAACTGAATTGTATCTCCCTAAATTGTAGACCTTTGGGAGGTAATTAAGGTTAAATGAAGTCATAAGCATAGGGCCCTAATCCCAATGGATCTTACAATATGGATCATAAAATGAGAAAGATCTCTTTCTCCCTCTCTCATTCTCTCTCTCTCCCTCTGGGCATGCACACACCTAGGAAAAGCTATGTGAGGTCAGAGAGAGAAGGTGGGCATCTACAAGCCAGTCAGACATTTCTTACCAGAAAGCAGTCCTGTTGATTGATCTGAGACTTCTAGCCTGTGGAACTGTAAGGATATAAATTTCGGTTGATTAAGCCACTCAACCTGTGGTGTTCTGTTATGGCAGCCTGAGCTGACAGACACCTGTGTATTAGTCAGGGTTCACCAGAAAGGCAGAACCAATAGGATATATAGATATACACAGGAGGATATTTATTACAGGAATTGGCTCACTTGATTTTGGAAGCCTATAAATCCTGCAATCTGCTGTCTACACAGCCAGTGATGAATTCAGTCCAAGTCCAAAGGCCTGAGAACCAGGGGAACTGGTGGTATATGTCCTGGTCTGAGTTGGAAGCCTCAAAACCAAGAGGATTGACGTCCAAGGGCAGGAAAGTATGGATGTCCCAGCTTAATGTCCAGGGTCGGGAAAGTATGGATGTCCCAGCTCAATGTCCAGGGTCGGGAAAGTATGGATGTCCCAGCTCAGGCAGAGAGCAAACTCACTCTTCCTTACCTTTTTGTTTTATTCAGGCCTCCCAAAGGATTGGATGACACCCACCTGCACTAGCAAGGGCAACCTTCTTTATCCAGTCTACTGATTCAAATACTAATTTCTTTTGGAAACACCCTCACAAACACAACATGAAATAAAGTCTTACCGGCTATCCGAGGAACCTTAGCCCAGTCAAGTTGACATACAAAATTAATTATCAAAATGACATTAATATGTCACCAAGAATCACCACATAATCATATATAGAATAAATCATTACATAACTATATATAGGATAAATAAATATATCCACACTATTGGTCACTTTATAAATGAGTAGAATTGTTTTCTTCCATGATGCCATTTTCTTATATACTCGGAAGTGAATGTTTGAACATTTCATCTCCTATACAATCTTGTCTTTGGCATCAGTTTCAGACAATAGCTCTAACTTTTTACTTGTACCAAGATTTTGACCCTCTATATCCTGCTCTATAATCATCTTTACCACTTACACCAAAAATTTATGTTGCATAGTGATCAGAATCTAGTAGTGCCCTGTAGTAGACTCACAGCACAGCAGTTAAGAAGAGCTATAGGAAAATTTCTACAAATAAAATTCTTATTTTTATTTTGCAAATACAATTTCTAAACACTTAAAATGTAATAGGCATGTCAGCATTGAGACTGAGAACTTATCCTAAGTATTGTGAGAGAGGACCTGGGTTGACAGAAGAGTAGCATAATAATTCTGTACTGGCACTGAGGATTGATTAAACTTCTGTCCTTAGGGACAGTCTAGGAAAAATATGGTGGGTATTAAGGTAGAAATAACAAATCTGAAATACTCAAAATAAAAAAGACAATGTTATATACTCTGGAAAAAAATATTAACAGTAGTATTATTTATTTTTAAATCATTATTATTATTAACAAATATATGCATTTAACTATGTGTGAAGTACTTCACACAGAATATCTTATTTACTCCTCTAATTGATCTTTTGCAGAATATCTTATTGCTACCCTTATTGTAGATAAAAAGTAATGTAATGCTCAGAGAGATTCAGTAATTTTCCTAAGGATTCACAGTAAATTCGCAGAGTGGTAGAACTGAAGCCAATCCTGGATAAGTCTAAGTCCAAAGCTTGCGCCTATTACCACCTCGTAACTTGTCAGAAACTTGAAGAGCCAATGTTTGAATCTCATCTATTTATCCTTGTTCAGTGATTATTTTATCATTGCTTGAGCATAAAGAAATCTGCAACATCGAGCTCTTTATCAATTCTTTTTTCATGCTTTAATAGATTGTACTCACTGAAGTTCGTCTTCCTATAGGTACTATGAATTTGTCCCAAATTTTTCTTTGTTCATACTGATATAATGCTTTACATGAGAAATTTTGTACAGCTCTTCCTTTTATTCGTTCCCTCAAAAATACGATTCCCAGAAATAGGAATACAGTAGGGAACAAAATAGATACAATTCCTTCCCTTTTAGGTGTACATGATAGTGGGGAGAGGTAGGCAATAAAATAAATGAATGCAATATAGAGAAAGGAAGGAGCATAGGCCATGAGGACAGTGGTGGTGATGAAAAGTTTAAGCAGAGAGTACAAGAAGTGCTTACTGAGAACAAAACACGGAAAGAGATGAAGACACAGACCATGCTGTTATTTGAGGAAAGTGGCTTCTAAAGAGGGGGAATAGTATAAGCCTTTTGAGGAAGAAACATATTAGAGAGAGTGAGGAAGCCATTATGGTTGGGGCTCAGCAAATACATGGACAATTGGAGACAAGAAAGAAGTGAACCGAGCTTGTTAAGAAGGGTCTTGAGGTCTCGTTTAGGTCTTTCTCAACCTCAGTACCTACACTTTGAGCTAGATGATTCTTTGTTATGAGGGACTGTCCTGTACTCCGTAGGATGTGCAGCAGCATCCTGACCTCTACCCACCAGATTTCAGTAGCACGCTCATCCTTCTCATGATGGCAACCAAAAGTGTCTCCTGACTCTGAAATATCCTCAGACGCTAAAATCCACTCTTCCTACATCATTGACAACCAGTTTTAGAGGTTCCATCTTTCTCTGAATAAGATGGGAATCCACTAATTTTAAACAGAATAAAAGGACTTTTTTATTTTCTGCTGTTTTAGTTTTGACCCTACGTCTTACAAGCATTAATTCCTTTTTTTTTTTTTTCTTAACTTTCTCTTCTTATGTTAAACACACCTGTCCCCACTTCCTTTCACAGCCCGTGTGTAGAACGCCTTTGACCTCTCTTCCGGTGTATAGCGCGGCTGCTTCCACTCGGACTAAACGCGCAGTTGCGATTCAAGATGGCGACGTGAGGACCCCCGAACTTGTCTCCTCCCGGAAACAAACAGGTGCTACAGACGCGTGGAACAACTTCTAAGGAGTAACAACAGCTTAACAACACCTAAGTCTGCAGGAAGGAGAGAAGGCCCACATGAAAGCAGGTAGGAGAGGGGAGAGGCCAGGACGCAGTCTCGCCAGAAACCCCACCACAGCGGGGCGACCTGCAAGCGGGAAGGAGCTCAAACTGGAAGCTTCTTCCTGAGGAGGGAAGGGTTCAAACCTCACATCCAGCATTCCTAACTTTTAAGACCTGCCTCTGAGACACAAGCCCTCAAAACTTCTAACTTTGAAAACAGCGAGGCTCATGTCCAGGAGACACACGTGGGTGTAGCAATGTGAGATCCCCTGTTTGGATTCAGACCCGGCTGAACAGAGAAGTGGCTGCTAATGGGTCTCCTTGACTTTGTTTCCGAGATGCCCAGTTGCTCCTTTTGAAGCATCAGCATGAAGAACTGGTGTCTGGTTATTTGATATGACACACAGTGGAGAGTCCGCTGGGGTGCTGTCTAGGGATGGGTATCTTTGCACTGTCTTCCTCGGCTGGCAGGCGCCCTTTTTTTTTTTTAAATAAAACATGTGAACTCAGACCTGAAAACATTTGGTCAAACAAGTTTTAATCCACTATAAAGGTACACTACCTCATCTCCTGTGAAGCCCAAAATGACGTGCTGGCCACAGGATTTGTTGAGTTGTATAGTTCTTACTTTCAACCAACCACTGAGACATATTTATAAATTGTACACATACTTTTGCTAAGTCACATCCATTTCCTCCAATTCAGTGGAGTACTTGACTCCAATGAGGAGGTGTGGTGAGGAGGGAAAAGTACTATCCCTCTACATAAAAAATTTCTATTCAAAAGAAAGGATTTAATTGAATTTTATATGAATAGTTTCCTAAGGATACTGCATTAAAGTAGTAGCCAGTGGATAATCTATAACAAATAGATGCTTTTTTTTTAATAGCTTGGCTGTATAGCAGCCTAATGTATCTATCAATGCACAAGCATGAATCACACATCTATAATATACAAAGTACTGTGCAAGATATAATGATAAATAGTATTTATTGCTTTGCTCTTAAAGAACAGGTTTTCTATTAGGTAGAGGTGTTTTCCGTTTTTATTATCAGCAGCATTTCTTTTGTAATTTGAATTAAGAATTCTGCAGAATCTAGGGGTACCTGAGTAGCCCAGTGGTTTAAGCTTCGGACTCTTGGTTTCATCCAGGTTGCCATCTCAGAATCTTGAAATGTAGCCCTATGTCTGGCTTCTCAGTTCCTCTCCCTCTGCCCCCACACCTCCCATAACTCCTGTCTCTCTCCCTCTCAAATAAATCAGTAAATCTTAAAAAACAAACAAACAAAAAAAGGATTCTGCCGAATCTAGATCACTGCTGTAGTCACCAGCATTCATAATCACTAAAATGTTACTTTTCTCAATATATTCACTTATCTAATGAGTGTGTAAGTGTGGCTGTGTGTGAATAATACTTAATGGCAGGTGGAGTTCAAACACAGTCCAGCAATGTTTTACTGTCATAGAAGACTAATAGCAGTTCTGTTCCTGAACTTAAGATACATTTTATCACTTGCTATGTTGCATTATGTATTCTGGATTTATCTGTGAAATCTTTAACACAGGAAATTATGTGTAAGCAAGATAAAACTTATAAAACTTATAAACTCAACTAATCTATTTAGGAGGTCAAACTTTTATTTTGAGGTAAGAAAACCTCAATGCCATCATCTTCATCTATAAAGAATCTTATTTATTCCTCTCAATGGGATAAATAGCACTTTTCCTACTGTTTTGGCTCTTACTGGGTTGTTTTATATATAGATTAGCAAAGAAAACATTAGTATATCGTAAGAGTCTTAAGAATCAGGAACAAGGGTTATCAAGTTCTTAACACAGTTTGGTTTCCCTTCCTTTAAAATATTTAATACAGACTATCAAGAAAATATTCATATATTTTTGAAACAACACACAAAAATTCTTGTAAATTGCCACATCAATTTCTATAAGGAGGCTGTAAAGATCAATCCTTTCTGGGTTAATCCATCCTGTACCATGGACTTCAGATTAAACTTCTAAACTGTGATGGCTATCTTTCAGTTTGTTATTTATGCTTACAAAGAAGACCTTGGTTAAAAAAAGTGTGCATGTCTTTTTTTTTTAAACATTTTATTTATTTATTTGTCAGAGAAAGAGAAACAGAGAGAGAACACAAGCAGGGGAAGAGGCAGGCAGAGTGAGAAGCAGGTTCCCCACCCAGCAAGGAGCCCAATGGCAGGACTTGATCCCAGGACCCTGGGATCATAACCTGAGCTGAAGGCAGACACTTAACTGACTGAGCCACCCAAACGTCCCCAAATGTGGGTGTCTTAAGCAAAATTATTCCTAATACTATATAAAAAAATAATTGGCAGTTCACACTCTGAGATCAATATCCTTATGCAAAATTACTGTACAATAACAATATCCTCATGCAAAATAACATCTTTGTACAAAAAAAAATCGTTTTTTTAACCTACAAACAAGGGTGGTTCCTTGTTTTCCACCCCATTCAGAGAAGTGGGACACCTAATGATTTTTAACAATCCCATTTTAATAGAGTTAAGATCTCTATGTCATGAATCTTTAAGAAACAAAGAGTTATAGAAACAAAACTCAGGGTATAAAATTAATAAGAAAAGAAACGTTTACAGAAATAATAGTGTGACTAACATTTTTCAGTCCATTATATTTCAAATTGCCCTAGAAATAAGTGAGGAAAAAATAAATAATAAGCTAGTTAAGGTGAACATAATAGATATGAGAATAGAGAATATATTTCAAGGAACTATATACTATTTACAAAAATTGACCACATATTAGGCCTCAAAATAAAATTCTGTTGATGCCAGAAAGTAGATGTTTCATAGAAATCATTTACTGCTCAAAGTGCTATTTAGCCAAAAGTTAATTAAAAAGCAGAAAAAGTATATCTGAGTAGAGAAAAACAATTACTGTCTACTCAACTACCCTTAGGCCAAAGAGACAACTTAAAATATAACTTTAGATTACCTATAAAATATGTATAATAAAAACACTAAATCAGCATCACCACTGTCAAAACTCCAGGGACATTTCTATTAAAGACACAAAGAAAATAAAGGACCCACTGTTAATGTTATTGCAGAATATTGTCTTGGAAGCATCAGCCAGCATAAGCAAATAAAGAGAAGATACTAATTATAGAATACAAGACTACATAATATGATTATATGGGTATAAAACTCACCCCCAGATAAATTAGAAGCTATTAGAGCTATACAAGTACTAGAAGCAAACACAGAGGAAAATCTAGATGATGTAGTGTTTGGTCATGATTCTTAAGCTAAAACACCAAAGACCCAATCATGAAAGAAAGAATTGATAAGCTGTATGTTAAAACTGAATTTTTTTGCTCTGTGAATGCACTGTCAAGGGAACAAAGAGATAAGACACAGGTTGGAGAAAATATTAACAAAAGACATACCTGATAAAGGATTGTCATCTAAAATATAAAAAGACCTCTTAAAACCCAAAAATCAGAAAATAACCTGACTAATTTTTTTTAACAGATAGCTCACCAAAGAAGTTATGCAAATGGAAAATAAGCATAAACATATGAAACAATGTTCTCCATCATATGTTATCAGGGAAATGCAAATGAAAAAAAAAGTGAAGTACCACTGTACAGAATGACCAAAATCTAGAACACTGATAGACAACACCAAATGCTGGCAAGGTTGTAAGGCAGGAGAAACTCTCATCCATTCCTGGTGCGAATGCAAAATGATATAGCCACTTTAGGAGACAGTTTAGTGTTTTATTACAAAACTAAGCATACTTTTGTTGTATGATCCAGCAATTGTGCTTCTCGGTATTTACCCAAAGTAGTTGAAAACTTATATTCACACAAAAATCCACACAAATGTTTATAGCAGCTTTATTCATGATTGCCAAAACTTGAAAGCAATCAAGATGTCCTCCAGTAGTGAATGGATAATATGGTACATCCAGACAATGAAATATTATTCAGTGCTAAAAGGAAATGAGCTATCAAGCTGTAAAAGGCATGGAGGAAGCATAAATGCATATGACTAAGTGAAAGAAACCAACCTGAAAAGCCTGTGTACTGTTTGATTCCAACCATGTGACATTAAATCACTATGAAAACGTCAGTGGTTGCCAGTGTGTAGGGATGATGAATACATGAAGTACAGAGGATTTTTAGGGCAGACTGCTGAATTCTTGTATCCTTACTTGGTGGAAAGAAAGCTAGATAGCTAGCTTTCCAGCCTCTTTTAAGGACACTAATTCCATTCATGAAGGCCCTCCCCTCAATATCTAATTACTTCCCTAAGGCCACACTTCCAAATATCATCACATTGGCCTTAGGATTTCAGTATACAATTTTGTGGAGACACAAACATGCTGTCCGTTGGAAACTCATTTGAATAAATACCAAGGAGTGTAATTGCTAGATTTTATGGTAAAATTATGTTCAGCAGTTTTGTTAAGAAACCACCAAAATGTCTTCCAAAGTGGCTTCACCATTTTGCTTTCCCACCAGTAATGAATAAGAGTTCCTGTTGCTCCACATTCTCACCAGTATTGTGTTTTCAGTATTCTAGATTTTAGCCATTCTGATAGGTATTAATCATAGTATTTCATTTTTATTTTTATTACACTTCATAAATGATATATGATGTGGAACATCTTTTTATATGCTTAAATTAAGCATTTGTATATCTTCTTTGGTAAAGTGTCTGCTCAGATCTTTTGTCCATTTTTTTATTGAGTAGTGTATTTTCTTATTATTGAGTTTAATGACTTTTTTAAAGGAGGCCAATATCTTTTTATATGCTTATGAAGATGATCCTCTAGGGGATGAAAAATAATGTAGGTGAGAGGAGAATTCCTAGAGCACACCTTTAGGATGTGAGAAAGACTGGGTATAGTGCTCAAATTTCTTAATTACATAATTACTGTATTTTCAATATATGAAAACTAAATGGTGTCTTTTAAGTATATGTATGTATATATATATATATAGTATAAAACATATATATATGAAATGCACAAATATATATTTAATATACATTTTATAGTAAGTACAATTTTGTATTTTATATAAATACATAAAATGTATTGAGGCATGTGTTTTATATATTAAATATATATTTGAGTATATGTGTGTATATATATATATACACACTGAAAATATATATACACTGTATAGTAAAATATGTATATTATAAGTAGTATATTTATTTAAGATGTATATCCTGAAATGTGAGAAACCTAGAAATTTAGCTGTGGATAAATAACAAGGTTGCTAGAGATACTTTGTAATAGAATACTCTATTTCCCTGAAATTTGGAGTTATAAATTATAAAGTTGTATTATATTTTAAAAACTATAAGAGCCACTAACACTGTTAAAGGTTATTTTTCCTCTATATTCCGTTTCACTATGTTGCCTCTGACCTAACATACAGGCTTGTATTCCTTACAAGTTTTAGACAGATTACCCTTATGCTATAAAGAGAATAAAGAAGAAGGCACCAACTAAGAATGAATAAAACAGTTTGTCTCCAGTGGGCTTGTGGGACCTGCTGGGACGTGAGGGCTTTTAAGGCCATGAAATAAGGGTCCTCCGCATAAGGAGCCATTTGGCCTCTAGTTAGAAAGACATTAACTGGTCACAGGAGAATTTGCTTTCTTAGAGAGAAGAGGAGAATTGGTCAGTAAAAATGAGACCTCACGTTAAAAAAAAAAAAAAAATCAAAGTGCCTTGAAAATGATCATGTTAATCCATAGGTGTTCAAAATAAAGAAACCTTGTTCATCTGGGGGACAAACATTTTGAGAATAAAAAATAGTTCCAACTAAAGCATTCTTAAGAAAATTTAGCACTATGTATAGTGCTAAAAAAATAAAAATTCTCAATATATTAATAGCTATTTCTAGGTATGGGATTAAGTAAGAGTGATTATTCTTTCATTCTCCTTTTATTATTTTGCTTACCTGAGATTGTTTTTTAATATGCATCTATTCTTTGAATAAAAGCAACATTAAGAACTAAAATCAGTACTGCACTCCATGGAGTGCCTGGGCGACTTAGTTGGTTAAGCATCCAACTCCTGGTTTCAATTCAAGTTGTGATTTAAGGGTCATAATCTCGGGGTTGTGTGATCAAGGCCACACTCAGCAGGGAGTCCCCACACTCAGCAGGGAGTCTGTTTGAGAATCTCTCTCCTTCTCTTTCTGCCCATCCCCGCTGTGGTTGCTGGCTCTCTCTCTCTCAAGATAAATATTTTTAAAATAACATAAAAAAAATAAAACTAGTACAACGCTCCATAGAATTATCCTATTTGAGGACTGCTGGTGGCATAAGAGGCAGAAGAGATCTGGCCAAAGCATGATAAATATATTTTATTTTCTGTTCTAGCTCTGATTTACAGTTGCTTAGGGCATTGGGCCAAGAATGATTCTGAAGCCGCACTTGGCTTCAGAAGGAAGGAGTGCTGTGGTTTAGTAATGGTGCCTACTATGGGTGTAAAATGTGGAAATTGCAATGTTTTTCAGGTGTTTTCCCTTTGTTATCTAAATCAGCTCCCTCGTTTTATATATGACATAACAGAAGCCCTTTGAAAGGAAGGAATTTACTGCTCAAGATCCTACAAAGTTCTAATTACAGATCAATTATATACCCTTCGAATTCAGGGTAGAAATAGATGTGTGTTATGAAAAGTCTCATATACTAAACACTTCGTGTAGTGAATTTAAAAATAATATGAGGATCTTTTAAAAATGCAAAATTAAAGAATGAATAAAAATAGTCCCCTGAATTGTCCTAATCATTGAATCATTTTCCCTATTCAGAATTCCACACAGCCCCAGCTAAGTCCACCTGACTCTGAGATCTCACATTTATTTTTAAATCCACAAACTAGCATGCCCAGACACGAGGTATCATTTTCTCCAAATTAAATAATAATCAAGACTCTGTCACTTTCCTAATGAAGACTCGTGCATAGCGCCAAACCTTCTGAAGTATATTCAGGTGAGGATGTGTGATTTTAGCATCTAGACTTGTTAAGGGACTCATTTAAAGAAAAAATGTCCTAAAAGGAGCTCTTGAGATTTAACACATGATTAAACAGGGAAAAGCTGGTAGAACTCTGCCTTTTTCTCAAAGGAGAGCAAAAGTACAAGGTTAGCCCTTTATGATGAGACCTGCTGCTGACTCATTTAACAATGAATACAGCAATTTCCAGTAAAGGTGGAAAGGAGTGATGTTTGTTAGGAACAATTATGATTGTTTGGGTACTTTTTGGACCACATGGTCCAAATTGCTTTTCTTTCCAGGATTCAGAGCTGATCTTATACATAAACATCTTTCATCACTTAGGCCAGGAGCTTCCTCCTCTGTTACTTAGCTCTCAGTTGAGTTGTCACCCTGGTTAAGAAGTTTTTTCCTATTCTCCAAACTGAATTTCCTGTCCTTAACTATACATTCACTGAATGTTCTTTATTTCTTGGGTCACAGCACATACTGCTATCTTACTTGGTCTGTTTATGTACTTTTGTCCCGTACCACATTATAAGCTCCGTGAAGGCAGAGAGCATGCCTTTTTCTCTATTGGGAATTCTTCCACGCCTATAATGGTGACTACCATTTAAGAAATGATTACTAAATACATGTAAATGAAAGAACAAGTGAATGAATCAAAGACTTATCATTACTAGGAATGTAAAATTCCTGGGCTAGTCTCGCCATTGGTTGTAAGTCTGCTATTCCATTCACCTGGGGCTTATGCGGAAGTAGAAGTGGGTAGGGGATTACTACTGAGCAATCATAAAAGACCTTTTGGGGAATAAAAGCCATCTTGACTTGTCTTCATGATCTAGAGTACTGCCTATATGAAAAAACATAAGAGAATAAAACCAAACCTATTCCTCTGGTGACTATCAGATCAAAGGGATAATATATTGATTTGAGATGCTAATGTTCATAACAGAGCAAGTAAAACAATAAAAATTGTCAGTGTATAAATCTCATTAACTTTCACGTTTTGAAGTTGATAAAAACAAGTAAAATTAGCTTTGCTTCATTTCAGGGTAATTACTGTACTCAAAACTTAGAAAGTCAATAAATGCATTTCAATGTATATGATACAATAATCACGCATTATGGTCCATTTTCAAACAAATCATAATTACTGTCTGAATATGACTCAAATCACCAAGGAACTTTCAGAAATGCTAAATTACTTGCAATTTGAACATGCTAAAAATGCCATGCCTTTTACCACACAGAACAGATGAGTGATGGGCCAAACTTAGAAAATGCAATTCATTCTCAGTAATGTTACTAAAATGCTTAACAGATGGTATGGTCACTGAGGTTATGCAAAGCCTGTTTATTAAAAAAAATGATTTTAGATATTTTCAGAAACTTTTAATTAAAATACTTTTAAATAGTCTAAATCTTTTCTGGTCTGGGAATATTTATTCAGTCCAATCCAAAATCCAATTTATTTTGGCACAAAATGCAGAAATTGCTCTTCTGACCACTTAAGCAATTTGAGCTTTTTTTTTTTTTTTTAGATTTTCTTATTTATTTTAGAGAGAGAGAGAGAGCATGAACAGGAGTGAGAGAGGGAGAGGGAGAGATTCTTAAGCAGACTCTGTGCTGAGTGCACAGCCTGACGCAGAGCTCCATCTCACAACCCTGAGATCACGACCTGAGCCAAAACCAAGATTTGAATGCTTAACTGATTGTGCCACCCAGGTTCCCCAGCAATTAGAACTTTTTAAACCTCACCTTTGGGTGCCAGTGTTCCCTCCCACACACACCATTTAGTTAACATATTCGAATTGAGAATCCACTGAATACCAGGACATGTGCTAGTAACTAATTAAGAGTTCAGACCCTGTCCCTGGTCTGTAGGAGTCATGATTTATATCACAAGGTGACCATTGGTTACTGAAGGGTGAAAACGTCGGTTCTTTATCTCAGTGATTGTAGGATAAAGTTCCTCCGTTAAAGGCTTGAAGAGTGAGTAGTTTCAATCAGGATGGTGTGAGTGAGAGAAAATACAGAATGTTTCATATATCTCTGGATGACTGGCAATGGACAACTCAAGAGAAATAGGTGGAGAGATGCTTGATCATAGTGGACATTGAGTGTCATGCTAGTGCGGATTTTATCCTAATGGTAGAAGAATCCAATGAAGGGTTTAAACCAGGGCAGTGAGCCTTTGGATTTAGGCACTAGAAGGACTCCTTAGGCAGCACTGTTGAAAACATTAAAAGAGAAGCAAGGCCAGGCAAGTTCCAGAGAGTAGGCTAACATAATAATCCAGATGACAAATGAAGATCTTTAGGAATATGGGAAGGGGTTCCCTCCTCAGTGAGAATACCCTTGTATGAATTAACTGGTGATAGGGTACTTCCTTATCTTGTGGGCTAGGTGGAGTAAAGTAAATCTACCCTGTAACTAAATTTAAACTGGTCCATATAAGTATTTTATAAATCCTGCCAACAATGATACCTCATAACATTTTAAAGTATATTTTATAAATAATAGTTTTATGCATCTAATTTTATTATTTAGCTATGCAAACATTTATTGAGCATTCACTGTGTGTTTTATTTCATTACATTCACTATGTGTGTAGCACAATGGGAGGCATATAGGGAATTATACATACAGGCATAATACCAATCCTGAAATATCTAGAATTTTTATTGATAAAATACAAATTTTAAAGAGATACTTATTTAAAAATAGTTGAAGGCAAAATTTAATAAAATACCAAGATATTTAAGAAAACATATGTTTTGGGGCACCTGGGTGGCTCAGTGGGTTAACCCTCTACCTTCGGCTCAGATCATGATCTCAGGATGCTGGAATGGAGCCACGCATTGGGCTCTCTGCTCGGCAGGGAGCCTGCTTCCTCCTCTCTCGCTCTCTCTGCCTGCCTCTCTGCCTAATTGTGATCTCTCTCCCTCTGTCAGGTAAATAAATAAAATCTTAAAAAAAAAGAAAAGAAAAAAGAAATGTATGTTTTGAGAGTAAGGAATCCAGAGTAATTTATCTAGACTAAGAGAGCATAAGGAGATTTTGTGTATATAGATGAAACACAAATTGGGCTTTAAAGAAATGAATAGAAAAGAACTAGAGGCCAAGCCACTCTACATTATATAATACAAATAAATGTAGAGCAAAGACAGTAAGTCTGGCACATATGGAGTGGCAATATGGTATTTTATATATATATATATATATATATATATATATATATATATGGGTATAACATATATATATATGGGTATAACATATATATATATATATATATAAAAAATATGATATAATATAATGAATATCAGATTGCTTGGAAGATTGGCCATTGGCCATTCTGCCCTTCCCCCCACTTATCTGCATTTGTAAGGGAAGATAAACTCATGGGCCTGAGAGACCAAAAGGATTAGTTAGAAAAGAATAAACCAGAAATGTGGAGATTGCTAGTAGAGTTCTATCCGCTCTTCCATCTCATATTCTAGGTTCTTCTTGGGGCTGTTAAAATCTTGCCTTTGACTTCTCTGGTACACCCTTTTAGCATATGATTAATTTCTGTTCTCTGAGAAGCTTGAATTTGATTGTATTATTATAATTTTTAAAAAGTCACATAGGTGATCCACATTACTTAGGACAAAAATTTTTAAATCTTAATGTGGCCTTCAGGGTGCCTGGGTGGCTCAGTCAGTTAAGCATCTGCCTTTGGCTCAGGTCATGATGTCAGGGTCCTGGAATCAAGTCCCACATTAGGCTCCCTGCTCAGCGGGGAATTTCTCTCTTTCTTTCTGCCAACTTGTGCTTTCTCTCTCTTTCTCCCTCCCTGTCCCTCAAATAAATAAAATCTTTAAAAAGAAATCTTATACTGGCACTAAATTCATATCTTTCAGTAGTTATCCTGAATGTAAATGGGCTAAATGCCCAAATCAAAAGACACAAGATATCAGAATGGATTAAAAAACAAGACCCATTAATATACTGTCTGCAAGAGATTCATTTTAGACCCAAAGACACCTCCAGATTTAAACTGAGGGGTGGGAAATAATTTACCATGCTAATGGATAACAAAAGAAAGCTGGGGTGGCAATCATTATATCAGACAAATTGACTTTTAAGCCAAAGACTATAATAGAGATGAGGGAGGACACTTTATCATACTTAAAGGGTCTGTCCAACAAGAAGATCTAACAATTTTAATATCTATGCCCCTAACGTGGGAGTAGTCAATTATATAAACCAATTAATAACAAAATTAAAGAAACACATCAACAATAATACAATAATAGGGGACTTTAACACCCCCCTCACTGAAATGGACAGATCATCTAAGTAAAAGATCAACAAGGAAATAAAGGCTTTAAATGACACACTGGAATAGATGGACATCACAGATAGATTCAGAACATTCCATCCCAAAGCAACAGAATACACATTCTTCTCTGGTGCACATGGAAACATTCTCCAGAATAGATCACATCCTGCATCACAAATCAGATCTCAACCAGTACCAAAAGATTGGGATCATTCCCTGCTTATCTTCAGACCACAATGCTTTGAAACTAGAACTCAACCACAAGAGGAAAGTTGGAAAGAACTCAAATACATGGAGGCTAAAGATCATCCTACTACAGAATGAATGGGTCAACGAGGAAATTAAAGAAGAATTAAAAAATTCATGGAAACAAATGAAAATGAAAACACAACTGTTCAAAGTCTTTGGGACACAGCAAAGGCAGTCCTGAGAGGAAAGTATATAGCAATACAAGCCTTTCTCAGGAAATAAGAAAGGTCTCAAATATACAATGTAATCTTACACCTAAAGGAGCTGGAGAAAGAATAGCAAAGAAAGCCTAAATCCAGCAGGGGAAGAGAAATAATAACGATCAGAGCAGAAATCAGTGAAATAGAAACCAAAAGAACAGTAGAACAGATCAACAAAACTAGGAGCCTGTTCTTTGGAAGAATTAATAAGATTGATAAACCCCTGGCCAGACATATCAAAAAGAAAAGAGAAAGAACACAAATTAATAAAATCATGAATGAAAGAGGTTAGACCAAAACCAACACCAAAGAAATATAAACAGTTATAAAAGCATATTATGATCAACTATACGCCAGCAAATTAGACAATCTGGAAGAAATGGATGCATTCCTATAGATGTATAAACTACCGAAACTAAACCTGGAACAAATAGAAAACCTGAACAGACCCACAACCAGTAAGTAAATTGGAGTCATCAAAAATCTCCCGACAAATGAGCCCAGGGCCAGATGGCTTCTCAGGGGAATTCTACCAATTATACCTATTCTCCTGAAACTCTTCCAAAAAGTAGAAATAGAAGAATAACTTCCAAACTCATTTTATGAGGCCAACATTACCTTGATCCCAAAACCAAAGACCTCATCAAAAAGAATTACAGACCAATATCCCTGATGAACATGGATGCAAAAATTCTCACCAAAATACTAGCAAGTAGGATCCAACAGTACATTAAAAGAGTTATTCAC
Organism: Lontra canadensis; assembly: GCF_010015895.1. Classification (NCBI taxonomy): domain Eukaryota; kingdom Metazoa; phylum Chordata; class Mammalia; order Carnivora; family Mustelidae; genus Lontra; species Lontra canadensis. The sequence continues at coordinate 26,146,208 of NW_022630999.1, forward strand.
CAGGACCAAGTGGTATTTATTCCTGGGTTGCAAGGTCGGTTCAGCATCTGCCAATCAGTCCATATGCTAAAATACATTAATAAAAGAACAAAAACCATGTGATACTCTCAATAGATGCTGAAAAAGCATTTGACAAAGTACAGCATCCTTTCTTGATCAAAACTCTTCCCAGTGTAGGCAGAGAGGGTACATACCTCAATATCACAAAAACCACCTATTAAAAACAGCAAATATAATTCACAATGGGGAAAAACTGAGAGCTTTTCCCCTGAGGTCAGGAACATGGCAGGGCTGTCCACTATCACCACTACTAGTCAATATAGTACTAGAAGTTCTAACCTCAGCAGTCAGACAACAAAAAGAAATTAAAGGCATCCAAATTGGCAAAGAAGTCAAACTCTCACTCTTTGCAGATGATATGATATGTGGACAATCCAAAAGATCCACTCCAAAACTGCTAGAATTCACAAAGGAATTCAGTAAATTGTTGGGATATAAAATCAATGCACAGAAATCAGTTGCACTTCTATACACCACCAGCAAGACAGAAGCAAAAGAAATTAAGGAGCTGATCCCATTTACACTTGCACCCCAAACCATAAGATACCTAGGAATTAGCCTGACAAAAGAGGCAAAGAATCTGTACTCAGAAAACTATAGGATACTCTTGAAAGAAATTGAGGAAGACACGAAATGGAAAAACATTCCATGCTTATGGATCCATAGAATAAACATTGTTAAAATGACTATGCTGCCGAGAGCAATTTATACTTTCAATGCCGTGTCAGTCAGAATACCAAAGGCATTTTTCAGATGCTGGAACAGATTTGCATGGAGCCAGAAAAGACCCCGAATTATCAAGGAAATGTTGAAAAAGAAAAACAAAGCTGGGGACATCACATTGCCTGATTTCAAGCAATATTACAAAGCTGTGATCACCAAGACAGCATGGTACTGGCACAAAAACAGATACATAGATCCATAGAACAGAATAGAGAACCCAGAAATGGACCCTCAACTCTGTAGTCAACTAATCTTTGACAAAGTAGGAAAGAATGTCCAATGGAAAAAAGACAGTCTCTTCAACAAATGGTATTGGGAAAATTGGACAGCCACATGCAGAAGAATGAAACTGGACCATTTCCTTACACTGCACACAAAAATAGACTGAAAATGGATGAAAGACCTCAATGTGAGACAGGAATCCATTAAAATCCTTGAGGAGAACACAGGCAGCAACCTCTTTGACCTCAACTGCTGCAACTTCTTCCTAGAACTATTGCCAAAGGCAAGAGAAGGAAGGGCAAAAATGAACTATTGGAACTTCATCAAGATAAAAGGTTTTGCACAACAAAGGAAACAGTCAACAAAACCAAGAGACAACTGGCAGAATGAGAGAAGATACTTGCACATGACATATGAGATAAAGGCCAGTATGGAAAGTCTATAAATAATTTATTCAACTCAAAACCCAAAGAGTAAATAATCCAATCAAATGGGCAGAAGACATGAACAGACATTTCTGCAGTGAAGACATCCAAATGGCCAATAGACACCTGAATAAGTGCTCAATATCATTCGGCATCAGGGAAATACAAATCAAAATCACAGTGAGACACCACCTCATACCAGTCAGAATGGCTAAAATTAACCAGTCAGGAATCAACAGATGTTGGCAAGGATGTGGAGAAAGGGGAACCCTCCTACACTGTTGGTGGGATTTGCAAGCTGGTGTAGCCACTCTGGAAAACAGCATGGAGGTTCCTCAAAAAGTTGAAAATAGAGCTACCCTATGACCCAGCAGTTGCGCTACTGGGTATTTACCCTAAAGGTACAAATGTAGTGATCCAAAGGGGCATGTGTACCTGAATGTTTATAGCAGCAATGTCCACAATAACCAAACTATGGAAAGAGCCTAGATGTCCATCAACAGATGAATGGATAAAGAAGATGGGAGATATATATATATATATACACATATATATATATACACACACACACACACACACATATATATACACACACACACATACATTATATATATTATATTTTATATATATTAAATATATATATTTATATTTTATATTATATATTTTATACTTATATTTATATTTTATGTTCCGTATACATTCATATATATTTTATATATATGAAATGGATGGAATATTATGAAGCCATCAAATAAAACCAAAATCTTGCCATTTGCAATGATGTGGATGGAACTAGAGGATATTATGCTAAGTGAAATAAGTCAGAGAAAGATAGTTATCATATGATTTCACTGATATGAGGAATTCAAGAAACACAGAGGATCATAGGGGAAGGGAGGGAAAAATGAAACAAGATGAAACCAGAGAGGGAGGCAAACTATAAGAGACTCTTAATCTCAGGAAGCAAACTGAGGATTGCTGGAGGGAAGGTGGGTGGGAGAACTGAGGTGGCTGGGGAATGGACATTAAGGAGGATATGTACTATGGTGAGTGCTATGAATTGTGTAAGACTGATGAATCACCGACCTGTACCCTGAAACAAATTATACATTATATGTTAATTAAAAAAAAAAAAACCCACATTGAGATACCACCTTACACCAGTTAGAATGTTAAAAATTGACAAGGCAAGAAACAACAATGGTTGTGGAGAAATGGGAATCCTCTTACACTATTGATGGGAATGCAAGTTGTTTCAGCCACTTTGGAAAACTGTGGAGGTTTCTCAAAGATTTAAAAATGGAGCTACCCTATGACCTAGCAATTGCACTACTGGGCATTTATCCCAAAGATAACTGGTGTAGTGAAAAGAAGGGCCACATGCACCCCAATGTTCATAGCAGCAATGTCTACAATAGCCGAACTGTTTAAAGAGCCGAGATGCCTTCAACAGACAAATGGATAAAGAAGATGTGGTCTATATTTACAATGGAATATTACTCAGCCATCCAAAAGGATGAATACCCAACTTTTGCACCAATATGGATGCGACTGGAGGAGATTATGCTAAGTGAAATAAGTCAAGGAGACAAAGTCAATTATCATATGGTTTCACTTATTTGTGGAACATAAAGAATATCATAGAGGGTATTAGGAGAAGGAAGGGGAAAATGAAGGGGGGGGAATCAAAGGGGGAGACAAACCACAAAAGACGATGGACTCCAAGAAACAAATTGAGGGTTTTAGAATGGAGGGGGGGTGGGATGATGGATTAGCCTGGTGATAGGTATTAAGGAGGGCATGTATTGAATGGAGCATTGGGTGTTATATGCAAACAATGAATCATGGAACACTACATCAAAAACTAATGATGTACTGTGTGGTGACTGACATAACATAATTAAAAAATGTAAAAAAAAAAAAAGGAGGTCCACCTCAGAAGAATTTTGAAAAGTCAGTAATTATCAAATCCTTAAAATAAGAGGATACATACATACTGAATTTCATGGGAAATGTTTTCTTGAAAAAACTTAAAAAGGTCAAATAATGTAGGAAAAGGAATCTATTTGCTGAAAGTCCAAAGATAACCTAAAGTCCCTGAATAAATCTTTCCCCTTAGACACACACGCATGCACGCACACACGCGCGCGTGCGCGCGCACGCACGCACGCACGCACACACACACACACAGTCTTAATGTGGGTTTCAGGATTACTGTCTGCCAATTTTCCCAACTTTTTTGTGCCAACTTTTCTGCTGTCCACACTGCCTTTTTCAGTTTACTGGCACAAGTTTGTTCCCTTCTGAGGGTTTTTCTAGATGCCTGTTGCTTTTCCTTGAATTGTACTTCATATCCCTCTTCTTGTGACTGTCTGACCCACTCTTACTTCAGAGCTTCAATGCCACTTTCTTAGAAAGGACTTCTGTGGCAGTCCTCCATCTGTTTGTTTCCCCTGTTGCATTTATCAACATGTATGATTTCTTATTTGTGTGATATTTTAGTTCATTTCCAAATACATAGTGCCAATACATTTCTGGAAACACTTTTTAAAAAAAAATTCTTTTAAAGATTTTATTTACGTGACAGAGAAAGACACGTGAGAGAGGGAACACAAGAAGAGGGAGTAGGAGAGGGAGAAGCAGGTTTCCTGCTGAGCAGGGAGCCGGATTCGGAGCTGGATCCTAGGACTCTGGGATCATGACCTGAGCCGAAAGCAGACATTTAACGACTGAGCTACCCAGTCGCCCTGGAAACACTTTTTTAAGGAAGGGATGAATAGATAGAAAGATGGATAAAGGGGTGAAGAGAATTAAGACATATTTGTTAAATTTTTGCCTAAGTGTTGCTTTTTTGGTGCTGTTGCAAATATATTTCTTATTCATTCCAGTAATATGTCATGGGTATATAGAAATGCTTGATTAATATATTCACATTTTTATTCCTAGACCCCGTTATTTTTGCATATTATTTCTAGGAGTTTTAGAGTCATGGGGGTGGTTTGGAGTTTTCTACATAGACAATACTGATTACTGAGAATAACAACATTATTTTCAATTTGTTTATCTTTCATTTCTTTTTCTTCTTTTATTGTACTAAGATCTCTAAAACAGTATAGAATAGGATTTGTGAGAGAGGACATTTTTGCCTAGCTCTTCTTAGGGAAAAAGCATCTACTCTGTCATAATTAAGTGTGAGTTTAACTGTACATTTTTTTAAATAGATATTCTTCATCAGGTTAAAGAAGCTGACTTGTAAGTTACTTGAAAGTTAACAGGTTAGGAAGGCAAGCATCTCTCTGCTTCTACTTTCTGGAAGAGATTGAGAAGAATTCATACTATTTCTCCTGTAACTGTTCACTAGATGTGTGCAACTTACAAATTGTTGAACACTACATTAAAAACTAATGATGTGGAGCGCCTGGGTGGCTTAATCGCTTAAGCCTCTGCCTTCAGCTCAGGTCATGATCTCAGGGTCCTGGGATTGAGCCCCACAGCAGGCTCTCTGCTCAGTGGGGAGGCTGCTTCTCCCTCTCTCTCTGCCCTCCTCTCTGCCTACTCATGATCTCTCTCTTTCTGTCAAATAAATAAATGAATAAATAAAATCTTTTTAAAAATGTTAAAAAAAAACCTAATGTACTATATGCTGGCTAATTGAACATAATAATAAAAAATGTTTGCTAGAATTCACTCATTAAAATCATTTGGGTATGTTGCTTTCTTTTCAGAAGGTTGTTAATTATTGATTCAATTTTTTTAATAGAATTAGTGTTACTCAAGTTATATATTATGCCTTGTGTGGAATTGTAGCACTTCGGTATCTTTCAAGGAATTTTTCCATAGGATCAAAAATTATCCTTTTCATTTTTAATATTAGTGAATTGTGTCTAATTTATTTTGTCCCTTCTGTTAAAATGTCATTTTCTTTTTTACTTTTTGAGAGTCTGCCTTTTAGTTTACAATATGTGTTCTCAAGTTATCTAAGTTCATCTTCAAATGATGCTATACGGCTTCACATGTAGTGTAAGTTCATATAACAGAATTTCCAGTTCCTCCCTCCCATCCCTTGTGGGAAGGCTGTCATTTATTTCACTTGTCAGTATGCTGCAATTGCCCAATACCTTTTTACTATAGTTATTTTAAATGACGTGTTGTCTTTTTGATGAATTGAGTAATAAAAATAAAAGATTTTGCCTTCATCTATTGTTTCTCTGATATCCTTTTTCCCTTTATGTAGATCTCAGTTTCTGTCCTGTATCAATTGTGTTTTTCACTAAATAACTCCTTTAAATGTTTCTTTCAGGGCAGGTCTGGTGGCTATGAATTCACTCTGTTTTTGTTTGTCTGAGACAGTCTGTATTTCTCATCCAGTTTTAAAGATAATTTTGCTGGGTAGAGAATTCCAAGTTGCTTACAGCCTTTCAGCACTATGTTAAATAACTGGAAAATTTTAAATTTTTGCCTTTTAAAAAATTTAAGTGGTAAACATTTGGTCTTTCATCATGAAGTATGATGTTAATAGAGGGTCTTTTGTAGATGCTCTTTATCACATTGGGAAATTATCCTCTTGACTAGTGTGCTAAGAGTTTTTTTTTTCTTTTTTTAATCATGAATGGTGGTTGAATTTTTGTGAAATTATTTTCCTGTAAAAATGGATATATAACCTTCTATATATCTGTTGATGCGGTGGATTACAATGATTGATTTTTCAAATATTGAACCAGTCTTGCATATCTGAAATAAATCCCACTTGGACATGTCACATAACTTATTTCATATTTTGCTGGATTTGATTTATATTTATATTTATTATTTTGAGGATATTGCTCCTAAATTCATGAGAGATATTGGCCTGTTGTAGTTCTCTCTCTCTCTCTCTCTATCTCTATCTCTCTATCTCCCCCCCACACACTGTGTAGTTCTCTCTCTCTCTCCTCCCCCCACTGCTGTGTTTGGTATCATATCAGTGTAATGCTGGTCATTTACAATAGGTAAGAGAGTCTTCTCTCCTGTTTTATTTCTGGGAGAAGTTGTGCATAAAACGGTTAATTCTTTAATTTTTGGTAAACTTCTCTAGGGAAGCCATCTGGGCATAGAAATTTCTTTTTCAGGAGTTTTAAAAGTACAAATTTAAAAAAATACAAATTTACTTTTCTTCTTAATCTTGGTTGATTTTTAACAGCTTGTAGTTTTCAAGGAATTGGCCAATTTCTTTTAAGTTGCTGAAATTTTAAGCTTAAATTTGCACGCAGTATTCCCTGCAGGAACTATAGTGACATAGCTTTTCATTCTTGATGTTAATAATTTGTGTCTTTTCTCTTCTGACCATTGTCAGTATGGCTAGGGAGTAATCAATTTAATTGATATATATATATATTTTTTTAAATATTTTATTTATTGATTTGACAGAGAGAGATCACAAGTAGACAGAGAGGCAGGCAGAGAGAGAGAGAGAGAGAGGGAAGCAGGCTCCCCGCTGAGCAGAGAGCCCGATGCGGGACTTGATCCCAGGACCTTGAGATCATGACCTGAGCCGAAGGCAGCGGCTTAACCCACTGAGCCACCCAGGCGCCCCTTAATTGATATTTTTAAAGAATCAACTTTTGGTTTCGTTACATTTTCTATTGCTTTCCTGTTTTCAATTTCACTAGTTTCTATTCTTTATTCTTTCTTCTCTTGTATTTACTATTTTTTTTTAATTTTATTTTTTATAAACATATATTTTTACCCCCCGGGGTACAGGTCTGTGAATCGCCAGGTTTACACACTTCAAGCACTCATTTTTTCAATGTTCCAAGATTCATTGTTAATGCACCACACCCAGTGCTCCATGCAATAAGTGCCCTCCCTAACACCCATGAGCAGGTTCTCCCAACCCCCCCACCCCTTTCCCCTCCAAAACCCTCACTTTGTTTCTCAGAGTCCACAGTTTCCCATGGTTTGTCTCCCCCTCTGATTTCCCCCAACTCACTTCTCTTCTCTATCTCCCCATGTCCTCTGTGTTATTCTGTAGGAAGCCAGGGACCCAGCTAGAGGCGAGGGATCAAACCAGGCCCTGACTCGTGCCTCCTGAATATCAGTTGAGTTGCGCTTGAGAAAGAGCCTGAGCTATGGACACTAAGACTCGCTGACGTGACTGCCTGCATGTATTAGAGGCAAAACTGGGTTGCGCATTTAACTGTTACAAGATTACCCTGTACTTGCACGGATTATAAATTGCATCATTGTAAACTCGTGAATTGCTAGTTAAAGATTAGCTAAGTAGACAAAAGTTACTGGCGTCAGAAGGTCTGCTACCAGTGCTTGGGAAATGGGCTTTGTAAAAGCTTGAGAGGTTTCATGTGAATGTTACGTGTGTATGAGCAATCAAATGAAAATAGATACTTCCTTATAATTGTTTCTGTTAGCTATATAATGCCTAACAGCCTTGAATAAAATTGGCACTGCTTGGATATCATCCACTGTGTCCCTCCTTTCCTCATCTCTTTATATCTCGTCTTCGTCTCACCATCTTCTTACCCTCTTGACCCTGGTCGTGTTGTGCCGGCCACGACATTATTCCTTATGCTCCACAGGTAAGTGAAACCATATGATAATTGACTCTCTCTGCTTGACTATTTCACTCAGCACAATCTCCTCCAGTCCTGTCCATGTTGATGCAAAAGTTGGATATTCATCCTTTCTGATGGAGGCATAATACTCTATTGTATATATGGACCATATCCTCTTTATCCATTCGTCTGTTGAAGGGCATCTTGGCTCTTTCCACAGTTTGGTGACTGTGGCCATTGCTGCTATGAACATTGGGGTACAGATGGCCCTTCTTTTCACTACATCTGTATCTTTGGGGTAAATACCCAGTAGTGCAATTGCAGGGTCATAGGGTAGCTAGATTTGTAATTTCTTAAGGAATCTCCACACTGTTTTCCAAAGTGGCTGCACCAACTTGCATTCCTACCAACAGTGTAAGAGGGTTCCCCTTTCTCCACATCCTCTCCAACACTTGTTGTTTACTGTCTTGTTAATTTTGGCCATTCTAACTAGTGTAAGTTTATATCTCAATGTGGTTTTGATTTGAATCTCCCTGATAGCTCTTGTATTTATTTTGTGTGCATTTTGTTGTTCTCTGGCTTCTTAGGAAGATCATAAATTATTTATTTGAAACTTTTTCTGTTTTCTAGTGTAGGCATTTTTCGGTGCTATAAATCTCCCTCTAAACACTATTTTAACTGCGTCCCACAACTTTTGATGTATTTTGTTTTCATTTTTAATTAAATGTTACATATATTTTATCTCTTTTGACACTTCCTCCTTTTCTCTCGGCCAGTGAAATATTTGGAAATATCTTGTTTAGTTTTCAACTGTTTGGGTATAGCCTCGTATTTTTCTCTTAATTTCTAGTTTGATTACACTGTGACTGGAAAATATTCTCTATGATTTCAATTATCTTAAATTTTTGAGGTCTGTTTTAAGATTAGGACTTGGTCTAGTTTAATGAATGTTCTGTGGGCAATGGAAAATAATATGTATTCTGATATTGTTGTGTGGACTGCTAATTGTCAGTTATATTCTGTGGCTTGATGTTTTTCAGTTACTTTATATACTTTCAGATTTTCTCTGTAGGATTTTTATCCTATAGATATTTAATATTTATCAATATTATTGAGAGAGCAGTATTAGCCTTTCTAATTATAGTTGTAGATTTCACTAAATTTTTTTCCATTCAGTTCCATTAATTTTTTTTCCATACATTTTGAAACTCTGCTTTTCATTGCATAAATATTTAGTCTTCTTGGTGGATTGCTCCATTTATGATTATATCATGTCCCTTTTTGCTCCTAGTTATTTTTCTCTGATGCCTACTTTATCTAATAAATACCTAATCATAGGTTTTCTTAAATTAACATGATCATGATATGTCTTTTCCAGCCTTTTACTTTCATCCTACCTATTTCATGGTTATTGAAGTGATTTTTTTATAGGTAGCTTATAGAAATTTACTTAGGTCATAACTTTTTTTTTTAATTCCCCTCTACCAATCTCTCTTTTAATTTGTAAGTTTAGAGCACTTATGTTTAATATCATTACTGATATGTTAGGGTTCCAGCCTCTCATTTTATTATTTATTTTATGTTCGTATCTTCTAATTCTCATTCTTCTGCTTTTCTTTCCTTGCCTTACACTTTCAGTAATTTTAATGTTTTGGGAATTCCATCTTATTTATAACTGTTTTTGAGTAAACTATATAGGTGTCTTAGTCATTTTAATATCCATAAGCAATTATCTCAAACTACTACTATTACTCACAAACTATTACTATTGATCTTACTTTCAGTTAGGTCCCTATACTATCACACTTTTAAAATATTGTTGTTTGGGGGCACCTGGTGGCTCAGTGGGTTAAAGCTTCTGCCTATGGCTCAGGTCATGATCCCAGAGTTCTGGGATGGAGCCCTGCATCGCACTCTCTGCTTGGCAGGGAGCCTGCTTCCCCTTCAATCTCTCTCTCCCTGCCTCTCTGCCTACTTGTGATCTCTCTGTCAAATAAATAAATAAAATCTGTAAAAAAATTTTAAAAATAAAAAATAAAAAATATTGTTTTAAGAAATACTTCTACATATGTTGAGCATAAAAACAGATTATGTTATAATTTTTGTTTCAGCCTTTACATATGGCTAAGAAGAGCATTAGGAAAAGGATCATTTATTTGGTTTACCCTACTTTTTTTTACCCATTCCATTGTTTATCTTTATTATATAAGTTCCAGTTTTCTTCTATTATCTTCTTTTTGTTTAGATGGTCTCATTTTGTTCTTCTTTAAGAGTAGTTTTGCTAGCAAACAGTTCTCTTTGTTATTGCTCTTTTTTGTTTTGTTTTTTAAACCTAAGAATGTCTTGATTTCCTCTTCATTCATGAAGGATAGTTTCTTTGTATTTAGAAGTTACTGAGTTTTTTGTTTTCAGCACATGAAAAATTTCCTCCATGATTTCACATAAGAAATTGGCTATCAAATTATTTTCCCCTATAAGTAATGTATCCTTTCTATTCAGTTGCTTTTAAGGCTTTTTTCTTTGATTTTAGATTCCAAAGGTTTTATTATGGTGGTCTTAGCATGTGTTTCTTTGGATTTATCTAACTTAGGATTCCTTTAGTTTCTTTTATTACAGACTTATGTTTTGCCCTAAATCTAGGAAAATTCAGCTATTATTTCTTTGAGTAATGTTTCAGCCATATATTCTTTCTTCTCTTCTTCTGGGACTCCAATAGTACATATGTTAGCTCTTTCATTATTCTTAGAGTCCCAAGTCTCTGTTTTTTACCCAATCTATTTTCTCTCTTTGTTTAGAGGAAGTAAGTTCTGTTGATTTATCCTTAGGTTCACTAATTCTGTCATTGTCATCTCTACTTTATTATCAAATCCATCCACTTTTTATTTTGGTTATTGTATTTTTTAAGTAAGTTTGCACTGAGCAAGTTTTTATTTTTATAAAATAAAATATGTCTACAGTCTGTATTTGAGAGTTTTAAATAAAATCTATTTCTTTGCTGAGGTTTTTCTATTTGTATCAAAGAAATTCAAAAGTTCTGTTAAGACAGTCTTGTGATGAATTTAGAAAAAACTCTTTACTAGGTAGTTTCAATATCTGGTTCATTTCTTTATTGGTACCTTGTAATTGTCATTTATTATTTAAGTTGTTAGTTTTTCCCTTTCTGGCATGAAAAATGGTTTTCACTTGAATCCTAGATATTTTGGATATTATTTTAAGAGATTTCTTATTTTATTTAAATCTTGTATTTTAACAAGAATCCACCCTCTGTAGATTTAGTGTGTAAGTTTCATTCTACTTTTATGGGCTGTAGTTCCAATGGTGATTTAATTTTCTAAGACATTGCAATGCTTTTCTGGTCTGCTTTGTTCTTCTGTGAGGGACAGAATACAAGTTAGCTAGTACAGGTTCTACTATTGCCATTCCTGTTGTCAGATCAAGTTATCAGCTGTCAGTAGCTATGGGGAGGGTTATGTGATTGTCTCTGCATTCTCCTGGTGTCACAACTACAGGAAGATCAGGATTCCTGCTGCTGACAGGTGTTGGACATAGGATAGAAGAGTTTATCTGGGTTCTGCTGATGCTGTTGCTGGAGGTAAATCAGACCCACCACTGCTGCTGGGCACAGATCTCTTCATTAAATCCCATCTGGGCTTCCCCCTTGCTGATCCTTTGCACAGAGAAGGCAGAGCCTTCTTGTTTGCTTCCTTGCTTACTTGTTTTTGATGCCTTTTGGTGGTTCTGGGTTACAGGACTCTCTGGTGCCCAGTCTTCGAATATATTGGAAACTCATTGTAGTGTCATTCTTTAAGCCAGTAGTTTCAGGCAAGTCCACTTTCTTCAATCCATCATTAAGAGTTATTTTATGACTGAATTACTGAATTTATTTCCAGAGTGTTACATTGTATTTAGAGGGAAAGCCCAGGGAAAAGAGAATCTGTGCCATTTTGTTGCAGAACTTGTTTTTTGATGTTATCTTTATTGTATGTCAAATTCTTATATATTTGTAGGTGTGTTTTTCTCTCTTCATGTCTGTCTGGTGTATTTAACCTGTTGCTTTCCCAGTACTATAATTGTTTTGCTGACAGTTGTTCTCAGGTTATATCTCAATATATGGCTGGCTAGTACTCCTGTTCATTTAGACTTTGCACTTTCTGTGAATTACAGAAATCACCATTACTTAGGTTATCTTTTTTATATTTAGTGGGTTATTTTTTCCATGTAGTAAGTCTGAAAAAAAGTTAGATCCTGGCATTTGTTCAATAGCTCAAGACCATCAAAGTCAAGTTACCTGTGTAAATTAATTAGAATAGCTAAAGCGATCTTGAAAAAATAATACAAGGAGAATACTTTCAGTTACAAGAAATAATACAAATAATACAAGTTTCCTCAACTGGGAACATTTTGCAACTCTATTGCATAATATCCCAACCAGAATACTGACATTAGATATAATCAAGATACAGAACATTTTCATCACCACAAAGATCACTCATGTTCCCCTTTTGTGGCCACACCCACTTCTCTCTGTATTATTTTGTATAATTGGATGTGAATCTATAATTCCCTCAAAACAAAATTTAATTAAAAAAACAGTAAAGGACATGACAAGCCAATGTAATATAGAAATTATTTGGAAACTGATTTTTGAAAAATAACTTTCAGAAAGTTTTATGACAGTAAGGTAATTTGAATATGGACTGGTTACTTGATGATACCAAAAGAACTATAGTTATTTTATTATGTGTGATAATTGCACTGTAATGAAAGAAAGGGTTTATCTAGTCAAGATTTATACTATAGTACAAGAGACAAAGGAAAGGATTTTTCTAGCAAAAATTCTAAAAGTGTGAGTGGAGGATTTATAAAACAAGATAATACTTGAAAAATGAAGTGGCATATAAATTTGTTCTAGTTTTGTATAGCTTTACATAATTTTAAAAATTAAAAGTCTCACTCACAGTTGACTCTAATGTCTTGTTTCCCAACCAGTGTTCCTTTTTTTTTTTTTTTTTTTTTAAGATTTTATTTATTTATTTATTTGACAAAGAGAGAGACAGCAAGAGAGGGAACATAAGCAGGTGGGGTGGGAGAGGGAGAAACAGGCCTCTGGCTGAGCAGGGAGCCCAATGCAGGGCTTGATTCCTGGACAGGATGCTGGGATCATGACCTGAGCCAAAGACAGCCACTTAACGACTGAGCCAGCCAGGTGCCCTCAGTATTCCTTTTCCATAGGAAAAGGAAGCACAGCTACCTCCTTTCTCCAAGGTTTTCATTCTTTTAAGCTCTGCAGATCCATAGCTTAAAGTAATTTCACTTTAGATTTGGGTTCTTCATCCCTCCCCTCCCTTCCCCATCCCTCCCCTCTCCTTTCTTTTCCTTTCCTTTTTCCTTCTTTCTGTTGTTTGTCTTATTTAGTTAGCTGCTGTATTCTCTCTAGAGCTGAAACGGAGAAAGCAACCAATAATCTTATCCTCCTCTTTATTCTTAACCTTTCCTTCTGGTACACCATATGTTGTTGAAACTTTTAGACTCCATTGTTCTGAAGTTTTTGTTACTTTTTAGGTGCTTCTTTACTTGGTGATTTTCTTTTTCTTTTTTTTTTTAAGATTTTATTTGTTTATTTGAGGAAGTGTTTAAGAGAGAGAGAGAGATCAAGAGCAGGGAAGAGGGGAAGAGGGAGAAGCAGACTCCCCATTGAGTAGGAAGCCCTGAGATAATGACCTGAGCTGAAGGCAGATGCTTAACCAACTGAGCCACCCAAGCACGCTAGTGATTTTATTTTTCCCTGAAGGATTTATTGTACTCAATCTTCAAGATCCTTAATTCTCTCTATAACCAACGGGGTGTAGTCCATCTATTGCATTTTTATTTTAATTAGCATATTTAAATGTTAGTATATCTAACTTCATTTTAAACTAACAAATTAGAAACAAGCAACTAATGACATGATATAATAATATTCCATTTTTATTTTACTCCTTCAGTATCCCCTGTTATTTCATTGAGGCTACATGTCTTTTCAAATTTTCTTTTGTTGTTTTGCTCTAGCAACACTTTCCTCAAATCTTCATTCTTCTTTTGTGAATCATATGTCTCTTGGTCCTATTTTCATTCTCCCCCCCCCAAAAAATTAATTGTTATTTCTGATGATATGATCACCTTTCTATTTAAGATTATACTTTTCCTGAGTCTGGTTTCAGTTTCTGTTCCCAAGCCCATCTCTGGTGATTGAGAAGAAGAGAATGTATTATTAGGAGGTGTGTTCTGAAGGTGTTAATCATAGGTGTTGGGATTCTGCATCATTCCTCTGAGTCAAAAGTCAAGGAGTACAGTCATACCTTTGTAGACACAGTATTCAACCTGCTACTTTAACCTGTAGGTAATCACAAACGCTTCTTTGTGTTTATCCTAGTAGGGGAAATTGCTTGATAAACCTGACTGTTTTGAAGGCATTACTCAAATGATCCCTTAGTTGGATGCAGTATGGTTTCCTCCTTTTCATAGAAGTTGGCTTTGGGCTTTAAAATTCTTCTACAAATTTTGAGCAGTGATTTATTCACTTTTTACTTTTATGTACTTAATCTCCATTTCTAGTTTTCAAAAATTTCTCAGAGTAAATGGAGGGTTAGGAGGTCAGAAAAATGGAGGTCTAAGAGGTCCTTATGCTTAACTTCCACAGAAAAGCAACAAATACCATAAATAAACAATTACAAATTGACAAAAATAACTCAGAGAAAGCTTTGGACTATAAGGAAGAAGCAGCAAAAATCCTGCAGAGCTCAAAGACTGAGTATGACCTTATAGAAAAGTACAGGTAACATTTCACCTGTTCACACTATCCCCCAGTTCAGAGCAGCTTAGCACAAGGAGAGATCTCCACAGAGAAAAAAGCAGGAGAATCCCAATAAATCTTACCACTGTGGAGATTTACACAAGACCAGTGTCTTCCACAGTGTGTACCAATGTTCATCCCAGATGATGGAGTTGCCTAGGGTTGCCTCCATGTCATCTATCTAATTCCCAGGACAGGAACTATTGCTGTAGTAAGACCTGCCAGTAGTGTCCCCAGTCATGGCTATACATCACTCTCTGGGATCAAGTTGCCATAGCACTTTGCCATAGATAAGACTAGAGTTGCTCTTGTCCTAAGATCCACCTCCTGAGTCTCAGGTCATATCTCTGACTTGTCATTGCCCAGCCACACTGCCATTGATCTGGGTACTCTTCTCTGGTCCTGACATATGGCTTTAATGGACTAGATTTGGAGACAAGCTGTTGTCCTATGACTGCCTCCCCCTCCCCTGGGGCTAGCATTGAGACTTTGACCCAGTAGTCCCAGGCCAAACTGCTACTACACTCTGTCTCCTCATCCCAAGCTCTATACTTCTTGTTACCCTACTGTTTCCACTGCTCACACCAGAATCACTGCAGTGAGCCCCAGAGATCTAGACCCCAGTTCCATGGGAGATGTGCACAGACATACAATTCAGACACTAGTGCCACAGCTTCAGCAAGTGGACCTGACTAGGACCCAGATGCTATAGTAAATTTGTATGTACTTGATACCAGGACCCTAGCTGTTTTACTGCTCTGAGTGCCAGCATACCAGACCAGGTACCATGAGAGATCCTCTCAGTGAGGACTTTCTTCCACAGGCAAAAATGGAGAGAATGGGAAAAGCACAACACTTTTAGCCTTTGAGGATCCTAATGGCCTTATCCATCACTGCCGCTCACAGCTCTCCATACTCTTGACTACAGAAGAACCCCCCACAGTTGCACTGATGCTGACCTCAGCTATTGGGGTTGCATTACATCACTGTGCCTTCTTGGCATTAAAGACACTGCATACCATCCAGCTGGTACCCTTGCAGCTACCTTCAGGTAAAGCCTTTCCTCACTGAGGCAAGCCCCCAAAAGCTAGAAGAGATGATCGTGCCCTTAAATGTACAAATAGCCACAACATAAACCTGAAGAGAATAATGGCCATCCAGGTATATGAATTTACAGATCCACAAACAGATACAAGCCAAAGAGATAGTTACAGAGACACATAATAATCAAGCTCTCAAAAATCAAAGACAAAGGGAAAATACTGAAAGCACCAAGAGAGAAGAAAGACTCATCACATATAAGAGAATCCTGGTAAGGCTATAAGTTGATTTCTCAGCAGAAGCCTTGCAGGCCATGAGAGAATGTGATGATATATTCAAAGTGCTCGAAGAAAAAAAAAAAAATCCAAATGAGAATACACTGCCTAGAAAAGTTGTCCTTGATCTTCTCTACAGACAAATTTAAAACTCCACTAAAAAAAACCTGTCATATATATGGATTAGTAAATAATAAGCTAATAACTAATAAAGGAGCTCAGTAAAGTTTCAGGATACAAAATCAACATACAGAACCCAGTTACATTTTTATATGCTAACGAGAAACTATCAGAAAGAAAAAATAAGAAAGCAATATTTACAATATTGAAAACATTTATAGTATTGTAAACAATAAATGACTTAGGAATAAATTTAACCAAGGTGAAAGACCTGTACGCTGAAAACTATAAGACACTGATGAAAGATGTCCTGGGTTCCTGAGTTGGAATTTACTGTGAAAATTTCCATAATACTCAAAGCAATCTGTAGATTCAGTGCAATCCCTATGAAAATTCCAATGTCATTTTTCATTAAAAATGGAAAGAAAACTATTCTGACATTTGTATGGAACTACAAGGGACCCTAAATAGCCAAAGCAATCCTGAGAAAGAACAACTGGAGGCATCACACTTCCTGATTTCAAGGTATATTACAAAGCTATAGTAATCAAAATAGTATAGTACTGGCATTAAAAACAAAAACAAAAACAAAAACAAAGACCAATGAAACCAAATAGAGAGTTCAGACATAAACCCACACAACTAGTTTTTGACAGTATTGCCAACACGCAATGAGGAAAACACGCAATGAGGATATCATATCCACAGGCAAAACATTGAAACTGGACTCTCATACCACTCACAAAAATTAAATCAGAATGGATAAATGACTTAAATATAAGAACTAAAACCATAAAACTCCAGAAAAAGGTACATAAGGAAAAGGATCCTTGGCATTAGTCTCACCAATGATGTCTTGGGTAAGCCACACAAAGCACAGATACCAAAAGGTAAAATAAGTGGGACTACATAAACCTACAGAATTTCTGTACCCCAAAGCAAATAATAAATTGAACACAATGGGAGAAAATATTCACAGGCCATATATCTGATAAGATATTAGTAGCTAATATATACATGAATTACTCCTACAACTCAATAGCAAAAAAAGAAAAAAGAAAACCCAAATAATCTAGTTAAAAAATGGCAGAGGAACTGAATAGACATTCCAAAGAAGGCACACAAGTAACCAAAAGGTATATGAAATGTGTTCAACATCGCTAATCGTCATGGAAATGGAAATCAAAAACCACAATGAGATACCGAGATATTGCCTTACAGCTCTTAGAAAGGCTGTTGTCAGAATGACAATAGACAACAAATGCTGGTGGGGATGAGAAGCATAGGGAACCCTTGTACACTGCTGGTAAGAATGTAAATTTATGCAGCCACTGTGGAAAACAGTCTGGTGGTTCCTCAAAAAATTAAAAAATAGTCTCTCATGGTTCATCTCCCTCTTTCATTTCTCCCCTTTAGATTTCCCTCCCTTCCCCTACGGTCCTCCATGCTATTGCTTATGTTCCCCATATGATATTTGTCTTTCTCTGTTTGACTTACTTCACTTAACATAATCCCCTCCAGTTCCATCCATGTGGATGCAAATGGTGGGTATTCATCATTTCTGATGGCTGAATAATAGTCCATTGTGTACATGTACCACGTCTTCTTTATCCATTTGTCTGCTGAAGGGCATCTTAGCTCTTTCCACAGTTTGGCTATTGTGGACATTGCTGCTATGACCATTGGGGTGCATGTGCTCCTTCCTTTCACTATGTCTGTGTCTTTGGGGTAAATATCCAGTAGTGCAATTGATAGGTATAGGGTAGCTCTATTTTCAACTTTTTGAGGAATCCCCATACTCTTTCCCAGAATGGCTAAACTAACAGGAGGGTTCTCCTTTCTCCACATCCTTGCCAACACCTGTTTTTTCCTCACTGGTGAATTTTAGCCATTCTGACTGGTGTACAGTGGTATCTCATTGTGGTTTTGATCTGTACTTCCCTCATGGCCAGTGATGTTGAGCACTTTTTTATGTGTCTGTTAGCCATTTGTATGTCTTTTTTTGCAGAAGTGTCTATTTATGTCTTCTTTTTTTCCACTGGTTGTTAGTTTTTTGAATGTTGAGTTTGAGAACTTTGTAGATCTTGGATACTAGCTCTTTATCTGTAATGTCATTTGCAAATATCTTCTGCCATTCCATGGGCTGCCTCTTAGGGTTTCAGAGGGGAGGAGAGTGGGGGTAGAGGGTGATGAGTATTGAGGGCATGTGCTGTGATGAGCACTGGGTGTTATACTCAACTAATGAATCATAATGAATCATTGAACACTGCATCAAGGACTAATTACGTACTATACAGTGGCTAGCTGAAAATAAATTAAAAAATTAAAAACAGAACTCCCCAATGATTCAGCAGTCACCAAATTCATATATGTTAGTGCCAGGTAGGTTCTCATAAATGTTTAACCGATGACATTAGAGAAACTTTGGGACAGAAGATGAGAAATACTCATTGAAGGTGAAAAGAGTTATTGCCAAGTTAGATCTTCAAAAACCTAGATGGTTCAGCAGTTGACAAAGTTAAAGGAGGCTGAGAGGTTTAGGGACAAGAACAAGAAGTATCTGATGCACTATCAGATGAGAAATGCCCTCAATTCCTAGTTTTAAAAGAATCCTTATGATGACTGGTTTGAATTTTATAAAATGATTTTTTCTGTATCTATTGAGATAATCATATGATTTTTAAATTTCTTTCTTTTAGGAATTTTGTGTTCATGTTACAAGTAAGATTGGACTATAATGATTCTTTATACCATTCTTGCCTTGCTTTGGCATCAGCTTTATTCCTGTCTCATAAAATAATATGAGAACATTTTCCATTTTTCTATTCTTCCTAATATGTTGTTTGAGATGCAAATTATACTTTCCTTTGAAATTTGGAAGAATTTTCCATAAATCTATCTAGATCTGGTATTATCGAAATCATTTTGGTTTTCAGCTGTGGATTCACATTGTTCAAAGGTTAGTTTACTTAGATTTTCTTTTCCTTCTCTAGTTTTGGTATTTGTTGTTTAAGTTTTCAAATGTATTATATGTAAAATTATATATAATCTTTGTATATATGTATTCTCTTTCCATTTTTTAACACTAAAGAAATAACTCATTTTTTTTTATCTTTCTGATGCTTTAACAGTTTTATTATTTGCTTTTGTGGTTCTGAAGTTTCACTACATTGTGTCTTTGTGTGGATTTATTTTTACTAATTCTCCAATCTTGTTTTCCATCAATTTTGATTAATTGTAACTATTATCTTCTTGAATATTGACTCTAGCTTTTAATCTCTGTTGTCTCTTTTTAGAAATTCTCTTAGGCTTAGGTTGCAATATGTCATTTGTGCTTGAAAGGTTTTTTGCTATATATTATCCATGATTTTTCTTTGGCTCTTATTCTCTAATATCTTTAATATTTAATACTATTGATCCTGAATAAATCTTATTCTTTTGATGTCATTTATTTTTTGTTCATATATATATATGTAACATAATATATGTATAACATAATATGTTGTATATATATTTATGTAATATAAAATATATCTCGACTGTCACCTGAATGTTTTTCAGGTACCATCTAAGGCTTTGGAAATATAATGGTAAACAAAATTGATAAATGTTCTGTGTTAATGGAAGGTAGAGAAGCTATAATTTTGTTGTTGTTGCTAGGTTTTTGTCCACAACCATGACGGTTTCTTTAACATATATTCTAGACATAGATTTCCCGGTTGAAAAAAGTGTGAAACCTACTAACAGTTTAATACCACTGCCAAATTTTCATGCTGAGATTTTGTACTTATTTATATGTAATAGCCAATTTAAAGTACAAGAACCCTCTCCAACAAAAATGTGTCTCTTGTGCATGTGTGTATATGTACATGCATATTGTCATGAAACTTTCTTTTGTTTTTTTTTCTCCTTTTATATATTCTCAAACATTTTTTTTTTAAAGATTTTATTTATTTATTTGACAGAGAGCCACAGCGAGAGAGGGAACAGAAGCAGGGACAGTAGCAGTGGGAGAAGCAGGCTTCCTGCTGAGCAGGGAGCAGACTTGGGGCTGGATCCCAGGACCCTGGGACCATGACCTGAGCCGAGGGCAGACACTTAATGACTGAGTCACCAGGCGCCCCTCTCAAACATTTTCTATACCATTTTTTTTTAAGACTAAGGAAAAGGAAATCAATATTAAATCAATCATTGTGGCTACTCATAATAGTTCACATGAATTTATTGACTAAAATGTGGCTCTTGGATTTCCTGGGGGTTCCATTAACCCATGCTGTTTCTTTGATTCTTTTCAACACAGGTAATTCATAGTTGATTAGAATCCATACCTTCTTTGTAAATCTTAACAGTTATTTCAATTGACTTACTGGGCTGGGAAGAATCAAAACAAATATCCTAGGTGATTCACTTTAGATGTCTTACCTGGCCATTATTTCCATTTAAAATTAATTAGAAGTTAGATATTTTCAAGTAAGCAAAACCCAGTGTCACTTAAAAATGTCAAGTGACCAGTCCTTATAAATGTGCCTGAACAACTACATAAAAATTTTATATAATGGAAATAAAAAGGGTTAATAAAGAAGTTTTATTCATCAGACTACATTTCTTTTGCAGCACGTTTCTTTTTTTTCTTTCAAGTTTTTATTTAAATTCCAATTAGTTAACATATGGTGTAATATTAGTCTCGTGTGTAGAATTTAGTGACCCATCACTTTCTTACAATACCCAGTGCTCATCACAAATGACATCCTTAATACCTATCTCGTGTTTAATCCGTCCCCACCCACCTCCACGCCAGCAACCCTCAGTTTATTCTCTATAGTTAAGAATCTTTTTTATGGTTTGCCTCTTCCTCTTTTTCCCCCTATGTCCATGTTTTGTTTCTTAAATTCCACCTTCATATATATAAAGTCATATACATTTTGTCCTTCTGACTTATTTGCTTAGTTATTTTGCTTGTAAGTCTTAGTTTCATCCATTCTGTTGCAAATGGCAAGATTTCATTGTTTTAATAACTGGGTAATATTTCATTGTTTTTGTGTGTGTGTGTGTGTGTATATATATATATAATGGATAGAAGATGTAGTGTATATACATAATGGATAGAAGATGTAGTGTATATACATATATATATACACACACACACATATATATGTATATAGATAGATAGATAGATAGATAGATAGATATGCACACACACACACACACACACCACATCTTCTGTCCACTCATCTGTTGATGGACATCTAGACTCCTTCTATAATTTGGCCATTGTTGATAATGCTGCTATAAACACTGGGGTGCATGTATCCCTTCAAATCAGTATTTTTGTATCCTTTGGGTAAATGGCTAATAGTGCACTTGCTGAGTCATAGGATAGTTCTTTTTTTAACTTTTTGAGAAACCTCCATACTGTTTTCTGGAGTGACTGTGCTAGTTTGCATTCCCACCAAGAGTATAAGAGGGTTTCCCTTTCTCCACATCCTCGACAACATCTCTTATTTCCTGAGTTGTTAATTTTAACCATTCTGACTGATGTGAGGTAATATCTCATTGTGGTTTTGATTTATATCTCCCTGATTATGAGTAATGTTGAGCATCTCTTCATGTGTCTATTAGCCATCTATATGTCTTTGGAAAAACATCTATTCATGTCTTCTGCAATTTTTTTTTTTTTTTTTTTTTACTGGTTAGAGGTGGAATTTAGTGATTCATCACTTGCATATAATACCCAATGCTCATGACTTCAAGTGCCTTCCTTAATGCCCATCATCCAATTACCCCTTCCCCCCACACATTGCCCCTCCAGCAACCCTAAGTTTGTTTCCTAGAGTTTAGCATCTCTTATGTTTTGCCTATGTCTCAGTTTTCATCTAGCTTATTTTTCCTTCCTTTTCCCTATGTTCATCTGTTTTACTTCTTAAATTCTATATATGAATGAAATAATATATTTGTCTTTCTCTGACTGACTTATTTTGCTTAGCATAATATACACTAGCTCTATCCACATTATTACAAATGGCAAGATTTTATTCTTTTTGATGGCTAAGTCATATTCCATTGTATATATATGCCACATCTTCTTTGTCCATTTATCTGTCGATGAACAACTGGGCTCTTTCCATAGTTTGGCCATTGTGGACGTTGCTGCTATAAATATTGTGCTGCATATGCCCCTTCAAATCACTATATTTGCACCCTTTGGATAAATACCTAGTAGTGCAAATACTGGGGTAGCACTATTTTTAACTTTTTGAGGAAACTCCACACGGTTTTCCAGTGTGACTGTACTAGTTTTCATTCCCACCAACAGTGTAAAAGGGTTCCCCTTTCTCCACATCCTTAACAAAATCTGTTGTTTCCTGAGTTGATAATTTTAGCCATTCCAGCTGGTGTGAGGTGGTATTTCATTGTGGTTTTGATTTGTATTTCCCTTCTTCTCATTTTTTAAAAGGATTATTTGTTTTTTGGATGTTGAGGTTGATAAGTTCTTTATCCATGTTGGATACTAACCCTTTATCAGATATGTCATTTGCAAATATCTTTCCCATTCTGAAGATTGCCTTTTAGTTTTGTTGATTGTTTCCTTCACTGTCTACAAGGTTTTTATCTTAATGAAGTCCCAGTAGTTCGTTTTCGCTTTTATTTTCCTTGCCTTAGGAAACATATCTAGTAAGAAGTTCCTTTGGCAGATGTCAAGGAGGTTGCTGCCTGTGTTGTCCTCTAGAGTTTTGATGGTTTCCTATTTCACATTTAAGTCTTTCACCCATTTTGAATATATTTTTGTATATGTATAAGAGTGATCCAGTTTCATTCTTCTGCACATTGTTGTTCAGTTTTTCTAATAACATTTTTTAAAAAAGAGATTGTCTTTTTTCCATTGGATATTCTTTCCTGCTTTGTTGAAGATTGTGGGTCCATTTCTGGGTTTTCTGTTCCTTTCCATTGATCTATATGTCTGTTTTTGTGCCAGTACCAATACTGTGTTGGTAACTATAGCCTAATATAGCTTGAAGTTCAGAATT